>NC_054382.1:59558944-59898587 GCF_017654675.1 Xenopus laevis
GGCAACCAGATTGCTGAAATTGCAAACTGGAGAGCTGCTGAATAAAAAGCTAAATAACTCAAAAACTACAAATAATAAAAAATGAAAACCAATTGCAAATTGTCTTAGACGATCATTCTCTATATCATACTAAAAGTTAATCTAAAGGCGAACAACCCCTTTAAACAGTTACATTTGTATCTTTGCTTATCTTAAATTGTAACAAATTTATTTAAGAGCAAGTGTTTAGTGTTCTGGGCTCTAAATGCCTAAATGACTCTTATAGGCAAGCAACTAAGATCAAAGGTGAAATGTTGAAAGTGGAGATTTCCTGGGTATCTCGGGCTTATCTAACGATAATTATCCACATGCTACATTAGACCAAGGGCATAAGGAATGCTGGCTCTTCTGCTTTCAGTGTGTGTGTGTGTGTGTGTTGTTTCTTTTTGAAGGCAGAAGCAGATCTGCTCTCTTCCGCATCAATTTATGTGATATAGTCTTCTAGAGACCTGCAGTGTTCAGGGGTATACCAAATGTTGGTTTGGTAAATGTTAGAATCTTGGCTGGTAAAATAGGAGAGCTGGCATTTATGGCTCCGAATGAGAAGTAACTGGAACATATGTTACCTAAAATGTACCTAACATCGGTTGTGGGCAAGCTATTTGAAGGTTTAAGTTAGCACACTCTGTTATTCTGGAGAATAGCATTCTAAGAAAACTATCAGCATGGTTTTGTGAAGGATAACTGACCTAATAGAAATTCAAAGCGATGCTGATGCAATGCTGTAACTATAAGGAACATATCAAAATTACTGACACATCACTGTGCTGTTTCTTTTGTTAGAGATATATGTTGGCTCCCCCAGGGTTTTAGTGGTGTTCCCAGGGTTCTGTATTGGGCCCTCTTGTTTAATTTGTTCATTAAAGGAGAAGGAAAGGCTATAATTAAGAAAGCTTTATCAGAAAGGTCTAAATAAATACACCAGTAAACCCTCAAAGTAATGCTGCACTGAGTCCTCTGTCAAAAGAAACACAGCATTTCTTTCCTTCTATTGTGTACATATGGACTTCTCAATCAGACTTCCTGTTTTAATCTTAAACTTCCAGGGCTAGGGCTTGAGAATGCTCAGTTTGCTCATCTCCCCCTCCCTCCTCCCCTCCCTGCTGTAATCTGAGCCCAGAGCTATGACTGAGCAGGGAAACTCAGACCGGATGTGATGTCACCCCAAGTGAATATGGCAGCTGCTATCCTAAACAAACAGAGAAAGCTTATAGAGCTGTTTATTCAGGTATGGTAAAGCATTCTACAGATTAAATAGTGTTATACCTTGCACTATTGTGGCTAATCTATTGACAATAAACTGCTTCGGTACCTTTCCTTCTCCCTTAATAACTTTTGGGACAACTTTCTAAGCAATAAGTCTGTGTTTGTAGATGACACCAAATTATGAGGCAAATCAATTTCCATCCAGGATGTGGTATCCTTACAGGAAGATTTGGACAAACTGGTGGACTGGGCTGCTGAGTGTCAGATTAGTTTCCGTTGATATGATAAATGTAAGGTTTTACATTTGGGATACACAAATATTCATTACACTTCGTACACTAAACTATACTGTTCCATACTATTTATTTTCTAGTTGATTTTGTTGAGCATATTCTCTTATTTTTAAATGTACTTATTTCAGTCCCAAGCTAGCCAATGAGATAAGCCTTGAACGCATCCTACAATGTTATGTATGCACCACTGTATGAATATGAACATAAGTTTTACCATCAAGTCATATAGTTGGGATTTAGAATTATGCAGGCATATAATACCTTTAATGGGACAAAAGATAAGCAAATGCTTCTTTCCAGTTCAAAGGAGTAGTTCAACTTTTAGTTAGTTTTTGTTATAGATTTAAATTTAAAACACTCTTTGGTTGTTGTGGATAACTGCCTCCCTCCCCCAAACAAAATTACAATTAATTTTGTTTCTTTTTTTTTTTTAATAGCTTCACCACCAACTAGGACAACCCAAGGCTTGGGGCCTGTGGAGTTGGCAGCTATTATAGCTGGCCCAGTTTGCCTTGTTTGCATTCTACTGATGTTGACCCTTTATATTTGTCATAACCGCACAGTCCTTCATCATAGAGTTCCTAATGAGGAAGATCCTTCGTTAGATCGACCTTTTATATCTGAGGGCACAACATTAAAAAATCTTATTTATGATATGACAACTTCAGGATCTGGCTCAGGTAAGGAACTTTTATACATGTTAAATAAGTATAGGTGCTTTTCATTTAAAGGGGTGGCTCACATTTAAGTTATATTTTTAGTATGTTATAAAATTAACCAATTCTAAGCAACTTTTCAATTGGTCTTAATTTTTTTAATATCTAGTCTTTAAATTATTTGTCTTCTTCTTCTGACGCTTTCTAGCTACTTTTGCTAGTTTCAATAACCCATCTTTCTATTTAGTCTCTCTCCTTTTCATACTCCATTCTCTCATTCAAATAAATACTTGATTGCTAGGGTACTTTGGACCCTAGAAACCAGATGAAATTGCAAACTGGAGAGCTGCTGAATAAAAAGCTAAATAAATTAAAAAACACAAATAATAAAAAAAACAATTGCAAATTGTCTCAAAATATCACTCTGCATCATAATAAAAGTTTATTTAAAGGTGAACAACCCCTTTAATATTAGCAGGAGTGGTACCAAGGCATTATAGTTGCTCTGTTTTGTGTGCCACAGCCCTTGTGGCTAATACTGCTAATAAAAGTTGTGATTTTTTTTTTTGAACAAGAACCCCACTATGCAATTATCTTCAGGCTGATTCTTTGATTTCAATTTTCACAAATTCCCCCACATCTACATGGTTCGTAGATGTGGGGGATTCTGTGAAAATTTGAATAAAGCCATTTGTTAGGGGTTAACAATGAGGAACACCCGGGACATGACTTGCTATATGGTGAGTGCCGGTATATGCTGAGACTATATATATATATATATATATATATATATATATATATATATATATATATATATATATATATATATATATATATATATATATATATATATATATTAATACAGGTAGGGGATCAGTTAACTAGAAACCCCATTGCGTAACAGAAAGCTTAGTGTTACGCAATGGCAATTTCCAAAAGACTCTATTTTAATCAAATAATTCACATTTTTAAAATTGATTTCCTTTTTCTCTGTACTAAAGAAACAGTACCTTGTACATGATATAAACTAAGACATAATCAATCCTTATGAAGACAAAACAATCCTATTGGGTTCATGTAATGTTTACATTTTAAGTTGACTTATTGTATAAAGATCCAAAATGTGAAAATATCCCTTATCTGGAAAACTCCAGGTCCTGAGCATTCTGGATAATATGTCTTATATCTGTAATGATACAGCGATTTTTCTTCTAATGTCTTCAAATCCTACATACATTATACACAGTGAGAGTCGGTGGGTCCTGACACCACAGAGCCCCACCACATTCTTCCAAAAAGCAGGTTACCTGAAGGCTGGGGAAGGTTTTTTGTTTTATAGTTTACATTGTACATACAGTACATTGAAAAAAAGAGCTGAAAGAACTTGCATTGTACTGTGCTGATTGTTTCTGAAAGCACAGGATTGTGCATGAGTAAATGGGATGCATACCTATGCAACAATTTAACAAAATACATTTATTCGAATTAAAGTATAATTTTCACCCTAAGGGTGAAGACACACAGAGCTACTAGCAGCAACTACTTGTCACAGCTACAAAATAGACAATAGTGAAAATTACAACTATAACATTCATAAGGAAGGACCAAGCCCAAGCAGCAATTACTGCAAAGTGTGTTTATTTACACAACATGTTTCGGGTGTCAAACCCTTTATCAAGTGTAAGTGTTTCAATTTAAAAGTGAGGATAAATAACCCAACACCGCCATTGTACCCTCCTCCAACTCCTCCCCTTCAATTAGTTACAGCTGTGCATCCAAATCATACCAAGTAAATAATAGTCATTGTTAATGTGGCCATACACTTTAGACCAATTCGGCAGCTTATCTGCCCGTGTATAGGGGCTTCCGACGGGTCTTCCCGATTTAAAAATGAAACCTTCCCATCGATATCAGTCGATCGACCCGCCAGAGCCCATTGCTCCTCGTTGTAATTCAATCATTCAGCCCTGCCGTTGGTGGGCATATGAGGTAAATATCTGCTTGTTTGGTGATGTCGCCGAACCAGTGGCTCTTATAGTGTGTGGCCAGCTTTAGACGAAAGTGTCATACATGTGTTGCATATCCAGATCAAACATTAACAAAATCTAACTTGAACTCTGGTATAGAGTCCTGCACGGGTTTTTGCAGGTACCCGACCCGCTGCAGGACTCTACTCTGGTACTGTCCTTCAGGTCTACCCTGGGTAAAAACACAATGGAACATTTACACAATATGCAAGATGTACATATATATGACTGCCAGTCATTTTTTCTAATCTTATCCTAGAATACCTGTTATTTGAAGGCACCCCTTCCATTCTATTCCTGGCTATGGCAGTCACCAGAATCTGCAAGGAAACAAAGAGATATAAGGCAATGTTCACATTATAGAAAACATTTAATCTCTATGTATCATTCAGACCTTCTGGTATTTGAGTATTCAATTTTTTAATCCAAAAGGCCTCCCTTTGGAGTAGTTATTTATTCGATATCACCACCCCGCTGTGGTAATCTCACTTGCTCAAATACTAACCATTTAAATTGCATTGAATTGTGGCCCATTTAAAAAAAACAAAAGCCTTGATACCGAAGTATCTGTTGCCGTTTTAGGTTTAAAATTCCTAATATTGCCCTTGTGTTCTTTAATTCTTTCTTTTACCTTACGTTTTGTCTTTCCCACATAGGCCTTACCGCAAGGACATTTTATTAGGTAAACCACAAGTAAAGAAACCCTTTACTCTAATGGCATAACCTTGTGAAGGATGGTTAACAGAGTCTCCTTTTATAATGGAGGGGCAGCACACAAAATTAAGGCAAATAAAAGTACCCTTTCCCTGGAAATATTGGCCCATAGTGCTCCAGGATAAAACATTGGGTAAAGTTGGTTAGCGATGTGCCATTGTTTAGTTACTCAAGGAAAAGCATTGAAAGCTTTATTGTGCCCCACAGACTTAAAGAAACCTAAGGGAGTGCAAGCATTACTAGCAAGCAAGAGAGAGGGTACGTTTGATTGCCTTAATTGTGGTGGCACACGGGAAGATAAGTCGCCAAGTGACAAATCATCTCTACTGCAGGCAACTAATCTCACCAAATGCCTTCCCACTGTATCGCTTCATTTTCCGAAGTCGTCTGAAGTTTCAAAATTGTTTTGCATCTTACTTGGGGTTGGGGTACTTGGGGTTACTCTACTAGGGGTTGTTCGCCTTCAAACACTTTTTTTGCAGTTAGTTGTTTTCAGATAGTTCACCAGAAATGAAGACTTTTTGCAGATAGTTCACCAGAAATGAAGACTTTTTGCATTTACTTTCTATTTGTGATCATTTTTCTAATATTGAAATGTGCATTTTCATTTTTCACTTTTTAATGCAGCGCTGGAGGGGGGGGCTCTAAATTGGGACATTTAGTTGATACAATAGTTGCTAATATTCCACATATATTAAAATGTTGTCTCTAACTACATAAATGTTCTATGTTCAGTTTTTTAAAACATTTTACAAATATACATACACACAAAATATTAGATGTATATTCCATTATGCAGACTCTAGTGTAAAATTATGAGAATAGCTAAAATCGCAATCTAAAATTAATTCTAATTGGTAATAGAGGTCAAGTATTACAAGAAACATCAAATTCCATGTTGATCCTATTTGGCTGTTTGGTATTAAGATAGTAGATCCACTTTTTTTTTTTTTCGGAGTTAAAGGAACAGTAACACCAAAAATGAAAAGCATTTTAAAGTAATTAAAATATAACGTACTGTTGCAATGCTTTGGTAAAAGCTATGTGTTTGCTTTAGACAACTACTATAGTTTATATGAATAGGTTATTGTGTATCCATGGGGCAGCCATTTAGGGTTAGTTCACACAAGGAGATTCAGGAGATTTTGTCGCCTGGCGACTAATCGCCTCTTCTTCTGGGCGACAATCTCCCCGAACTGTCTCCACGTGCCTTCACATCCGGTATAATGAAAAGTCGCCTGTGCTAAGCACACGTGGCACTTCGTTTTCCGAAGTCGCCTGAAGTTTCCTCGTGAGGCGACTTCGGAAAACGAAGGGCCACGTGTGCTTTAGCACAAGAGGCGATTAGTCGGCAGGCGACAATCTCCCCGATTCTCCTCATGTGAACTAACCCTTAGACTGAAAAAGGAGAAAATGCACAGGTTACTTAGCAGATAACAGATCAGCTCTGTAATAAAATACAGTGGTATTCTGCAGAATGCGTCTGTTAGCTGCTATGTAACATGTGCCTTGAATGGCTGCCCCCATGGCTATGCAGCAGCTTATTTATATAAACTATAGGAGTGTTTCTGAACCAAACACACCAGTGTTTTAAATGTGTTTTTTAGTTTAAAAAGTTTGTGTATGCATGACACTAACATGAGACAAGCAGGCTTACAATCAGGAGGAGGAAGCCGAAGGGACATCAGAACAGGAGAAGGGTGCAGGATGTGTAGACGGCAGCAGACATGTGGTTTACATGTGTCTGCTATTATCTGTGGACATTGGGATGATCACACGTTGTCCACTCTTTGCCCCATGCTGCTCATTACTTAGTGACTGAGAAACGAGTTGGACTGATGTGCACTGAAACGACATTCTGAGGCAATTAAAGAGTTTGATGCCACAGATCTGAAACAAATATAAATGAAATTATTAAAGGGGTTGTTCACCTTTGAGATAACTTTTCATATGATGTAGAGTGATATTCTGAGACAATTTGCAATTGGTTTTCATTTATTATTATTGAAGGCTTTTGAATTATTTAGCTTTTTATTCAGCAGCTCTTCAATTTGCATCTTAAGAAATCTGGTAACTAGGGTCCAAATTACCCTAGATTTGAATAAGAGACTGGAATATGAATAGGAGAGGGCCTGAATAGAAGGATCAATAAAATCAATAACAATACATTTGTAGCCTTACAGAGCATTCATTTTTTTAGAAGGTAGTCGGGCGATGCCCATTTGAAGCTGCAAAGAGTCAGAAGAAAAAGGCAAATAACTATAAAACTATAAATAATGAAAAGTTGCTTAGAATTGTCGGTTCTATAACATAATAAAAGTTGCCTTAATAAAAAATTAATGTAAACAAGGCTCCAGGGCCTGATGGCATACACCCCTGGGTTCTAAGAGAGCTTAGTTCAGTTTTAGACCAGCCCCTATTTCTGATTTTCTTTGCTTTCATCTGGTATGGTATCTATGGATTGGAGAAAAGCTGATGTCATTATAATATTTAAAAAGGGATTACGATCTCAGCCTAGCAATTAAAGGCCAGTAAGTTTGACGTGATGGGCAAATTATTTGGCTTGTTAAGGGATCACATTCAAAATCAAAATTTTGTCCTAGTGAATGGCATTATGAGCAGCAATCAGCATGGCTTTATGAAGGATAGGTAATGTCAGACGAATTTGATTGCTTTTTATGATGAGGTAAGTAAGATGCTGGGCAGTAGGGGGGGAGCAGCAGATGTGATCTATTTGGAATTTTCCAAAGCGTTTGATACCGTGCCCCACAAACGACTGCTTTCTAAACTAAAGTCTGTTGAGCTTAATTAAGTCGTTTGCACATGGATAGGAAACTGGCTACAGGATCGGGTACAGAGGGTGGTTGTTAATGGTACATTCTCTACTTGGAGTAAGGTTCTTAGTGGGATACCTCAGGGCTTGGTACTCGGTCCACTTTTATTTAACTTGTTTATTAATGACTTAGGAGAGGGTACTGTAAGTGATGTATCAGTGTTTGCAGATGACACAAAACTATCCAGCCCAATTAAAGCAGAAGGAAAGGCTAAAATTAAGTTAGCTTTATAAGAAAGGTCTATATAAATACACCAATAAACCCTCAAAGTAATGCTGCTCTGAGTCCTCTATCAAAAGAAACACAGCATTTCTTTCATTCTATTGTGTACACATGGACTTCTGTATCAGACTTCCTGTGTTCACCTTAAAGGAGAAGGAAAGCTACGGAGGCATTTTATTGCCAATAGATTAGCTGCAATAGTGCAAGCTAGAATGCTATATTTATTCTGTAGAATGTTTTACCATACCTGAGTAAAAATCTCTAGAAACTCTCTGTTTGTTTAGGATAGGAGCTGCAGGATTAACATGGTGTGACATCACTTCCTGCCTGAGTCTCTCCCTGCTCTGGGCTCAGATTACAGTAGAGAAGGGGGGGGGGGGGGGGAAGACAAGCAAACTGAGCATGCTCTTGCCCAGGGCAATGAGGTTTAAGCTGAAGGCAGTAAGTCTGATACAGAAGCCCATGTGTACATAATAGAAGGAAAGAAATGCAGTGTTTCTTTTGACAGGGGACTCGGAGCAGCTCTACTTTGGGGGTTTACTGGTATATTTAGATGGACCTTTCTGATAAGGCTTACTTAGTTTTAACCTTTCTTTCTCCTTTAAACCACCAGGGCTTGGGCTTGAGCATGCTCAGTTTGCTCCTCTCCCCCTCCCTCCTCCCCTCCCTGCTGTAATTTGAGCCCAGAGCTATGAGTGAGCAGGGAAAGACTCGGGCAGGAAGTGATGTCACACCGAGTTAATATGGCAGCTGCTATCATGAACAAACAGTGAGAGCTCCTAGAGCTGTTTACTCGAGTATGGTAAAGTATTCTGCAGAATAAATATAGTGTTATAGCTTGCACTATTGTGGCTAATCTATTGGCAATAAACGGCTTTGGTAGCTTTCCTTCTCCTTTAATTCCATCCAGGATGTGGCATCCTTGCAACAGGATCTTGACAAACTGGCAATCTGGGCAGCTAAGTGGCAAATGATATTCAATGTTGATAAATGTAAAGTCATGCACCTGGGATGTAAAAATATCCAAGCCACTGATACACTTAATGGGACTGCACTAGGCAAATCCATTATGGAAAAGGACCTTGGAGTCCTTGTAGAGGATACATTTGGCTTTAGAAAGCAATGCCAGTCAGCAGCATCAAGGGCTAATATGGTCTTGAGCTGTATTAAAGGGGGCATTGATTCACGGCAGGAAGCGGTTTTTCTTCCACTTTCTAGAGCACTGGTAAGGCCCCATCTAGAATATGCCATACAGTTTTGGTCTCCATCACTCAAACAGGACATTATTGTATTAGAGAGGGTACAGAGAAGGGCAACTAAGCTGGTAAAAGGTATGGAAAATCTTAGCTATAAAGAAAGACTGGCCAAATTGGGGATGTTCACACTGGAGAAGTAGGTCTTTACAGCTGACGCAAGGTCACCCATTCCGAAGAAAAGAGGTTCCGCCTAAATATTCGGAAGGGGTTTTTTTTACAATGCGAGCTGTGAAGATGTGGAATTCTCTCCCTGAATTAATTGTATTGGCTGATACATTAGGTAGTTTAAGAAGGGGTTAGATGACTTTTTAGCTAGTTAGGGAATACAGGGTTATGTAAGATAGCTCATACTACAAGTTGATCCAGGGACTAGTCCTGGGGCCTTTTGCATACAACAAGCTATTCTATAAGGTGTGACTTCAGAAAGGGCTTATTTCTCATCACCCTGCCATACCGATTTCCTTTGTGCAAATTGAGCTGAATTGTAGAACAATGTACAGATACACCTTTGGCAGCAAGATGTCCTTGCAGGTCTTTGGAGGTGATCTTTGGGTTGTCTGTATTTTTCTTGGTCTGCTAGACCTGGGTTTTATAGCAACTGTTCTGTGGCCTTCCATTTCCTGATTACATTCCTTACAGTTGAAACTGGCAGTTTAAACCTCTGAGATAGCTTTTTGTAGCCTTCCCCGCCTAAACCATGATACTGAACAGTTTTTGTTTTCAGATCTTTTGAGAGTTGCTTTGAGGCTCGCATGCTGTCACTCTACAGAAGAGAAGCAAACAGAACCACAACTTGCAATTGGCCACCTTAAATACTTTTTCTCATGATTCGACACACATGTCTATTAAGTTCAATGCTTAACGAGCTAATCCAACTAATTTGGTGTTGCCAGTAATCCATATTGAGCAGTTACGTGCATTCAAATTAGCAAAATTACAAGGGGACCCAAATTTTTGCTGAGCCAGTTTTTCAGATTTGATTTAATTTCATACAACTGAATACTGCTTCAGTAAAAACCTTTGTTCAGAAAACACACCAGTACTCGGGTGTTCCTGGGAAATGAAAGACATACCACTGTTATCTTTTTTTGGTCATTTATTATGCAGGCTGAGAGGGGTTACCAAACTTTTTCATATGACTGTATGTTATAGAATGACTAATTCTAAGCACCTTTTCCGTTGGCCTTCATTATTTATATGTTATAGTTTTTTAATTATTTGCCTTCTTCTCAAGCTTTCCAGCTTTCAAATGGGGGTCACTGACCCCACCTAACAACAAATGCTCTGTAAGGCTACACATTTATAGATATTGCTACTTTTATTACTCATATTTCTATTCAGGACTCTCCTATTCATATTCCAGTCTCTTATTCAAATCAATGCATGGTTGCTATGGTAATTGGGACACTAGCAACCAGACTGTGAGAAAACTGCAATCTGGAGATTTGCTGAATAAAAAGCTAAATAAATAAAAAACCACAAATAATAAAAAATGAAAAACTATTGTAAATTGTCTCAGAATACCACTCTCTACTTAATACTAAAAGTTAACTCAAAGGTGAAAAACCCATTTAAAATGTAATACTCTCTTCAATGAAATTAGCCAATCCCCAATATACAGTATCATCCTGTAATAATGCAATGTGTATGATGAAAGCCATTTCTGTAAGGAAAAATCAAAGGTTAAAACTACCTAATTTTCTCCATCATATTTATCCTTTGCTACTAGCTTTTGAAGTTAAAGGGAAAAAAGTTTTGAGGTCATGGGAAAAAAAAATTCAAAATGAATTAGTTAATAGTGCTGCTCCAGCAGAATTTTGCACCATTTCTCAAAAGAGCAAACAGATACAATTTTTTTATATTCAATTTTGAAATCTGACATGGGGCTAGACATATTGTCAATTTCCCAGCTGCCCCAAGTCATGTGACTTGTGCTCTGATAAACTTTAATCACTTACACTGCTGTACTGCAAGTTGGAGTGATATCACCTCCCTCCCTTCCCCCCCCAGCCAAACAAAAGAACAATGGGAAGGTAACCAGATAACAGCTCCCTAACACAAAATAACAGCTGCCTGGTAGATCTAAGAACAACACTCAATAGTAAAAACCCATGTCCAGTGAGACTCCTTCACTTACATTGAGAAGGAAAAACAGCAGCCTGCCAGAAAGCATTTCTCTCCTAAAGTGCAGGCACAAGTCACGACCAGCGGCAGCTGTGAAATCGACAAAATGTCTAGCCCCATGTCAGATTTCAAAATTGAATATAAAAAAATCTGTTTGCTCTTTTGAAAAATTGATTACAGTGCAGAAGTCTGCTGGAGTAGCACTATTAACTGTTGCATTTTGGAAAAAAAAACATGTTTTCCGATGACAGGATCCCTTTAGTAACCAACCTTAAATCTTGAAGTCTTTCTGTACCCTGGTCTCGAGGCCGCAGCAGTTGTTCCCTATCACTCAGGAGTACCCTCTTCTGGCATTTTTTTTGAGGATTGTATGGCTGTCATTTTTCGCTAAACCATTTAGTTAGTTTGTAAAGACTGTAAAGGTTTGAATTTACATTTTTGCCACAATTTAAATTTTTTGCGCAAAAACTCGAACAAATTCAAATTATTTTTTCAAAAACTCTGATGTCTGGTATTTATTAAGCAAAAAAAATTGAAAACATGAAAATAAAAAATCTGAAAGCTAGTGCAGTCATGTAGAATTTAATGGGCATTATCTTAGGCAAAATTCAAGTAATTTTTTTCGAGTTTGTAAACTCACAAATTTGAGTTTTTTTATATGCTCGTAAAATTTTAGGTATTCATGTTTTTTAAATTTTTTACATTCGTATTTTCTCATAAATAAGCAAACATTCGAGTTTTTTTAAAAATTGTGCATTTAATCGAAGTAGAACAAACTTTACAAACCTTACAAATTAGATTTTTGATAAATAAGCCTATAAGTGTTAGCAGTTCCTCCTCACACAGAGGAACTGTCAGCAAAGTCAAAATAAATTCAAAAGTCAATTTACCTGTAGATTACTATTTAGTACCTTATTTCTAATTGGTGTGGGATAGATAAGTAAAATCCTCCACACCACATTATGCAAACCAAGACCCTGGGTATGATGATGCCGATTGTAACTTCACACATCTAAATGGTCTCTGACATATGAATCAAGTTGGAGACATCAAACAATAAGTATACAGACCTGTTCACATAGGCTTCAAATCATGGCCACAATATGTAGCCAAGGTGGGTCTTACTAGACTTCGATGGGTTTTCCGAATAAGGGATCTTTCTGTATCGTGGATCACCATTTTGGATAATCGTTTTCCAGATGAGGGATCCCATAACTGTAATAAAAGCTACACAGTGAAAATCATGACTGAATCCCATTAAAAAGGATGTCTTCATTTAAAGGGGAACTATTGCAAAAATAAAAATGTAAGATAAGCTTCATCTCACTATAAAAAAAAAACTTTACAATTGTAATCCATTAAAAATGATTGACTATTATTCAAATAATCCAATTGTTCCTCACATCTTCCTCTCCGCATCTGCCTTTTCATACTGGAGTTGAGTTAGATTTTGATAGACAGATCTAATTAGGGTGGGGGTTACTACTTCGCCCTAGAAGATGTATTTGAAATCATGTTAACAAAACTCTGACAAAAATCCTGTTTCTCTACACGCAGGATGTGTTCCAGTCAGTAGTTTTGTTGTTGGTTATTTCAATTGGCTCCATCACATTATCTAGGAAAAGGGATTCCCCCCTCCCCAAAGATGTATTAGACTTACCTGTCAATAAAAATCTAATCAGACTGTGACTCCTACATGAAAAGAAAATGAACAAAGGCAAATTACTGAGGGGGAGATACTCTCTGGTTATTTGGGGTTGTTTGTTTTTTTAACTGATATATTTAAAAATAAATTTGGGATTTGTTTAGCTTTAATCAATTTTATCTTTCCTGTTTGCATTTTTGCATGCACCATTGGCATTTGCGTACCTAAGAAAAGTTTCCTCTGACCCTGAGCTAACTTGAATTACTTAAAAGAAAACTATACCCCCCCAAACAATGTAGGTCTCTATAAAAAGATATTGCATAAAACAGCTCATATGTAAAACCCTGCTTCATGTAAATAAACCATTTTCATAATAATATACTTTTCTAGAAGCATGTGCCGTTGGGTAACCATAAATAGAAAATTGCCATTTTAAAAATAAGGGCCACCCCCTGGGATTGTACGATTCACTGTGCACACAAACATACCAACAAACCATATTTGTTAGGTCACATGAGTCAATTAACAGACAGAGTTCTGTCTTTTGCTTCAACACTTCTTCCAGTTACAGTTGTAGTATTTCTGGTCAGGTGATCTCTGAGAGGGCACAGAGACCATCACCAAATGATGGCTCAAGGCAAGAGATGTAAAAGGGCAAGATTTACTTTATTTTATTCTTTATTTACTTTATTCTTTAATATGCCACTTAATATGATGTAAACTACAGTATCTGTTGCTTAAGTGTTCATTTTGGGGGTATAGTTTTCCTTTAAATGCATGCTTTTCTTATTAATCTCAATCCTTTTTTCAAGCCATAGTGTTTGTTTTTTTTTTTTTTTGCTCTGGCTTTCCTTATGTACAATGCTAAATACAGGTAGAGGTACAGTTAGGTCCATAAATATTTGGACAGACAACTTTTTTTCTAATTTTGGTTCTGTACATTACCACAATGACTTTTAAACTAAATAACTCAGATGCAGTTGATCTGCAGACTTTCAGCTTTAATTCATTGGGTTGAACAAAAAGATTGCATAAACGTGAGGAGAAATCACTTAATTTCAGGGGCTCAAAAGCAATTGGACAATTGACTCAAAGGCTATTTCATAGGCAGGTGTGGGCAATTCCTTCTTTATGTCATTATCACAGATAAAAGCCCTGGATTTGAGGGGGGTGCTTGTATGTGGAAGAATTTTCTGTGAACAGACAACATGCGGTCAAAGGTGCTCGCCATGCAGGTGAAACAAGCCATCCTTAAGATGCAAAAACAGAAAAAAAAAACCTCCAAGAAATTGCTACAATATTAGGAGTGACAAAATCTACAGCTTGGTACATCCTGAGAAAGAAAGAAAGCACTGGTGAACTCAGCAACCAAAAAGACCTGTACGTCCACGGAAGACAACAGTGGTGGATGATTGCAGAATCATTTCCATGGTGAAGAGAAACCCCTTCACAACAGCCAAACAAGTGAACAACACTCTCCAGGAGGTAGGCATATCGATATTCAAGTCTACCATAAAGAGAAGTCTGCATGAAAGTAAATACAGAGGGTGCACTGCAAGGTGCAAGCCACTCATAAGCATCAAGAATAGAAAGGCTAGATTGGACTTCGCTAAAAAAAAATCATCTAATAAAGCCAGCACAGTTCTGCAAAAACATTTTTTGGACAGATGACCAGAATGATGGCAAAAAAAAAAAAGTATAGAGAAGGTGTGGAACAGCTCATGATCCAAAGCATACCACATCTCTATAAAACACTGCAGAGGCAGTGTGATGGCTTGGGCGTGCATGGCTGCCATTGGTGTTTA
This sequence comes from Xenopus laevis, assembly GCF_017654675.1. Classification (NCBI taxonomy): domain Eukaryota; kingdom Metazoa; phylum Chordata; class Amphibia; order Anura; family Pipidae; genus Xenopus; species Xenopus laevis. The sequence goes on from NC_054382.1 coordinate 59,573,766, forward strand.
TCCATGATGTGACACAGGACAGAAGCAGCCAAATTAATTCTGAGGTGTTCAGAGACATACTGTCTGCTCAAATCCAGCTAAATGCAGTCAAATTGATTGGGAGGCATTTCATAATACAGATGGACAATGACACAAAACATACAGTCAACGCAACCCAGGAGTTTATTAAAGCAAATAAGTGGAATATTCTTTAATGGCCAAGTGAGTCACCTGATCTGAACTCAATTGAGCATGCATTTCACATGTTGAAGACTAAACTTCTGACAGAAAGGCCCACAAACAAACGGCAACTGAAAGCCACTGCAGTAAAGGCCTGGCAGAGCATTAAAAAGGAGGAAACCCAGAATCTGGTAATGTTCAAGACTTCAGGCTGTCATTGCCAGCAAAGGGTTTTCAACTAAGTATTAGAAATTAACATTTTATTTTCAGTATTTTAATTTGTCCAATTACTTTTGTGCTCCTAAAAATGAAGTGATAAAGGCTTTTGTTCCTCACGTTTTTATGCAATCTTTTAGTTCAAGCCACTGAATTAAAGATGAAAGTCTGCAGTTCAACTGCACCTGATTAGTGATGGGTAAATTGGTCCCGTTTCGCTTTGCCACGAATGTTGCAAATTTCCCGCATAATTTGCCAAAATGGCGAAAATTTTGTGTCAGTGGGTGTCCATTTATTGTTGCCGGCGTCTAACTTCGCAAATTTATTTGCCAGTGGCGAAACGTGTCTCTGTCTAAGTATTTGTGTACCTAACTGTATATTGTTCAGAAGCATATTTTTAACTACCCAAAAATGTGGTTATTGTACTGGTATGACTTTTATTTGATTTTGGTTTTTCAGGTCTACCTTTACTTGTGCAAAGAACAATTGCAAGAACAATTGTTTTACAAGAAAGCATTGGAAAGGGTCGATTTGGTGAAGTGTGGCGTGGAAAGTGGAGGGGAGAGGAAGTAGCAGTAAAAATATTTTCTTCAAGAGAAGAGCGTTCCTGGTTCCGTGAGGCAGAAATATATCAAACAGTCATGTTGCGCCATGAGAACATCCTTGGTTTCATTGCAGCAGACAATAAAGGTTTGTATCCTTCTCTTGATATTTAATGGGAAGTATTATTTGTACATAGAGCTGCAAATGAATTCCTATTGTATGTTTTGGGACAGTGACAGTATATTAAAAGTATGCCTGAGCATAATATGTTTTTAAAGCTGTGAATTTTTGAGGTATAGCAGCCAATACTAAGGTAACATTTTTGGTTTTTATGTAATTTCTGAAAATTGTCACACAGCTTGCATTTTACCCATTATATACCCCACATCTCGTAACATACCAGCATATAAAGCATCCTAAATATGAACAGCAGGGGTCTGCTGAACAGGTTGATGCGAAATATGTATAAATATAGCAAACTATGTGGCATACAGAGACCCCCAAATGAAAGTAGTCTATATGAATTTTCATGTATGACACCCTGGCTGCTATAATATAAGTACCTGGTATGTGTGTTATGGGCCATAAGACCACCTAACAGTATGGAGACCCTAAAAAACAATATATTCTCCTAAAGTACACATTCTGCTGAATCAAAAACGGGTACATATGTCTTTCTACTGCAAACTACCAAACTGCAAAGCTGTGCTAAACGTAACGCTTTTTATGAAACTTTTGAATATCGTCACAAAGCTTGCTTTTTACCCCATTATATACACCACATTTCGTAACCTACTAGCATAAAGCATCCTAAATATAAAGACCAGGGTTCTACTGAACAGATTGATGCCCAATATGTATAGATATGCCAAACAATGTGATGTACAGAGACCCCCAAATGAAAGTAGTGAATGCGAATTTTGACGTATGAAACTCTGGCTGTTACAATATAAGCACTCGATATAAGTATTATGCACCATAAGACCCCCTAAACGTATGAAGACCCTAGAAAACCATATATTTTCCAAAAGTTCACATTCTGACGAATCTAAAACAGGTAAATACGTCTTTCTACTGCAAACTACAAAACTTCTAAGCTATGCTAAACCTAAAGCTTTTTATGAAATGTCTGAAAGTTGTCACAAAGTTTGCATTTTACCCTCACCTCACACCTCACATTTCATTAACGTACCAGCATAAAGCACCCTAATTATGAACTTCAAGGGTCTACTGAACAGTTTGATGCCCCATATGCATACATTTACCAAACTATGCAACATACAGAGGCCCAAATGGATTTACAGCAGATAAAATTTCCATAAACAAAACCAAGTAACCAACAACAATGCGAAATACAATAAAATCGCTAAAATCTATGCTTTTTTTTTTTTAATTATGTAGTCAACAGTCAGAAACACAATTTAAATCTGTCGGCTTGAACAAATATATTTTAAGGACAGAAACAAGTGAACAAAACCTATACAGCACTGAAAATGAAACAAAATTACTAAAAAAGCAGCAAAATCACCAAAAATTGTATATAATCATCGGAATAACGTACAAAAGGTATTGCACAGTGCAGTTAGCGAATACACTATTCACAATGGCAATAAAAGTATGTATGAATGTTGTGTATGTGTGAAACCCCCCTGATCCCCCAAAAATGTATGTGTGTAAATGTATGTGCGTGTTTGTGTATTTGTGTGTGTTACACTAACCTGGGTGAAGGCTGGCTGAAGTAGGTTGCAGAAGAGGCAGGAGGGTCTCACAATGATGAGAAGTCCATCTTGGCGCTGATCCGGTAAGGGGGGCTTGTGGGGGGGTCCAGGAATTGGCTGCAGCAGCAGGCACGTGGTCAGCATGTGCATGCTGCTGCCTATGGGGCCCCTGTGCAATCGCGCCCAAGGCACGCTAGTTTCCCCCTCCTGCTCGTTGCCTAGGGGCGGGGGAATGAGCATGGAGCGAAGGAGCAGCTTTGAAAGCCTCTCCTTCACTTCCCAGTGTGTTCTGTGGCATTTAAAAGGTTGATAGAATTTGAAAGAGCTACTAATTATGTATGTTATTGTTTATTTTTTAATTTACTATTTTGTGAAAAACAAAAAAAAAAAAAGACTTTTTGCTTTAGTAGCCACAAGTTACACAGCTTGTCATCCACAAAAATCTGCATACAGGTGCAGTGCCTTTTATTTGGGCTAAGCCAAAGTGTATTGATTGCTTCTTGGCCTGCGTTTAAACACAGGCCGAAAAACAGACGTGCGTGACTGTAGCCTAAAGGTAGGACTACATGGACGTTTTCGGTGAGATCCGACGCGCTGCGACAAAACACCTGCGACAAGTCGCATGCAACATAAATAAGGTAAGAGATAGAAATGTCAGATGAAGTCGCAGCGTTGATCCAACGCGACACGACTGTCAGATGCAGACGTGCTTATCTTATTTCTGTTGCAGGCGTTTTATCACAGCGCATCAGGTCTCACCAAAAACGTCCATGTAGTCCTACCCTTAAGCAGATTGTAGTAGATAGATCTGCCAGCTGTCTGGCTTGAACAAGAAAACTGGACTATATCCTTGATTTTGCAGCCTTCAGTCACTTTTGCTGAATGAAATCCTTGCTCATTTGCTGCGTAACACCACGCTATGTCCTCAAAACGCCCCACCTGGGTGACATCACCATTTGGTTTTGAACAATTGAAAAGGTAACACATGGAGGCATATTTATTAAAGGTCAAAGTTCGAATTCATGTGAGTTTTTTAAAACTGTATTAAATTAGAATATACTTGAACTTCGACTGGGCGTAATTTATTAAAAAAAATAGAATATCTAAAACTCTTATGAATTTTACCAACTCGAAAACTTGAATTGAATTCGACTAAACTCAATTCAAGTTTTTTCTCCTGAATGTGAGGAAGGCTACTAACATGTCCAAGTTGATCCCTGGACATCTCCCATTGATTTAAATGTGAACTCGATAGGTTTTAGGTGGCAAATAGTTGAATTCCAATTCTTAAAGGGCCAGAGTATGATAAATCTCGAAATTCGAATTAAAACGCAAATCGAGTTTGGATCATTCACAATTTGAATTGCATAGTTTTGACAATAAAAAAAAATCTAATATTAGATTTTTCAATTCGACCTTTAATAAATCTGCCCCATGTTGTTGAAATGCATTATGAACCCTCCCTGCTAAATGTACTTTCTAGCTAATGTTACTTTTTCCTAACATCCCAGCAGGGATCCTTAACTAGAGTGTTTCTGCCCCTCTGCTAAGAAATCAACTCCAACATAATAGTCCCTTGCTGCATAAATATTAGCCACTTCTTTGGATTGTGCTCCCTGGAAGTGTCAAGTCCTGCTTCCTGTGTCACAGAACAATTGCAAAGTTTGTTTTACAAGGTTTGCATCCCTGCCATTGGGCTTTTGTGTGTTGGGGTGGGTTCTGGATTATTTAGTGGACTGCCATGACATTCCATTTATGTTCTTTCTCAAAATGAAATTTCAGTTCTCTGATCCAGATGCGCAGGTCTGTAGCTGCCATATTTTGATTACGTCACTGCCGCGGACTCAGTGTGAAAAGCAGCGGGCTAGAAAAGCAGAACTCTGGGTTATGTTGTGCCTTTGCAGAGGCCTTTCAGTTGAGCGTCATGCTGCTTCTGGGTGCATGCCTTCTATAGAGCATGGTCATGCATTCCCTGCTTACCTTTGCTGGTAAATCCTGCAAATAATCAGGTTATATTCACACATGCGCATCCACATAAAATGGCAGCCACTTCTTTGAGTGGCTATGGGAAATGAATTAGAAAAAATTCCCCAGCCAGACTTACAGCAAAATCCAAAAGTACAGATGGGTCCCCCCATCTTTCACAATTGGCTTATATGTAGACTGTATTGAGCTGATTAGTGAAATAGGGCACAGTCACTGTGCAGTGCCTAGGGCCAAACAGAAATTAGGCCTTGCAAATAATAATTTATGCTAGTCTGCTCATTTACTTTACTTCTTTTTTATTCGTAGCTGTAATATTTATTTTAGTGATAGCTGACCCTTCTGTGAATTGTTCCTTTGATATAAACAAGCCTTGGGAGATATTAATATGATTCATATGATGCCAAACAATCATGTACATACTGCCTGTGAGACTCCTATCCTTACTGACCTCAAAAGTAAATTGTGTGCTGTAGAGAAGTTTTTTTTTTGTGGTCTGACCACTGATGTGAACGCACACACTTTCAGGTGGTCCGCCAAAAAAACCCACAAATATCCTGATATATCTGCAATCGGAAAGACCCGATTGGTGACCCCTACCCCAGAGACATCTAATGGGGCACCCCAGAGCACAAAAGTGAGCACCAGAAGCAGCGCCCCGGTTGGAAAAATTTGCCCGGGAAGCCTCCAAAGATGGCAGCTCCTCAGACCATGCAGAGAATAATCCCAGCCTGCCTGCAGCCACGGAAGATACCGAGCCTCCGGCGCTAAGCTCACAAGTGCAAGATCCAGCTACACTACCAGCAGACCCCACACTGCACGTCGTGATGGCGGAGATACGAGCAGCCAATACCTCCTGCATAACCCTGATACAATCCAAGACCGAGGATTCCGTGTCGACTTATCTTTAATTAAAGGCGACTTACAAAAACTACTGAGGTGGAAGCCCATGTGAGTAGCCTGCCGTGACATACCGGAACAGTACCGGGAGGTACGCAAGCTGCTCACAGACTGCCAGCATAAGTCGGACGATTCGGAGAACCAACTTTGACGTAACAGCTTGAGGTTTGTGAGGTTCCCTGAGTCAACTCTCCCAACACATTTACCATTGAGGCAAGCCCCGCCAGGTGCCCCCCAAGATCGCTGATTGCCAAGCTGCTGAATGCCCGGGACTGCGACAAGATCCTGTCGTTAGCCAGAGCAATGGGTCAGCTGAAATACCAAGCATCAAACATACAGTATCTATCTATGCGGATTACTCCATGGAGGTCCAAAAGCAACTGGCTGGTTTCCAAGCGGCAAGAACAGGCTCTAATCGGCAGGAATGGTCTACGAAGTGCTGTACATGTTCATATTTTTTCCTATCCCCCCACAAGATCTCCACAAAGGGCTGAATGCAAGAGGAATACCAGCAGGCCAAGCACGTTGAGTGCCCGCCATACACCAGCCGTGAGTATATCCTCCCCCTAGACCTTGTACAGTACACGTAAGGGTTAGTCCCCAAGCAATGTACACAGTACTACCACTGGTTGTCTAAGTCCTGACTAAACAATCCCAGAAAAAAACCTCACTATTACCCTCACTAACTCTTCTATTATAGACATGCTGATGAGCCCTAGCCAGGAAGGTAAACTTTCACTGATCTATAGGCAACTTCACAAAGCAACGCACACTGAGCGTAAGGTACCCGCTAGGGCTGCTTGGGAGAGGGACATAAGTCCAATTGCAGACAACCAGTGGGAACAGATTCTTACTACACCCATGTTAGTCTCTATCTCCCAAAGACACAAGTTACTACAATTATACCTGATAAATAGGGCTTATTGCACGGGCCAAAGACTCCATGCAATGAAAGCCCTACAATCCCCCCTGTGCCAAAGATGCAATGTTGAGGTAGCTAACTTGGTTCATACCCTGTGGAGCTGTGAAAAACTCCAGAACTATTGGGAGGAGATATATTCCTGGTTATCTAATGCCATCCCGGGGAGGAGCCCATGTAATGCCAGAGCCTGTCTCCTGTTACTAGACCTGGACAACAGCTTGGACAAATACACCACAACTTTTATTGCAAAAGCATTATTTCAGGCCAGAAGGCTACCCTTCATTGGAAGGACATCTCCCCACCATCATTCCACGAATGTACCACAGCTATGGATGAGGTAGCGGCAAAAAAGGGCAAATCTTGAAATATATACAAATCTGGCACTGCTGGACTGGAAGTCTCAATGGCACTGTCCCCTCCTCCCCGGGTGGCAGCTAAGCAGTTAAGAGGAAACACTATGGTAAACCCTACAGCCCCTTTGTCTAGCATAACCCAGTGTCAAATGTTATGGAATTTTTAACCATGTAAACAGGTAACAAACTCCCTTTTGTTTTACCAAAGCATTTTACCACAAATTGTATGAATACATGCATGCATGTCTGTATTACTTTTTATTTATTTTAATAAAACCCAATTTGAGCAAAAAAAAAAGATACATCTGTTTACTCAGTATAACATGCCGTGATTCAGACTTTTGATGTCACTAAACAAGTAACATCACAGAGCTTCAAACAACTTCTCCAGCAAATAATGCTGTGTTTTTTAATCAGGAAACTCTACCAGATCAGGTGATTTCTCCATTTGATGTTAGGCTGTCTTGCCTGTGCCATTAAAGACAATGGTAAAAATAGAAATCTGAACCACCAAATAAAGCTAATAATTGCATTAAACACAATCAGTTGTTCCTCCTGATAAACCTGTCAAAATTAAAGGGGATGTTTTAAAGGTTACTCCGTAGAGTGAAGTGTACAGTATTTCCTCAGGAGTATTTGTAGACACCAGTGTAGGATGTTGTTTTTAAGCATCCACATGGTAGATGGCCAACTTAAAAGATCTGTTAAGAGATTTTTCCTGGGCTATTTATATAGCACCAGCAAGTGTCACAGTACTTTATATCAGTGGTCTTAAAATATTTACAAAATAGGTTACAGAATAAAAATGGGATCAGAATACCCTGCTCATAGGGGCAAATTAATTTCTTACAGATAATTTGAAATTTTTCTTTTTTTTTTTAGCATCACTACAAACAGGTTTTTTTTTGTTAAAGAAAATTAGTAGCAGTGATAACTTAAGATGCCTATAAGTAGCCACAGTTTAGCATTCCATCTACTTTCTAATAACAATCTGTAGATCTGCTGTTATTGGAGTCTACCCTTCAGATTTTGTCTGGATAATTAAAGGAAAATGAAACCCCCATCCCAAGATTTTAACTGATTGCCCTTGGTCACTTGAATTAAATTGGTGCCTTCTTTGATTAGTCCCTGGGTCACCCTGTACTGACACTGGATTTGCAACCACCATCAATTTTGGTTTCTTGCTTCTGGGTCACCATTGCCAGGTAGTAGCATGCACAGTAAATTCCAGTCTGTATTTATGTATATGTCCAAAACAAGGTAAGTAGTGGGAGCACTCACCGATCACTGGCTCAGCTTGTGCTGCACATCCGACCGAGGTCCCATCGGTGAAAGTATAATATCCAATTCATGCGTAGATGGAGCACCAAGATGGCCAAAAATCGATTAAAAACTTAGATTTTTATTTCATCATATTAAAACAATCGACAAACAGCATGCCCTTGTAATCCCCTGGGTCATGTGCTCAACGCGTTTCGTGACAGCTCGTCACTTCCTCAGGAGCTAACCCCTGCACACACCCACACCAATTTATAAAGGGAACGTGAACTCCACAGCACACCTGGGTGAAAAAATCAACCAACCCAGGTAGGTGTTGTATGTTTATAACACCCTCCCACAATTGACAACAGGTAATCCATAGCCCAACAATGTCTATACAAAATCAATACCTAAAACATATATACAATTAAAAACATAACTGATAAAGAAACAAAAAAAAAAAGGAAAAAAGAAGAATAAAGCTCACTGAACATGTAAAGATACTATGTTATTACTATTATCTGATCACTCAGAAACTGCCACAAAAATTGTAACATTAATGAAACAAAAACTCCCTAAACATCAAATGTAGCAAAATGCGGGAGTACTTATATATAGAAACCACAGGGATAATCTACATTAAATTCATCAATTAGAAAAGGAATAATTAAATTGAAATGATTTAATAGAACATGAGTACATATATAATTTACTATAATTTAATTAATTTAATTTAATTTAATTTAATAAAAACAAGATAATTCCCATTCCCTATTCATTCCCCCAAGGGTCTCCGAAGTCTTTAACTGATAAATCCAATATGCTTCCTTGCACAATAGTTTCCTATCTAGATCCCCTCCTCTTACTCCCAGTTTAATGTTATCTATAACCTGAAAGGATATCCCGATCTTCCCATCATGTTTCTCCAAAATATGCTTCGCTACTGCTGATCTATAATCCCCTCTATTAACCGCTGATAGGTGTTCTAGGAATCGTGTGCCCACTTTTCTTATAGTTTTGCCTACGTATTGGGCACCACACTTGCAATTTATCAAATAGATCACTCCCGTCGACAAGCAATTAAAATATCTTCCAATAGTATACCTCCTACCCGTGTACGTAGCTGAAAATTCCTTAGACACCTGTATAAACGAACATGCCTTACACCTGGTCCTGCCACAGCCATAGTTACCCTTGTACCTCAGCCAAACGCTGTTGTCCACCGTCTCCTTGGAGCTATATAAGCTCTTCGAAACCCAGGACGCTATGTTTCTGCTTTTCTTATATACAAACGATGGACGGGCATCCAAGACTTTTGCCAGCACCTGATCTTGCATGAGAATCCCCCAGTGTTTCTTGATACTCCTTGTTACTGCTCCTGTTCCCTTACCAAAAGTAGTACAGTATCTCAGGGGTCTATTCTGTAATCCCCTATCTTTCCCTCTATGGTTACTCCCTTGTAGCAATATTTTTCTATCCATCGACACCGCCTTCTCATAGGCTGACCTAATGTCCTCATTATCATATCCTCTCTCAAGGAACCGATCCCAAAGTTGCATAGACTGACTATTAAAGGTTTCCCATGTAGAGCATATCCTTCTAAGGCGTATGAACTGTCCCACCGGTATACCCCTCAAGCAATTGGAGGGGTGGGCACTACTTGAATGTAACAAAGTGTTCCGTGTGATAGGCTTTCTATAGAGATCAGTGACGATCTTACCCTCCTTTACATAAAACATCACGTCAAGGAAAGGAATCTGAGTTTCGTGTGTATCCATAGTAAATGTCAATCCCTGTACCTTCTCATTACAATATCCAACAAACTTATTTAAGGAATCTACATCCCCATCCCATATGCCAATGCAATCATCAATGTAGCGAAAAAACCGGATTAATTGTCCTTTAAAGGGGTTCTCAGGGACGAAAATATGGAGTAGTTCAAACCACCCCATAAAAAGGTTGGCATATGTGGGGGCGAACGACGCCCCCATCGCCGCCCCGCATTTCTGTAAATAGAAACGTCCATCAAAAAGAAAATAGTTTGTCCTAAGAAGAAAATTGATAGAATCTAATAAAAACTCCGACTGTTCTCTTGGAAAAACCCGTTCTCTCTGTAGCCAAAAACTTATAGCCTCAATCCCCAACTGATGGTTGATGGAAGAATAGAGGGCCACAACGTCCATGGAAAACCATCTATATCCCGGACGCCAAACCGTACCTTGTATCTTATCGATACACATCGTGGTATCCCTTAGATAGGTTGGAAGTTGTTCAACCAAAGGTCGTAATAATCCATCAACATAAGTTGACAAATTAGAACCTAGGGAACCAATACCTGCCACAATGGGCCGGCCCTTAACCTCCGTCAAGGACTTGTGTACCTTGGGTAGTACATGAAAGACGGGAATAATAGGGGACTTGCACCCAAGGCCTTCCCATTCTCTTTTAGACAGTACCCCATTATCATACCCTTCAAGTAGAATCGAATCCAATTGGTTCATGAACTTTTTTGTGGGGTCTGATTGTATACGTGAATATGTATCGGTGTCATTAAGCTGACGTAAAATCTCATTCTCATATGTTCCCACATCCAAAACCACAACAGACCCCCCCTTATCTGCCTGCTTGATAACAATGCTTTTATCTTTACTCAATCCCCGTAGTGCTTTAAATTCTCTTATTGTCAAATTCTTACATCTTGTGCCCTTAACGGTACCTACCATCTTTTCAATGTCCGATTGGACCAATTTCTGAAATATAGATATTTGTGGGCTCTTAGAATTAACTGGATAGAAGTCTGACTTTCTCGTCATCCCTGAATGTCTCACTGCCAAATCTGCATCATCAATGTTTTCATTCAATAAATCATTTAGGACATTTAATGTGCATAAATCACCAAAATCATGAATATCACCCCCCTGTCCCACTCTATAGTCCCCATCCTGTAAAGAAATCATCGATTCAGTTAAAACTGAAGGTGTCAGCGTATCAGCCCCTGACAGAGTCACATCATCATTGTCCTCCCTGGCGGTATCCTCTTGGGCAAAATGTCTTTTCAGGGTAAGGTTCCGTATAAACCTATTCAAGTCCAGTATCAAAGAAAAATCATCGCAATTTAGATCGGGGATAAAGTTAAGCCCCTTAGATAGTACTGACAGTTCATCCGAAGTCAAAGTCTTAGATGACAGATTAATTATATTATCAAAAATAGGCTTACCCCTCTCATCCAATGGAGCCGATGTTATCTGCCCGTCGGTCCCAAACGAGACCCCGTCGGGTAGCCCACTCACCGCTGCTTGGTGCGTGCTCCTTTCCCCGAGTACCATTGTTGGGGGTATGGATCTGTATCTCCGTCCGCCCCTCCGCCTCCTCCTCTGCCCCTTCCAAAGCTGCGGGTCTTCATAGGATCCATCCTCGGAGTCGACTGATACCTTGGATTGTATAACTGCGGCCTCGCCATCCGGTCGTTGTCCATGGCCTCCGGGTCCGACCTTAAAAAAGGAGAAGAAGGAGAAAGGGAAGGTGTACGGATGCCCCGCATCTCGCTTTCGTGTCCCACGAACTGCACCACTCGGTCCCTCTTAAGTATTGAGCGAGGTCCTGAGCCGGAGAGCATAGAATTCTGTCCCCCTCCCCCATGTGGGGAGCGCATGGGCACACTATTGGATCTCCAAACATACACCTGTCCACTATCGTAGTCACGTTTATCTCGTTGAAATTTGTCCCTCTTGTTAGTCTTAACCATATACTCAAATTGTTGCATCTGTCTATTCAGTGTATCCAATAAACTTTTGTCAAAACCTGCGCATTTCTTTGATTGTAACAATACTTGGCTCTCAGTTACTTCTTTCTGCACCTTCACCAGCTGTTGTTTATTAAATGAAATAATGAGATCCATTAATTTGTTAGAACAGTCTGTAAGTGCAGCATTCCAGGCCGTAATGAATTCAGCCGGCACCTCTGAAAAGGTAGGATATTTCTTAATCCTTAAACCGCGGGGTATCCGCTCACATTTAATATAATTCTCAAGTGAGCTAATATCCCACCATAGGCGTATTTCTCGTTTCATTTCCCGTTCCAAGGTACGGAAGTGACGAGCTGTCACGAAACGCGTTGAGCACATGACCCAGGGGATTACAAGGGCATGCTGTTTGTCGATTGTTTTAATATGATGAAATAAAAATCTAAGTTTTTAATCGATTTTTGGCCATCTTGGTGCTCCATCTACGCATGAATTGGATATTGTATTTATGTATATGTATGTATGTATGTATATTTTTATTTGCAAAGTGCTCCTTAAGGGCAAAGCACTGTATAGCAAAACAATAAATTAGTAGTAACAACCAAGGGGTCATTGGAATAAAAAGTAACAGTAAGTGCATTATTAGAAATACAATTCACATAAATATATAATTACAATACAGATTAAGTGCTCAGTGTCAAGGAAACAAAAGGCTAGAGGACCCTACCCCGTAGGCCTTACAGTCTAAATTTGTAGTCTGGTCTGGTACTTGCTTCACTGTGCATGCTTTTGGTAAAGATTTATTGTCAATATATTAATCCGTGAAAACCTTAATTGTTGGTTTCTCTAAGTTCAGACCTCTGACAAGCTGTCTAACGGCTGCAGCTTGTGTTTTCTTCTGTTTCTCTTTGTCTGGTCAGTAAGAAGAAGGGGCTTCACAGACACTTAGTCAGAGCTTGCAGACTTCAAGTTTTGTGTTTTCTTAATACATATCAACCAGGATTATGCACGCTACTAAGCCATTGCTTATGACGTTGTTTACCTTTTTTCATCCTTTAAATGGCATGTTAACCTTTTACAGCAGTGGTAGAGTTTTGCAAACTTTTCTAATTGTGATGAATTTTAAAAAATTGCTCTGTTTTCAATTAAAACAAACCACTTACCCAGTTCTGCTTCAGGGTAGATGCAGACATAAGCAGCAGGGAGAGCATAAGTCTGTAAGAAAGGAGCAAGCCCTACTGCACATCCACAAGTTGTCTTTTTTCCTAAAGGTTGCTTTTCACTTTGCAAGCTCAGCAAATGAGTGGATCTCACATTGAGCCGAGCTATATCGGACTGATCCTATTGGATCACACAACTGGTAATGCAGCGGTGGGATCAAGGGTCACATCAACAAACCAATGTGCTCCTGACCCGACAGGAATTAAGCCTGCCTGATCGACATATTGATCACGGAAGGCCATCTGAGGGCCCCATACACTAGGCAACAAGCTGACGACTTTGTCAACAGGTTTTTTCAGCCCATGTATGGCCACCTTAACACAGATCATTCTGTTTGGCTAACAATGCATGATTTGCGAAGCAGCACCATAACATATGTTATACAGGCTGTTTAGCTGGTCGGTCTCTTTACAGGCGTGTAAGGCCTCATGCACCCAGACGCTCTTGATGTGTTTCCTGCGGTGCATCTTTCATTTGTTTTTCCACTGGAGAAAGAAACACAACCTGTACTTTTCAATGTGGTTCTACTCTGCCTCAGGGAATTCTTCCACCTGAATTTTGGCACTTACCTGCGACAAAGTGAGTTTAAAAAACAGTCAGTTTCTGGAATGCAGATCCACCACAAGGAACTGCATGAAGAAACGCTTATGTACAAGATTCTACTTCCAGTGCAAAAAAAGACATATTTTAGTACTTTAGTACCACTTTGCTTACATGTTTCAAAAGACCTAAAGCTTATGAAAGCAGATTTTTGCTTGTATTTTTGTCTGAACAATTTCTATAAAATTTGCCTCAGATGTCTCTATCTTCCATAAAAATAAAGGGGGACAAGAAATAGGAATTAGACAAATTTCACACAATTCCTGTTTTTTTCTTTTAATACAGATAATGGCACATGGACTCAGCTTTGGTTGGTTTCTGATTATCATGAACATGGATCACTATTTGATTACCTAAATCGGTATACAGTGAACGTAGAAGGAATGTTGAAGCTTTCTTTATCCACTGCTAGTGGTTTAGCTCATCTTCATATGGAGATAGTTGGAACACAAGGTATGTTACAACAAACAAATGTTACATCTTTTAATACCATTACAGGATTGTTGTTTCTAAATTTATTAAAGGACAAGTTTTTTTTTAATGAACAACCTATAGGCAAGTTATGTATAATGAGCGATCTCAATGACCACAAAACATTTTACGAAACTAGATCCCTCTCCAAATACCCCCGTACCTCTGTCAATGTAGAGCCACTTCAGTTTTTTTTGTCTTCATGTCCCAGACACTAGGTCATACGCACTAAGCTTTTTAGTTAACTTCGTGCATGCCCAGTCGAGAAATTTTTCCGCAACACTGAAATGACTCCCTCTAAGTTAACTTCATAGGTGATCCCACAGCTGCCTGCCCCTTTCTTCATATGTCCAATAAAAGTTGCTCTTGATAGTACTGCCATGGCAACCCGTATGAAGTTAAAATAAATTCTTCCTCTGTAAAATTTAAACGTGCACATTGATTCATTTGGCAGGTGTGCTGCTGTGTTCCTGTATTTGTATGAGCACAATTTTCTACTGCTGAGGCTCTTCAATAGATGTATGAAATTATAATTTATTTTTCCTTCTCAATCATCCATCAGATCAAGATATTCTTTAATTTTATTTTCCTTATACTGGATCAGCTAGTAGTTAGGCAGGTTAAAATAGAGTTTGAAGGTTGAACTTGATGGACATGTGTCTTTTTTCAACCTAACTTACTATGTTACTATGTTTTCACATACTAAAATTAATTCAGTATTACATTATAATCTTAACCAGTCCTTGGATTTAAATTGTATAAATTTCCATTAAGTTATATGTTAACTATGCATTACATGCATTATAATCTGTAGACACTCTTTGAACAAACAACTTTTGAACAAACTCTTTTTTTAAAGTCGTTGACTGATTTACAGTTTAAAGACATGATTTTTTTTTTTCACAGCCTGTCTCTTTTTTCAAGAACAAAACCACCTGTCAAATAGCTAAGAACATTACATTCTGTGACATACAAAGTATCTCACATAAACATTTACAAAATGCATTTTAAAGGAGAACTAAAGCATAACCAACAATTGGCACATCTTATAGCTTTCTAAAAGGGGTGGTTCATCTTTAAGTTAACTTTTGATATGTTTCAGAATGTCTAATTGGCCTTCATTGTATCTTTTTTTCATGAATTATGTGCCTTCTGACTCTCTTCATTCTGTGTTTGCTGGCACAACCTAAAAAATAAATGCCTGTAAGGCAACAAATGTATTTTGCTACGTTGTTTTGCTCAGTTTATCTATTCAGGCCCTCTCCTAGTCATATTCCAGTCATTCATTCAAAACAATGTATATTTGCAAGGGTAATTTTGACCTTAGCAACCAGATAGCTGAAATTGCAAACTGCTGCTGAATAAAAAGCTTAATAACTCAAAAACCACAAATAATGACTAAAAAAAACAATTGCATATTGTCTCACAATATCACACTACAACATACTAAAAGTTTACTCAATGGTGAATAACCCCTGTAAGACCCCTTACACCCCTGCTTTCTCCTGCATGTATTTCACTGGAGGGGAGTGCAGGACTAAACACAGCCTACTCTTCCTTATCATGTTGTATTTACACAGGCAAGTGCAATGTGATTCACTACAAGTGTTTAGTCTAGTAATGAAGATCTGGTTCTCAGAATAAGCCCAAAGTAGCCCAAATTTCTGGTAAATGTTTTACAATGAACTCTGAGCAAATCAACAGCAGCCCAGGGAGTTATGAGCTTGGTCATAGGCAGTTACACGCCTGTTACTGACCAATTGTAATAAATTCTCACATTTTGCATACAAGAGGTGCTGCAGTTTTTCTCTTCTGCTATATATTTGGCCCATGGCAAGGGCCTGTACGCTGCTTTGCACTCTGACCGAAAAGAACTTATATGAGGTGGTTGAAGCACACACATCTGTATACTTGGATAGGCAGTTACACACTAACCAAATCTAAAAATAGTTAACTCCATGCAGTTATATTTTTCTTGGGGATTCATTCTTATTTAAACCTATACAATTCTATACTCAATTATTCAGTTTGCACCAAATATAACCATCTGTTTATCACTTTAGGGTTAATCAACCATGCCAAGCTTTATAGTAAAGGCATGTTATCACAAAACAGGACAGAAATCTATATTCCTTGATGTTACATTGCATCCATTCCCTAAAAATGTACATACCATCAAAAATTGGCTTGGTCAATCTGGACAATTTAGCAATGATTTGGATGCAATGGCTTTAAAATTTTGGAAGGGAAGAAAACATCCAATTATAGACTGTTTAAAGGAGAATTCAACCGTTGAAAAAGCCAAAAAACCCCACCCCACGTAGATTATTATCACCTGTTCTTCCTCGGTCTTCTTTGAGAGATGATAGTGAAAATTTTAACTCTTTCCATACCATAGATCAGTGCTGTCCAACTTCTGTGGTACCGAGGCCCGCAATTTTTCTGGCCTTCATGGTTGAGGGTGATAATGGAAGCCAGTGTTGACCGCTCCCTGTTTTAGACCACACCCACTTTAGACCACACCCACTTTAGACCACACCCACTTTAGACCACACCCGCGTTAAACCACACCCGCGTTAAACCACACACACTTTAAACCACACACACTTTAAACCACACACACTTTAAACCACACACACTTTAAACCACAAGACCATGTACACATTAATTGTGGTAGCACACCCAAAGACCAAATGATTGGTGCTCGCTGCAGGGATATCTGAAAAAGCAAAGTCATATTAAAGGAACAGTTCAGTATAAAAATAAAAACTGGGTAAATTGGCTGTAAAAATAAAAAATGTTTCTAATATAGTTAGCCAAAAATATAATGTATAAAGGCTAGAATGACTGGATGTCTGACATAATAGCCAGAACACTACTTCCTGCTTTTCAGCTCTCTTGGTTTTCACTCAGAGTTAGAGAGCTACAAAGCAGGATGTCATGTTCTGTTCTATTTTGTTAGATATCCAGCCTTTATACATTACATTTGTGGCTAACTAAATATATTAGATTTTTTTTTTATTTTGAATAACCTATCTATTTACCCAGTTTTTATTTTATACTGAACTATTCTTTTGATATGAATTTTTTTTCACGTATGAGTGAAAAATGATATCCGTGCAGTGAGCACCAATCATTTGGTCTTATGGTTCTTATTTTTACATTGAACTGTTCCTTTAAAATCCATATGTCTCCTCCCCTGTGGATAACACAGCTCCCCCAGCACATGACTAAACACCTTAGGGACCCCTAACAATAATTTCCAAATGCTAACAAACCCCCAGAACAAATACCAGGCTTATGTTTCACAGGCAGAGTAGGGCACACACAGGGAGCATAGTGAAGGCAGAGTATGGCAAACCTAAGAAGAATAGAGCAGACAGAGTATGGCACAAACAGTGAGCATAGGGAATGCAGAACAGGGCAGGAGACAGTTTCCACTGATCAGGACCACTCTAAGATGTACTACATACAGTGACACAGCGCTGGTGCCACATTAGCATTTTGTACAAGGTGTGAGAAGGTGAACAATGTGGGCATTTTTTAGTCTGGGTCCCAGGTGTGAACAGTACAGGGCTTTAGGTTGTGAACAATAGAGGTGTTACAAGTGAACAATACAGGAGATTACAGTCTGAATTTGTGGTTTAAACAATGCAGGGGCCAGTTAATCTCTGTAGTGATACCTTTTAAAATTTACACATGGTAAGAAGACACAGCAGGCAGACTGTCATGTGGAGGGCCACCCGCGGGCCGCCAGTTGGACAGCCCTTCCATCGATAATCCAAAAGATTACACCTATGACCCATGCAGACTAGAGTGTCATTGGACTCTTTTCTTAAATACAGCACTCTTTTAATCAAATTGACTAGGTTAGCCAGAAGAAATATATAGTGTTTGAGGAATGCCTTGTTGAGGGTAATGTATTTTGTCAAGCCTCAGTTGTTGACATGCTAAAGAGACTGGAAGGCAGCATGCTTATAGTAACACTTACCCGTATGGATGGACATAAAGCCTTAGTGTGGAAAAGCCAACCTGTCTGTAATAATATTTCTATTGGCAATCTCATGCTGGCCTCCTCAATTTTGATGAGTGAGTCTCCATTTACAAAGGCACAGGAAATGTTTAAAATCTTTGGAATAAATATCATTTCCCATACAACTTTTTATTCATATCAGCGTAGCTATCTTTTCCCAGCTATTGATTTCCATTGGAAGCTTGAAAAAGAAAACAATATAGAGGAGCTAGAATTTAAGTGATGTGGTAATTGCAGGAGACAGAAGTTCGACAGCCTGGGCCATTCAGCCAAATATTGTATTTCCTCCTTTATGTAGGTAATGAGCAAAAATAGTAGCCTTGGTAAAAGCTCACCTGGTATGGAATTAGAAGCCTTTCAAGTATGCTTAGACAACCTTTTGGCCAATAAGTTTAATGTTACAATCGTTGCTACTGATTGTCAGAAAACAGATATCAACAAAGTACAAACACACAGACCACCAATTTGACGTGTGGCATGTATGTAAAAGTTGTTGGTTGGCAGCCAGTAGTAAATCACAATACAGAGATATTGCTAAGTGGACACCTTCTGTCTGTAACCATTTGTGGTAGACTGCCCAAACCTGTGAGCTAAATGGAAATCAGTCATTAATCATGTAGCAAATGTTCATTAATTTCTCCAGGAACAATGAATAGGGAACAGCAAAGCGATACCACTTAGATTACTACTGCACATCCTGCAC
Source organism: Xenopus laevis (assembly GCF_017654675.1). NCBI lineage: Eukaryota > Metazoa > Chordata > Amphibia > Anura > Pipidae > Xenopus > Xenopus laevis. The sequence goes on from NC_054382.1 coordinate 59,592,590, forward strand.
ACAACACCTTCTCAAATGTCATCAATGATCGTAAATTGCTTTAAAACATGAAACAAATTGAAAAGTTTTGCCATACTGGACATCTTGAGAATTTTTACAGTAAGGTTCTCAAATATTGCCTGAAAAGGATAACCTTCAAAATGGATGTAATGCACGCCCGCAAAGAATTGGCTATCATATAATACAACAGGAATGTAAACCGACCCCAAGCCACCATCCGATTTCCTGAAAAATCCACTCTTTGTCAGGGAGAGAAGAGATTTAATATTGTATTCCCAAAATACAAAAAAGATTGGGTTGCCAAACCAATATATGAGTACAGTGTAGACAACCACTTATTTGAAATAGCAAGGGATAGCCTGAAAATCTTGAATGGGGAGCTGCAAACAGTTGGTCAAACAGACAGTGTCCCAAGAAATACTGTATAGCTGGCACAGAACGCCCAGAAAAAAAAATATCCCGTTTTGTACACTAGAAGTAAATGAACGTGAGATACATAATGTATACAGAAGATATGTAATGTGTGTTACATTCTTGAATGCTCAAACTTATGAATGCTCAAGAATATGTTTGTGTATACTTACCCAAAATGATTTTAATAGCATGTTACTGACAAGTTCAATTGTTTAACCTTAGCTTTATTTTATTAACTTTGATTTTTTTATATTGTTTTTATTTCCATTTTACAATTCGGTTCTCAAAATAATACATTTAACAATGAACAGTAACCAGTCCATATGGTAATGATCTATTTAATGTTAATTATCATAGACCAACTCTATACTTCACTTACTTACTAAGTAGCATTTAAAAAAAAACGTTAGGAGTTAGAAAAAGCATTTTTAGCTGTCTGTATATGCATCACTTTATCTGTCTGTCTGTCCATCCATCCATCTCCCCGTCTATACATCCATCTATCCCATCTGTCTGTCTGTAAAAACTGTTTTAAACTTAAAATGTTAATTCCTAATAGAAACAACAAGTGTTTAGATGCTTTAGCTTTTCAGATCTGCAAACCGCCATTTTCCACCATTAACCCTGTTGTTGCGATGTCGGGGTTAAAAATGTGTTTCATTTCTGAGAATTGTGTAAGACATGAATGAGAAACAATGAAAATACATAAAGAAGTGCATCTTTGTGTTTGTGCTGGCTAGCAAAATAAAAAAGACGACACAAGATGGAAAAAAGTGCTGTCCTCCACAGATATTTCTGAAAATATTATTTAAGCAACACGACTCTTTGACACACAGTTAAACTACAGAGAGTATGATAATAAGAAAATACTTGCCAGAGACTACATACTTTTTGGCTACTTTTTTTTTAATAACAATGTTCAAATGAATCTAGATGAATTTTTTTTGGTCAAAATGCATATGTAGTTTTTATATATATATTTTTTTATATTATCACCCCTACATTTGCTTAGTATGAGACTTATTATAAAAGTTATTTACAGTATCTTTATTTAAACTCGTTATCATTTTTGGATTTTTATGTATATGTACTTTTCATTTTAAATCTGAAATTTTGAATTGATCTTTTAATAGGTAAACCAGCAATTGCCCACCGAGATTTAAAGTCCAAAAATATACTGGTTAAGAAAAATGGAACTTGCTGTATTGCTGACCTGGGCCTGGCTGTCAGGCATGATTCTGCTACAGATACAATAGATATTGCACCAAATCACAGAGTTGGAACAAAAAGGTACATATATTAAGATTAGTTTTGGTTAATTTGCTGCTACTCGAGGTACATATATTAAGATTAGTTGTTGTTAAAATGAGATCCCTTATCTAAAAACTCATTATCCAATAAGCTTCCATTTACAGGAAGACCATCTCGGAGAGTCTATTTTAAGCAAATAATTATATATATTTTTTAATTCTCAATATTTCCCTTTACAGTACTAAATAGTGACTTTTACTTTGATCCTGAGATGGTACAAGTCCATATTGATGGCAAAACAATTCTATTAGACTTACAGAATACAGGTAGTCATTGCTTGCTTACTCAACCCCCTGTAGAGGTACAGTCTTGCAACCAGTAAGAATTAAGTCAGAATGTTGTCATTCTGATTCACCTTTAAGTTCTTATTATGTTATAGACTGGCTATTTGTAAATTACTTTTGAACTAGCCTTCATTTTATTTTTATTTATTTTTTAAAGTTTTTAAATTATTTGACTACTTTTTCTGACTTTTTCCTGCCTTCAAATTGGGGTCACTGACCCTATCTAAAAAACTATCAGTTCTTAATTGTACCTTATGGTTCTTAAGAAAATTGTAAGAACTATAAGTTTAATCTGACTGAGGACCTTGCAACATTACAGTGATTACATTTGAATAAATCCACCAAGAAATGGCTGAAAATAAGAAATGACAGACCCATTTAGATGTTGTGTGTGGATATAAAAAAGCATTCAATGAAACCATTCATTTTTGCACAGCTAAAATATTTCTGCAAGGAAGAGTAGAAAAAATTTCTCCTGGTCATGTCAGAGACTGGAAGACGGTTGCAAAAGTGGCAATGCCAGGAATTTGAGGCAAGGCTATACTTAAAATTTTTTTGTTACATAAATGATTGAAAAGCAAATTTTTTTCTGTTTCAGATATATGGCACCAGAAGTTCTGGATGACTCTATTAATATGAAACATTTTGAATCATTTAAGCGTGCTGATATCTATGCAATGGGCCTGGTTTTCTGGGAAATCGCACGGCGATGTTTTGTAGGAGGTAAGTGATATCTGTTGCATTATTATATAAAGGCTTATATTGTAAGACTGAAAGCTTATGGGACATTTAATTCTATCAGAACAGAGATAGCTGTACACTTTGAGATCTGGTTGTTAAGTGAGGTGGCCAAACAAGTGGAACCACTAAACACAGAACCAAATCCGAAAATCTAGTTCCTAGCCTGGAGGGCCAAGTAAACAGTCAATGTGGGCCCGCAAGAAGAAGAATGTGGGATGAGATGTCATGGTTGGTGAAAATAGGCATGCAGTACTGTATTAGACTTAAGATCATGAGAAAAATGTTAATACAATTAGGGATGAAGATTTGGTAATCGTATAGATATAGAAAAGGTTAAAGAAAAACTATGAAAAATATATAGCGGTGTCCAATTGTCAAATGGTAATATTTCACCTAATGCTTCACTCCATGGGAACTTTTTTTAGGCCACAGCTATCCAATGAAAAGTGGGAGAATGATTTAGGAAAGGTAAAGCAGTGGCTGAAAAAGATCACATGGGGTATTTTCATTTTGGCGCCTTTTCATGCCACATAGTTTTGTTCAGAATATTAGCAGTCTGACATGACGAACCTGATCAATCAGTTTTTGGTAGAAAATATACAATTAGAAGATGCCTATGCTATGTGAAGCCAAGCTTTCGGGCAAGAATCTCCTGCAAAGTCCCATTGTTGAAAAAGATGTGCTGAAGTGGTTACAGTTTACCAAAGAACACATTGATTGGCCTAAAGGGAAATGGCGCAGCATTTTGTGGACTGATGAAAGCAAGATTTCTCTTTTTGGGTCTATGGGCCACAACAAGCAACATGTTGGTTCCAGACCAACAAGATTGACGTTATAAAGTGCCATCCCAATCCCCAAACCTTAATCCAATAGAAAACTTGAGGGGTGACATAAAAAATGCTGTTTCCAAGGAAAAACCAAGAAATGCAGAAGAATTGTGAAATGTAATAGGTGCCAGAAGTGGTTGCCTGCAGGTAAAACAGATGTGCAGCAGTTCTCAGAAACAGTTTTCAGAAAGTGATTATACAACTAGATATTAGTTAAGTGATTCAAAGGAAAGCAAAATCTTGAAATATTTTTCAGTTTATACAGTGAATGTTTGAGTTTGTAAAAAAATGCAGACATAGTTTCATTATGTAAATAACACAGCTTCTTCTAAACAAACAATTTTTTATTAAAATACAATTTTCTAGTAGTATGTGCCATTTGATAATTTATGATACATGCTAGGCTACATCGGCCAATGAATGGATACAGTTGTCTTTTATACACACATACACACATACACACCCTTTGTCCTGTTACAAAATCATTATTTTCTGTCAGGTGGAGCACATAGCCCATCACAATATTATGGTTCAAGGTTAAAGAGCAATATTTACTGGGCAATAGCTGTTTGAAATACTGCGATGGCTGCCCACACACTATTATTAAAACTTAAAAATAATATACCTTTTTTTGTGTAATATAGTATTAAAAACTACACCATAAAAGTTATGACCACAGCCAATTGTGGAAAATTCACGCACTGTTTGTAAGGATATATTTTACAGGATATTCAAGGATCTTGTTTATTATAAATAAATACAAAATCGCTCCATTAAAGTTTTTAAAGGAGAATTAAACCCCCTCTTAAGGAGAGAGAGAGAGTGCCATCCACTAGCCTCATTGGCTCCCTGCTCACTTCCACCCCGCATATCTCACTACTATTAGAATGTCACACAGACCAATGTATGCAGAGTAGGGCAGTGGAGCTCACAGGCACCATCTTCGGCTCTTCTTCATTTCTCCAGCTATCTGGTGCATACACCGTAAGCACAAACAGCAAACTGGCTCCAACTGCGCATGCACAAAAATTTTTTTTTCTGTGGTCCTTTATTGAGCATATTTGACGTTACCGAAGATGGAATCATGGAGCTCCGCTGTGCTGCATGCAGAGGTCTGTGTGACATTTAGCGACACTTTCGTAGTGGGCTGTGCAGGGAGGAAGTGAGCGGGGTGACAATAAAATAATAAGAACACCCTATCCGAGACGGGTAACAGCTGGTATACAGGGTCTAATAATATAAATAAAATATCAAGTCTTAAGACCCCCCCTGATACCCAGAGGCTGAACCCCAGGCAGATAGGTGAAAGGGGGGCAGATGGTGGTCTCAGGTAATCATACAATGGCATGTTGACCAAAATGTCAAGACTCTGCAGACAGAAGTCAAAGGGTTAACTGCAGTTCTGAAACTGCATGATTTCTCTAACTGCTGACGCCCAGCCTGTCTCAAACATATATTTTATGGTTTGTGTATGTTGGAATCGAGGAACCATAAAATTGTGCAATAGGTATTGCAATATTTACTATAGTAAGCGTACATGCCTTCCAATATAGAAGGAGGGTTTTCAGCATGTATGGTATATCCGTGTACCCTTTGCTCTTATTTATGGTAAATGACCTGTAAAAGGTATAAGAGCTTGTTGTAAGAGGAGTGTCTTTGGGAAGCCCTTCTGTCACACTTAAGTGCTACACTGTGGTGTGATTGTGACAACTTCCTAAGCAAAATTCTTGTATTGTTTTTCTTTGTCTAATAAAAGACCTCACTTATTTTGAATAGCCTTCTCTCTGAGTTTTGATTTATAACAAGGCCTGAATAATAAAAAATATCTACAGGGGGAAGCAATGGGGGCTAGTGGATGGGACTTTCCATATAGAAGGGAGGTTAAGTTCTCCTTTAAGTGCTATGTGTTAGAGACAAGAGGAATGAGATTACTGCCCTGTAGTGCATTCAATTTAACTGGGTGGGTAACCTACAGACACCAATAGCAGTGTAAGTGCTGCTAGTTACAGTAGTTTTCACTACCTTATAAGTGCAATTACTTAAATATAACTTGCAAGTAAGAATAGTAGTCAGTAACTACTAAAAATGTATTTCTGTAATATTAAACGTACACGGTAGCCTAGGTCATAACTGTTAACATTTTGATTGAGTGTTTTGTTTTAAATGATTGACGTTCAATTTTTTAATAGGAATCCATGAAGATTATCAGTTACCTTATTATGACCTTGTACCTTCTGACCCATCTGTTGAAGAAATGAAAAAAGTGGTTTGCGAACAGAAATTAAGACCGAACATTCCAAACAGATGGCAAAGTTGTGAAGTAAGTATTCGGCATCAATAATAAAATAGCATGCTATCATCCAAAACACATATATATATTAATTCAAAAAGCTATGACAACTTTTTTTTTTTTACCAGCATTAGGAAATGATTAAATGGTGCTTTCTGGCACCTTCCATTTAGGGGATTATATTTTCTTTGTGAATGAAATAGAAGATCTGAACACAAACCATTCCTGTCAGTTTATGGAGGGAGGTGTGAGCTCTACCTTTCTGTTTTATATTATGTAATACAGGTATGGTATTTTCCAGAATATATGGCTTTTATCCAGAATGCTTGGGACCTGAGGTTTTCCAGATAAGGGATCTTTCCATAATTTGGATCTCCATCTACTAAAAAATTATTTAAACATGAATTAAAGCCAGTAGGATTGTTTTGCCTCTGATATGGATTAATTATATCTTAGCTGGGATAAACTACAATGTACTGTTTTATTATTACAGAGAATAAAGAAATCATTTTTAAAAATTTTTATTTATTTTAATAAAATGGAGTCTATGGGAGAAGGCCTTCCTGTAATTTGGAGCTTTCTGGAGTATGTGTTCTTATGTTTACTGCTAAAACATTTCCCTCATTTGAACTTTTATTTTAACTCTTTTGCTGAAATATCTTTTTGAGGTACTGCTGGCAAATATGTGGAATAACCTGCTCCGTGCCAACAATATTTACAATTTTTTTAGCCTAGCATTTCCCTTTAACCTTAATACTTAAATCTTTTGAGTCCTAAATATAATGTACTTATCTGAGACTTTGTTAATGTTTTATTTCCACATTCTGAGTCTGGTGAGAACAGAACCTAGTAATAAAATGATCTCTTTTTGGCAGGCACTGCGTGTGATGGCCAAAATAATGCGTGAATGTTGGTATGCCAATGGAGCAGCACGTCTAACAGCTTTACGAATCAAGAAAACTTTGTCACAACTAAGCCAACAGGAAGGCCTTAAAATGTAACAAGTCTTTGAACTAAATTCATTAGTCCTTTATTTACCCCATCCCAAGTTACACTGTTCTACCTCTCCAAGTGAACTGCCTTTCTAAAACATCATAGGAACCTCAAGGAAAAGTTGTAGGCCGTGTTGTGCATATAATATACAAAATAATTTTGCATTGGGGTCAACATCTTCCCAGGAAATTTTGTAAATTTTTTATAGGTATTTCTGTTAATAGAATGCCACCAATGCTGGCCTTCTGTTCATTTTTTTTTTTTAAACCCTTTGTTACCAATATAATTTTTTTTTTAAGAGTTTTATTAGTACCATTTCTGAAATTCTTAATGTTCCTTTGTCAATGCTGTCTAATTATATTCAGAGCCTTTGGAAATATATTTTGAAAGGCTTGTGTAAATATACATATCTTGCATACAAAATAAAAAATCCTATACCACAGTTTTTGGAAATACGACATATGCAGGTCTGTTTTATATAGCTATAAGCCATCAGAGTTATGCAACAATTTATATTGTACAAGTTGTGTTTGTATTTGAAAAGAAATATTAACCTTGAAATATATAGGGAATAAGGTTTGCGCCTGTTGTAAAATATAAACATTTTACATATATTAAAAGGAGTCCATATCAAAATTGCTTTTATATAGGCCATGGAGCTCTAAGGTGACTTTTAATACCCTCATATTTTACAACTGGGAGTACATTATTTTTAATATTACACAAGTTGGAGACTGAAATAAACAGCATTTATAAGGTTATAATTTAAAGGATATTCACAGCTCTCTTGTATTATAACTTAATATTTTATAACTGTTTAAAAAACCTGTACCTGACCAGAATACCAGCTGCTGCTTAAAAAACTGTAATGTGATTTTTGTAAAAAATATACTGCACAATAACTTCTGGGGGGCGCAGTATTTTTCTGATATTGATACATTCCTGTGGAAATATATATATAAACAGACCATTATTACTTAAAACACAGAGGCACAATATTCTTTCCATACTCCGTTTTCTCCAATATTGCCAGTCATGCTGAGTTGGAGGCAGCACAATCATTTCATAGGCTGCAGTATACTCCCAGCCTGTGGAAGGTTTGCACTCCCTCCAGACTAGTGTGACGAGGTAGGAGAACGTTTTGCTGCTCTTTTTTGAAAGGAGACTTCAGGTACTGGTGAACTAAAGGTGACCATAGGCCAATTCCTGTGCGATCCAACAAATCCATCAAATTATTTTGAGGTTAGTGGGCACCGAACAATTGTGCATCTTATGATTTTTCATCCAACATCGGTCAAATAATCGATCGATCAGGATACAAAATTTTCATAATTCACATTGAAATGTATCCATTGTCCAATTGTTTGCAGGGCCAAGCAGGCAGTTACCCACCGTTTTCCTAGCATTAACTAGACTATATCTCTTCAAATGGTCTATTTAGATGATGGACTAATCATATATTCAAAAGCTTGGTCTTACGATAACAAAAGATCTTTTAAAAATCTTAATTTCTATGGCCACCTTAAGGGGCAGCCACCTTAAGGGGCAGCTTGATGGTAAAGAATATTATGCCTTTACTTTTATGGTAATACACATTTATATCCATTTTAATAGGAATGCTTCAATATAACTGCTCTACATACACAAATAATCTCTCTAAATTTTCCATTTTGCCATTAGTTTATATCTTAAACTAAGCACTAAATCTCTATACCAAGGAGAAACAGGGTTCAGCATTTTAATAATTTCATGTTACCATGGTCATTCCTCCATTTCTATATGAGAACAAGAGACGAGATGGACAGAAGAATAGTATGTAATGCAATACATTTTTTTCCACTTCCTTAAAGGACCAGTAACACCATTTTTAATTCTTAAAAAAAAAAGACTTACCTCCAATATGCTGATCTTTCCTGCTGTTTGGATAAGACATAGGAAAAAACTAAAACCTGCATTGTCCCACGGCATCCAAGGGGTCTCCGCCATCTTCTTGCTTGTTCTCCTTCTTCTCCCCCTACGTGCACACTGCTATGTCTCTCTTCTGGGATCCGACTTCCGGGTTTGTGACATCACTTCCGGAAGTTTCCCCTTCACAAACAGCCTCTCTCTAAGCATCATCTCTTGTCCTGGTTGCGCAGCCGTACTGTTACATTCCCTCCCCCCAGCATTTCACTCTCTCCCCGTTCTTTTGCCCAGATGTTCTGTTCCATTCCCTCCCCCCAGCATGTCTCTCTGTCCCCACAGAATCTCTTGTCAAGCCTTTCCGTTCCAGAATTTATTTCCCTCCCCTCAGCCTCTCTGCTGACAGCCTGTCACCTCAGCCTTTCTCTCCCCACAGCCTTTCCCTCCCTTCAGCCTCTCTGCCGGCAGCCTGTCACCTCAGACTTTCTCTCCCCACAGCGTTTCCTTCCCTCAGCCTTTCCCTCCCTCAGCCTTTCCCTCCCTTCAGCCTCTCTGCCGGCAGCCTGTCACCTCAACCTTTCTCTCCCCACAGCATTTCTGTCCCCGCAGCCTTTACCTCCCCTCAGCCTCTCTGTTGGCAGCCTTTCTGTCCCCTCAGCCTTTCTCTCCCTGCAGCGTTTCAGTCCCCGCAGCGTTTCTGTCCCCTCAGCCTCTCTCCCCATAGCAGTTTACTCACCACTGCCTGTTCAGATGCTCTGCCTCGCACGACCTTACTTAGCTCCTGGTCTGCTCTGTGTTCTGACTTCTGGTTCCTTACTTCCTGGAACATCATCTGGAGCGCGCAAGATGTGGTGAACTGGTCACCCTATCGCCGTTTTCCAATGTATGGCAAAAACGCTATATTAATGTTTTAGGGTATGGCTATTATTTTTAGCATATAGAATGAATTTTTTTTATATAAACATTATTGATGTTACTGGTCATCTAAGGACCTAATGTTGTGTAGGGGCAGAAAGAGACTTCCACAATGGTGCTGTCAAGAGTGTGGCAACAAATAGGACATAGTGAGTAGTGGAAGCTTTCCCCATCTCTAGGTCTGGTGGCAACACATAGAGAAGAACTAGTGCTGGAGAAAATGTATGAAAAATATCCAGTTTAATATGCAGAACATGGCAGAGCTCCAGCCACAATATGATATAGTGAATTCCTGAGCCAGAGTCCCACATGTAAAAACATTACCATTCTGCTGGGAGGCTCTTATTCTTGTTACACCTGTGTCACCCAATCCCTTAAAAGAGACAGGAGACCTCTCTGATTATCACCCCTCTGGCTGGCAGTTTAGAGCAGGAGGTAAGCTGGCCTGCCAGGTTGATGTGCATGCACCGGGAGGTACCTGAGTTAGGAGGGTGTGGGGGAATTCGAATTGGTTAGTCACAGACAGGACGAATTTTGGGTTGAAACGTTGTATATAGTTGTATATGTCAGAAATTGAGCGCTGCAGGATGGTTAGTCGTCCTGTCGCCTTTTCTGAAGAGGAGCAGAAGTGGAGTTTCTGTAAGTTCTTTCTTAATAAAGGCTTTGCTATTTTAAATCTTAATTTGTCTTGGTGTTTTTTTTTCCGTTCTATTCTAACGTTGATGTTACTGGTCCTTTAAGGAAATAAAGGAGATGTGGGGCTCTAACATCAGTAGTGAGAGTAAGGGAGAGAGATTGAAGTGAAAGGTGTAAAAGTAAGTCTCCCATCATCTGAAAATGTGTGATACATTTAGAGGTGTGACCCATAGGATTGCCCCAAAGAAAGATACCCAGGTCATATGGGGTAATGCCTTTCCATCCTGACCAAATACTTCTCAGAGTTCGCAATGGTACAGTGAGTGCGTAATTGTTTTTAGAATGGCCGTTGTGAGATTAAGGACTTCCAAACTTTATTACAAGGTGCATGAAAAATATTGTTGGCAGTCTATATGGCTGTCCGCTCCCAGTCATGTAAATCATGTCTGAAGTGGAAAGTATGCCTGCAATGGTGGTGGCATGGGAGCAGTTATTCAGATAAAGATTTTGGCCCTTCATTCCTGTACTGACATGTTCCATTGATAATTAAATTGTGGCAGTGGCAGTTTAAATGCTTTTTAGTAAACTTATTACAAATTCCCTATTTCAGTCTTTAGCAGAGTAGGAAGGTCTGGGCAGACAGTGGCATAGATATTATCAACCACAGATCATACATAATCTTGTCTGCCAAAATAATTCTACTTCACCTACAATGTGTTGCACCTGACTATCCATTCTGACTAACCAGGAAAATACCCACTGGCCTCTTCCCCCTTTCTGAAACATTATTATTATTTCCCCATGTTCTAGTTCTAGACTCTGATTACGGTCGGGGAAAAGGCAGAGAGAGTTTTTCTAAATACAATCAGATAATAGTTGCCTATACTTCCTTTGCCCTCCAGAGTCACCCTCCACAACCCTCTCCATCATGGCAGTCCTCCTTCAGATCCAGGTATAATCCTTCATCTCCAGCCTACCTACCATCCTGCTTGCCTTGCCAAGTAAGTGTCTCTCAGACACTTTTTACACTGACACACTTATTTTTAAATATACATTATAGGAGTTTTCCCATAATAGTGCCTGTTCTTTAGATACAGGTGTGTTTTAGCCTCTCCAGCCTGCTTGCTCTGCCAAGTAAGTGCCTCACACTGTTTTTACTCCATCACACACTTATATTTACACTTAAACACGCATTCATTTGGGGGTTGTTTTGCATGCTTACAGCGCTGATAATTGTACACTCACCTAAATTTAATTTGCTGTAGGGCCCAGTAACATCTAGTTAAAACATGTATCCACTAGGTAAATTATGGGGTCTCTACTGGATACATATTCTGTAATTCAAAACCTAACATCAAGGGAGATAAAATGTTGTAAATTGCAAATTGGAGGGGATTTTCATACACTGCATATCATTTAAACCGCTAATTAGCAGTAGAAAAGCTTGATGGTTTGGTAACTTGGCCTTGAAAGAAATATTTACTCATTTTGTGTTCAGCTGAATATGTAGTTTGTTTCTCACCCTCTTAAAATGCAGTAAAGTGTTTGTTTTCCAATAGCTAATGACTTCCATGCCAATTTGTATGTGCCATTTTGATTTTTAGGTCTCTATATGCCAAATTCTTTGGTAATCCTATGCTTACTGGGCATCAAACTGTTTGGTGTCCATATTTATGATGTTTATTTTGGTGCATAATGACATATGGGAAACACTTTACTGTAAAATGCAAGGATTGAGTCAATTTAAAGTTTGCCAATTTCTCTAGTAGTGGTTTGTGAATTTGGTAATGTACTGCTGGAAGACAGAAACCTCCATAAAACTATACATATTCAGTATTGACCTGTGTGAGAGACACAGGATGTTCCACATTAGTCACATTTTCAAGTATAACATGTTTGATTTGTATCGCTATATAATGAAAAATATATTTTTAAAAATTTTCAGTATCTTGTTACAGAAGTGAATTACTCTAAAACTCAGATTTAGAAAACTGATAAAATCGATCTATATTTTTTCTTTGTAAACAAAGTCCCCCAAGAGAGTGCCCCACGATTTGTTCAACAATTTTCATGAGTGCAAATTTGATTCAAAATTCTGCTGGCCATTAAGAGTTAAATGAGCTATAAGTTAGTGCTAGGGGTTTCAATTGAATGAGATCCCCTCAGAACTTCTAATCTACGAGGAAATTGGATATAAAGCATATTAACCCCAGAAATGCCAGTATAATCACTAAAGAAGGTCGATAAGAAGCAGGTTAACCCCAGATGAGCCAGTTTAATAACTACAGAAAATATGCATATTAACCCTAGACCTTCCAGTAAGAACACTGTAGAAATGACCAATGAGCACCCAATTATCCTCAGACATATTATAAGATCACCGCAAAAATGGGCAGTGAGAACAAACCCACACATGCCAGAAAGATCACTGCATAATTTGATAGCTTGAAAATATTTCACACTTACCATAAACTTTTCTTTGCCAGTGCTCCCACACTGCTCTCTCACCCCTCCCACTGCCTAGCAAAATCTCCCATAGCAAAAAAAAGACTGTTCCACAGTGAAATGCACAGCCATCTTTGATTTTATAGCCCCTCCTTTTCCAATGCTGATCCTGGAGCAGACAAGCATGTAGGTGGGACAAAGATCTGCTTGTCTGGGGACCTTCCCAGTCAAGCAGATCTTAATGTCTATGGCCAGTTTTAGTATGGGAACTTGTCTGATAGAAATAGAAAAAGTGTTTGGTGATACCTTTTATTGGCTAACTGAATAAGTAACAATTGAAAGCTTTCACAGCACACAGGCCCCTTCCTCAGGCAAAATACAAATGAAAGCTGGAAAGGCACTTTATATATACTGTTAGATCACTGAAAAAGAGTTTGTGGGCAATAAATTAGAAAGTTACAGATAGAGAGAACTTGTAGAGATAATAAAAGTAATTAGAGTGGGTTGTAAATAGTCCAGGGGTCTGGATTCAGTCAGGTCACATAGTTTGAACTAGACCGAGACAGAATAGGGTTAACCTTACACAACAGTGCACAATTAGAAATTAGATAAGAAAAAAGTGAAGATACAGGTAAGGGTTCCACTGGGTGGGATAACATATGGAACCAGAACTTATCCACTTCACACGTCCATACCAGACTGTAACAAGCCCCCAAGGTTGAGCACTTTAGCTTTAGTCAAAGAAGTAAACACTAGTACAGTCAGCACCTTATTGTGTTTTTTCTAGGTGTCAAAATGTTCTGAAAGCTTGCAATGATTATATTAGTAAGCCAATAAAGGTATCACCTTTATACCACTTTTGTTATTTTTTTTTTTATTCCAAAAGGGTTGCCCTGTATCTGGCCATATTCTAGGGTGTGCTGCCACTGGGTCATCTGTGTTGCCATGCTTGATGTTAAACCTGTGGGAGTTCATCTGTTGGCACAGTGTTTGTCCTGTTTCTCCCACATAGAGTCTTGTAGTGGGGCATTTCAAACACATTATTAGGTAAACCACGTTGTCTGATTTGCTGGTAAATTAACCTTTTATCTAGTGTTCCTGTTGTGCAGTATTGGTACCGGTCTACTGCGTGTATATGTGCACAGGTTTCACACCTTTTTTGCAGGCAAGGAGATGTGCCATTTTCTGCAGGGCCTTGTAGAGAGCTATGTACAGTACTATAATGTCTTTTAGATTGGAGGGCTGTAATGTGCCTTTCCAGCTTTCATTTGTATTTTACCTGACGAAGGTGCCTGTGTGCTCTGAAAGCTTGCAATTGTTACTTACTATTCAGTTAGCCAATAAAAGGTATCACCAAACAACATTTTCTGCATTTTTTCAATGGCTAACACGATACAACATCTTAAAACTAGGAAATGGTAGAACATTTTAGAGGCATGGAGCAATCAGGGAGAATGCTTTTAAATTTCACACTGCTCTTGAGATAAATTATATAGACAGATCTTAGTGTAAATATTGGGTGGGAGATGAGGGCAGATTTATAGAGAGGAGCAGTGGAAAGAAGGACTTTGAAGGACAGGATGTGAATGTTGCACTGTATGTAGCGAGGAGAAAAGTTTAGATGCAGATGAGATTATACTGGCAGCAGCAGTAGGGATCCATTACAGTAGGTGGGGATGATATTCTAGGAGACTAGCTAGTAATAGTCTATACTGGAGAGAATAAGAAATTGCATAATTATTTTAGTAGGACAGGAGGATAGAGAAACAACATGTCTTGGTCAGGGATGCAATGTTGGCTGAGGTGAGGGAGGGATATAAATTAACACCTGTCTTGGGAAACTGAATGTAAGGTGATGTTTTGACCAGAATGTTAAAAAAATATGAGGCCCTAAGACAGACGTCAGTGGCATAACTAGAGGTCCTGATGATTAGTTACAAAAACCAAGATAAAGCAGAGGGGGAAATATACCCATCCTTTTTAAAAACCTGAACTTTCAGAATGTGTTTTTAGCCAGGCATATCTGATTCCATACATTTTAAGTAAGCCATGATAGTCTGTCTGTATTTGCTTGGACCTGATGTTTCTTTTTTTACATAAACAAGGTTTTACATTTAAATCTGTTTCAGTGGAGTGACCTGTGCTGAAACCAGACTGAAAGGGTTTAAGAAGATGGTTGCAATTCAGGAAGATTTGAAACGGTTACATAAAATACAGGAAGCTTTGATGGGAATGGGAAAACTGAAAACTGGCTTGTAGTTATCAAGGAGGGGGGTTCTTAAGGACTGGGAAAAATTGGAGTATTCTAGATAAATATAAGGATCACAAATAACTTGTATTAGAAGTATCTAGAAGATACCTGTTAAAGTCTAGCTTGACAAGGAGTTATGGTGTAAACGCTATGCTATCCTAAATATTCTCAAATTCCAGGTAAGTGTGTTGCACAGTGTTAGCTAATGAAAATTTTATAGTTAATTGATTTACTTTGCTGTAATTATAATCTTAGATATACAACAAAGACATTACTTTTACAATGCTTTTATGTTTCATATCAAGTTTTACCCTTTAAATATCCTCAAAGGGAGGCTTTAACAAAAAAAAAATGCAACTGTCAATCTAATATGGGACACTGCAGCCAACATCGTTTGGTTGCACATTCCTTCTGTGATGGTACTTGGTCCCAGCAAAACTGCATAAGATTAACCCTTCCTATAGTTCATTTTGCTTTTGGGGGTGAGGTGGGAAGGGTTTATGGGCTGATATTCTCAGTTACCACTATTTACTTACAAAGAGACCCAAAACAACTTCTAATAGGGAAATATATTTTCAACATAACATAAAATCAAGAATTCTAGATCCCTTATTCTCTGCATCTTTTCACCAGTGAAGGAAATGGTTGCTAAATCTTTAAATACTTCATTGATTTCAAACTTAAACACAAAATAAACTAGATTCTTGTGAATAAAAAACACAGAATAGTCAAAACAAATTTCAGAGGAACTGTCTGTGCCCTCGTATTTAAAATCACTATAATGCAATGTTAGAGGAGGTGAGACTCCTGCATGTGCCGAGAATTCTTATCAATAAAGACACAGACTATTAACTCACCACTTCAAGACTTCTTTCTATTTAACCTATCTATATAGAAATATTCTATGGAAAGTCTTTTATCAGATATGCACTGATAAAACCCAGGAGATCTGGAAAATTATAGAAGGCATTACCAGTTATGATGTTCTTGTTTATATACCTGTATTCTATAATTCACAATATTTCCTTTTTCTTGTTTACCTTGCTTGATCTCAAGACAATTAGTATTTTGCAAATGGTACCATACTGTATTCATTGTCCTATACTTTCTTTTTCCTTTCCTCCTCCCCATTCCCCTTTAATACAGCACGTCACTTAATTGCTTTGATATATGTACCAGTTCATTTAGCATGAATTTGATGTCTGTATTATTCTTGTGTCTGGAAAACTACTAATAAAAAGAAAATTAAAAAAAGGCATTAGTTCATCAAGTTGAACCACTCCAAATCATCATCAGAACTGGTATATTGTTTATAACTCATTGTATAACTTTAAGCAATATACAGCAGTATTATTATTGCTAGTATGTTTAAATATTGGAATCTAAATTGCAGAATCTAAAATAGATTTACAGATTATATTCTAATTTGCAAGAAAGCAAACGGTAGCACCCCAAGATTAGTTCAACACAGAAATGGGAACAATCGCTTAAACACAACATAAATGGTTGTTTTGACTTTTTTTTTTAGAACATTGATTTTCAATTTATTTTCTATGGGGGGGCAGATGCTTATTAAGTAGTATTGTACATTCAAAGAGTCCATCTGTTGTGTGGCACTTTTGTTGAATGGAGGGTGTTAATGGTTATATTTTACTGGCTATTATCTTTTTCAATTTTTTATACCTATAGTAAAAAGGTATGGCTCAAGAGCGGCTGCTCCTATTCTGAGTGAAAGGAGAGCAAGTGAAGCTGTGAACTCACAACATGCAACAAGGTGTTGTTTGGCACAAGGCTTTTTGCTGGACCATTGAGGAAATTTATTCACTAGGAGGCAAGTTTCCTGGTAGCAAGGACTGGCTTCTAGCTGTTGCCCTAAAGTCTTGTGAGTGATAGGCAAGACTGGGAACTCCAAAGGACTGTGAGTGAAATTTGCTTATTGGATTAACTTGCCCAAGTGGGACTGTGGGTCCATTGTGAAGGATGGTTTGCTTCATTAGCAAGGCTGTTAATATGTTGCTGTATTGAGACCTCAGATGTTATGAAACAACATTTCTTGTTTAAGCTTCTGGGTGAAAACCCTATTGGGTTTATTGAGTTATTAAATGATTTTTACCAGACAAATTACAGAACAACCTCTTATATATGGTTATGTAACACTCTGTTCTTGTACATTCAAATTTTTTATATTATACACAAAATTTAAATGGAGACAACTATTTGTCATCAAGCTTGTGTGTAAAGAAGGATAAAAGAGGGTCAGCAAAGTAAAGTTAGCTACATTATATGATCAGTAATGTTTCAGGGGCTGCTGCTGCCCTCCCTCCTGCCCCGCGGTTTTAACTTTTAGCAAGGCAGGAGCGGCCCTATGTATGATTACAGATCCAATCGTTTTTAATCTGCACAGTGGGTTAAATTTGTTGGCTATATGCATCAAGATCAAACTGGAGTAAAACTAAAAGAATAATGAAATGTAGTATTTGGGAACAATGCACATTTCATTCTAAATAAAAACAGGAATAATCAAATTTGTGTTATTCCTTTACAGAAAGTGAAGAAAAGGAAATATTAGACTGTTCCAAAAAATAGCAGTGGACGAATTCCTCTTTACAAACTCAAACATTCACTGTATAAACTGTAAAAATGTTTCAAGATGTTGCTTTCCTTTGAATCACTGAACTAATATTAGATGAGATGTATAACCACTTTCTGAGAACTGCTGCACATCTGTGCTGCATGGAGTCGACCAACTTCTGCATTTCTTGGTTTTGCCACAGAAACAGCATTTTTGTCACCCCACAAGTCTTCTATTGGATTTGACACTAAAAAACTACTTTTTAAGATATGAATGTACATTAAAAGTTACCTATAGGTCATGTTGATCATTTTTTGCTGAAAGTTATTGTTAGTTACATTTTTCTAAACCTGACTGTCCCATCTCAGCCTGTCTCTGTCCTGTTTCTACGGTCTCCTGCTGCACAAATATGGCAGCCCTTTCATATAATTGGAATGGTAGCTTCCATTTTCTTCCACATCATTCAGGTTTTGGTTGCCATTTGAAAGCGTGTGAGATAATTTTCGCCACTCCTTATATGTTTTCCCCTCTCCAATCTTTTTTCAATTTTAATCAAAGTACACTGTTCTTCTGAACAATGTCTGGAATAACCTCTATTTTTCAGAGAGAAATGCACTATAACCAGCATGCACAACATTTGCTGCCGTCCTTCCTTAAATAAGGGCCATAATGGACATCTGTTTTTTCACAGAATGGTTGACCTCACTAATTGAACTAGACACTGCTATTATTTGGAACAAGCCTCAATTAATGATTCAATTACACACAATCAGTAGCATGCATGTCATGACTATTGGGTCTGTTGGTTTTTTATTACTCTACATCTATATAGAAATATAATTTAGATAAAAAATGCCTCAATCCTCTTCCAGGGAACTCAACTCAACTTGAGAAAGGGCACGAAAGGCCCGAAACATGTCGTGTATGAAATTAAATCAAATGTGAAAAACTGGCGGTGCAAATATTTGGGTACCCTTGTAATTTTGCTAATTTGAATGCATGTAACTGCTCAATACTGTGTGTCTGAAACTAATTATACTTTATTGTTTTCTTATCTACATGTTCCAAGAGTGACTTTGTATCTAATTATACTTCCCTTTAGAGCTGAAGGATACATTTTCAATTTATAGTGTAACTGAATACCAAACTCTGCCATTGGAGGTCACTGTGGGATCTAGCTATCTAAACAGATGTACTTACCGTTGTTTCGTTGTGCTTATGATTAAGGGCAGCTGTGCCCAAAACGCACCAAGCTAACCATACAGCGTGTTTTTAATATAGACTAATAAAGATTTTGGCTTTTAACAAACAGTCCGATGTGCGGAACCTCACCCTTTTTCCTCTTACTACTCAATACTGATTACTGGCAACATCAAATTGATTGGATTAGCACGTTAAGCCTTGAACTTCATAAGCAGGTGTGTCCAATCATGAGCAAAGTTTATTTAAGGTGGCCAATTGAAAGTTGTGCTTCTGTTTGACTCTCCTCTGACATGTGACATAGGATCCTCAAAGCAACTCTCAAACGATCTGAAAACAGATTGTTCAGTATCATGGTTTAGAGGAAGGGTACAAAAAGCTATGTCAGAGGTTTAAACTGTCCGTTTCAACTGTAAGTAATGTAAAAAGTAAAAAGCCCTTTCTGCACTCACGCAAACACAAAGGTCGCTTGTTGTATGTAAAAGCTCATTTCGAAAAGCCACAGTCATTTTGGAACAAAGTGCTTTGGACTAATGAGACAAAAATGTAGTTATTTGGTCATAATTAGGGATGGGCGAATTTGACCCATTTTGTTTCGGCAAAAATTTGCCGTCGGCAAAATCTCGCTGCCGGCCATTAAAGTCTATGGGTGTCAAAAAAATGTTGTCACGCTTTTTTTTTTTTTGACGCAATACGATATACAAGTCTATGGGCGAAAAAATTCGCCCATCCCTAGTCATAATAAAAAGCGTTTTGCATGGCGGAAGAAGAACACCGCATTCCAAGAAAAACACCGCTACCTACTGTCAAATTTGGTGAAGGTTTGCCGTCGGATGCAACCCAATATCAACAAATTCTTCAGGATAATGTTCAAGCATCAGTCACAAAGCTGAAGTTATGCAGGGGTTGGATATTCCAACAAGACAATGATCCTAAACACGAAATCTACAAAGGCATTTATGTAGAGGGAGAAGTACAATATTCTGGAATGGCCATCACAGTCCCCAGACTTGAATATCATCGAAAATCTATGGGATGACTTGAAGCAGGGTTCTATGCTCGGCAGCTATTAAATCTAACTAAACTGGAGAGATTTTGTATGGACGAATGGTCAAAAACACCACCATCCGGAATCCACACACTCATCAAAGGCTATAGGAAGCGTCTAGATGCTATTACGTTTGCAAAAGGAGGCTCAACTAAGTATTGATGTAATATCTCTGTTGTGGTGCCCAAATGTATGCACCTTTTCTAATTTTGATATGATGCATATTTTCTGTTAATCCAACAAACTTTGTCACTGCTGTTATACTACTGTTTCCATAAGGCAGGGATCTCCAACCTTTAGTACCCGTGAGCAATATTCAGAAGTAAAAGGAGTTGCGGAGCAACACTAGCATGAAAAATGTTCCTGGGATGCCAAATAAGGGATGTGATTGGCCATTTAGTAGCCCCTATGTGGATTATCAACATACATTGAGGCTCTATTTGACAGTACATCTGGTTTTTATACAACCAAAACGTGCCTTCAAGCCTGGAATTCAAAAATAAGCACCTGGTTTGAGGACATGGAGAGCAACATTCAAGGGGTTGGAGAGCAACATGTTGCTCACGCGCTACTGGTTGGGGATCACTGCCATAAGGCATATTATATATTAAAAAGAAGTTGCTACTTTGAAAGCTCAACCAATGATAAACAAAACTCCAATGAATTAAGAGGGGTTTCCAAAATTTTCATATGACTGTATATTAACTGCTAACTTTAGGACATTTTGGATTTGCCCAAATGTGTGCTTTTGAAAAATATATGGTTGTTTTGGTGTGAAATGTATTTTGTGAATTTACCCGATATAAAATGCAGCAAAAGTGCTGATTTTCCAATAGCAGAAGTGACCTCCAGCACTATTTGTATGCACAAACTTCATTTGACAATGTACTTTGGTGATTCTATGCACAAAAAGTTAGATGGACCCCAGACATTTTATCTCGGTGCAGGGTACCAAAAAACAAGACTGTTCTAATTTCTGAAAGTTGTATCAAAGCTTGAACATATGGAGGCACATTTAACAAGGGTCAAATTTCAAATTCATGAGTTTTTTAAAACTCCCATAAACTCCTATGAACTCAAAATTTGACCAAGCGACATTTTTTATAAAAATCTAATTTTTCAAACTCCTGTGAATAGGATTGACCCGAAAACTCTATTAGAATTTTAAAAACTGGATTACAATTTTAAAAACTTGGTTCTAGTTTTTTTTCTCTGAAAAATGATACTCGGCTCACCCAGATAACGGATTCCTCCAGTGGGTCAGAGGGTAGATCTGCTGCCTGCATACCCTAGGTTGGAGTAACACTTTTTACACACACACACAGTTACACAAAGGAGGAACTGGACACATGCATACAAACTCTATGAACACAGCCTTGGTTATGACCATACCTTTGTATGTTATCAAAGTGTTCAGCAGACCCCTGCTGTGCTTATTTAGAAAGTTTTCTCTTGGTACCTCATAAAATCTGCGGTAAATTGTAAGCTTTTCAGAAATTTCATAAAAACCTCTATGTTTAACATGGCCTTGCAGTTTGCAGTAGAGAGACGTACTTACCCATTTTGGAGTCGTCAGAATGTGAAAAAAATTGTTTTGTAGGGCCTCCCTACTGTTAAAGGAAAAATAATCCCCCCTACCGAATACCCTAGATAGTCCCCCCCCACATAGTTCATTACCCCTGAAAGTGCCCTAACTTTGCTCTCGTATCCCTGCAAAATAGCTCATGGGCGCCATATTCCAGATCTCCGGTCTTCTTCGGGTCTCTTCCTTCCCTTCGGCAATTTCCGGCACTTGGCGCATGAGCAGTTGCTAGAACCGCATGCTCCAACATGGCGCTTCCTTACAGAAGACAACGAAGATACGGAAGATGGTATCCATGAGCTCTGCTGTGCTTACTCTGCAGATTTAGATTAATCTAATCTCAGGATCTCCTGATAAAAAAAAAAAACCTTGCACCAAGTGCAAATTAATTACTGCTGGGTTAAAAAACTGCCATGAAATAATGTATGTGTGTATATATATATATATATATATATATATATGTATATGTATGTATGTGTGTGTGTACACTTGACAAATATGTTTTGTGCACGAGGATGTGTTGAGGGAACAACAAATTGCACAAGTCTCAAATAATATCTGCATGACAACTGCACTGGGTCGCCTTGATAAAGCTATTAAGCGAAATGCGCATTGGCGAGTCGCTATCTTCTTTTAATTTAAAATTTATCTCTTTGGGTTACTACGAGTGGTTTGGGTCATCCATTGCTGCTACTATCTATCTTATATCTTTCAATACTCTTCCTTACATTCTAAGGGGACGATGATTTGTGGCTTTCCAGGTATAGCATAGCCTCTTACAAGATCAGGGTGAGCTAATTACAAGGTTACAGTCTCGGTTTACCTGTCCTGCCTTCATCTTTGTGGTGTCCAAGCCTTAGAAAAACGAACAGGCAGTTAGATTTGGGACAGTTCAACCCTCTAATTTTTTCATTATATCCTCTACTTTACTGTATGATAGTGGCACTTTCTTTGATCCCGATCCTAACTACTGGTCATAATTTAATTTAAATTGGATCTCCTTTTTAGGCAATTATCTATTTAATAATTGACTCTTATTGCAGTGCACTTTATATTTATTCTATCTGAATTAATCAATTTCTTTTTAGAACATCAACTTCTTAAACTCACACTATTTTGTATAATTAATTGGTATTTACCTATGAACTGTTGACATCCTGTATTACACCTGAGCCTAATCATGAATTTCAAATGAATTGATTGTTAATTTTTTAAACTTTCTTAACCTGACTATCTTCCCATTTGATATACGCACTAAAAGCACTTTATAATTATAATTAATTTATGAATTGGCCTGGGAATTGATTGGGTTACATAAAACTGCTGATGAGTTAAAAGACCGGCACTGATTGTACTTTAATTTATGTATTGCTATTATTATTCATATAATACTGAAGTAATTTATAACTAGATAGAAAATTAGAGGTTACCAACGGGGTACTTTTCTATTCGAATTTCTTGGGTCCTGTGTTGTCATGTAATCTAATGTGGATTTTATAGTTTTTGTATTGCTTAATACAAACTTTCTCCAACTCTGCAGAATAAATAATCCTCCAAATAGAATCCCAGTTTATCTGTTTAAATCTAGCTCCATGATCTTTGTTTCTGCAGCTGGAGTTGTTAACAGTAAAGGGGATGTAAAGGCAAAAATAAAATCCAATACAAATCTCTACACAGTTGCCGACTGCTCTACATGGAAACAAACAAAGCTGCTTGAGTTCTGCATGGCTGGAAAGTAAGGTGGGGGCTTCCCCTGCTGTTCATAAGTATGATTGTTTCCCTGCAAAGCAGTTAGGGACTGTCTGACAATTCCTATCCACAGCAGTAAATGAAGGGAGAATTTCACTGCATACAGTTACATTTTTTATAAGAAACCTATTTTTTGCCTTTACATGCCCGATAAGGAAAGTCTCCTTTATAAAGACTGGCAAAGCTAGCATTATTCACACTGGAAAATAGGCACTTTAAAGGGATACTGTCATGGGAAAAAAAAAGTTTTTTTCAAAATGAATCAGTTAATAGTGCTGCTCCAGCAGAATTCTGCACTGAAATCCATTTCTCAAAAGAGCGAACAGATTTTTTTATATTCAATTTTGAAATCTGACATGGGGCTAGACATATTGTCAATTTCCCAGCTGCCCCAAGTCATGTGACTTGTGCTCTGATAAACTTCAATCACTCTTTACTGCTGTACTGCAAGTTGGAGTGATATCACCCCCTCCCTTTCTCCCCCCCCAGCAGCCAAACAAAAGAACAATGGGAAGGTAACCAGATAGCAGCTCCCTAACACAAGATAAGATCTAAGAACAACACTCAATAGTAAAAACCCATGTCCCACTGAGACACATTCAGTTACATTGAGAAGGGAAAAGCAGCAGCCAGCCAGAAAGCATTTCTCTCCTAAAGTGCAGGCACAAGTCACATGACCAGGGTCAGCTGGGAAATTGACAAAATGTCTAGCACCATGTCAGATTTCAAAATTTAATATAAAAAAAATCTGTTTGCTCTTTTGAGAAATGGATTTCAGTGCAGAAGTCTGCTGGAGTAGCACCATTAACTGATGCGTTTTGAAAAAAACATGTTTTCTGATGACAGTATCCCTTTAAGGAGAGATATGACTATATAAGGAAACCAGATAATACTAATGCTTTTCAAGAAAAGGTTGAATGGCAATTTAGCAAGGTTAAAATCACAGGGTTACTTAAAATAGCTTAGTACAAAGTCCTGGTTAGCAGCGTCAGATTTCAAATCAGTGCACCCTTAGGCCAGACTGCGATCGCACCCCCAGCTGGTGATTGCATCTAACCAGCCGTGCACATGCACTAGGACCACTGACGATCAACCTGTGCATGCGTCCCATCACCCTCTCCCTAAAAAATAGGAGCCATAACGAAGATACAGGGATTTTTAAAGCTGGAGCAATCCCTGATATGATTCTACCAATATGGCAAGTGTGTGGCATGCTGTCCCTGAAATTTTGCCGCTATAGGCCCGGGCCTTTGTGGCCTTGCCACAAATCCAGTTCTGTTGGTTAGATTGCCAATTCAGGAGACAGTAAAAAATTGCTCCTCCCTAAAGCAAATTGGGGAAGATTCAAACAGAGTGTTTTGCCTTCCTCTGCATAAACTAGCAGTTAGGGCAAGGGTACACCGTGTGGATCCTCCTCCCTACATTTTGTACACAAGCATATGCACTATAATTCACCATTAAACAGGCACGGTGTCGGCCTGTGGGGAGCTACACTAAATGGATATTGACGAGAAAATGTAAGCATTTGCGTTTCCATGCCAATATCCTCTCAGAGTAGCTCCACACAGGAAAAACACCATCCCTGTTAATGGAGCAATAAGAAGGAGTGCATTATAGTGCATCCTCTTTGCTCTGCCTGTGTACAAAACACATGTGGAGAGTCTGCTGTATTCCCTTTACCCTAAAGCTGGCCATAGACGCAAAGATCCAATCGTACGAATCGAGGATTCGTACAATATTCGGACTGTGTGAAGAGTCCCGACATTTTTCGTTTGGCGGAGATCGGTCGTTCGGACAGGTTAGAAAATTTCTGTCGGCTGCGGGTAATATCTCTGCATGTATTGCCTATTGTACGATTTTCAGAGGGAGAAGGTCACTAGCTTTGTCGGACATACTTTGATCTTTATGGTTAGTGGCTGGTCGGGAGATGGGAAAGTCCGATCGTACGTTGATTCGTACGATCAGATCTTTGCGTCTGTGGCCAGCTTTAGGTTATATTTTTAGATAGATAGGGTTAAACTTGTTACTATGAATGTGTCATATTTACCTTGGGGCAATAGGTGTTTGCCTTATGGATGATTTCCTTTAAGGCTACACTAGGTCTTTTCCTTCATAATGTGTTGTGGATATAGTGTGAGGAAGATATCCTGTCCTGAATCATTGAAAAATTACACACACACCCCCCCCCCCCCACCATTGAGGTACATGGCCTCTGCCAAAAGAGATCATCCTCAAAGTGAAAGTATTTTTCACACACTATTTTCAAACAATCCATTAGAAAATAAAAGTGGTGCATTTTGGATATATTTTCCTCTCACTGTGGGGGTATGGCTATGTACAGGCTCTGTATGTCTTTTATACATAGTTAATTATTTACCTGCTATCTAAATATGTTTCAGCTCACATATTACAGGTATGGGACATATTATCCTGAATGCTAAGGACCTGGGGTTTTCCAGATAAGGGGACTTTCCATTATTTGGATCTCCGTACCTTAAATCTACTTAAAAATTATTTAAACATTAAATAAACCCAATAAGATTATTTTGCCTCCAATAAGCATTGATTATATCTTAGTTGGGATCAGTTACAAGGCACTGTTTTATTATTACAGAGAAAAAAGCAATCATTTCTAAAAATGTGAAATATTTGATTAAAATGTAGTCTATGTGCAATGGCCCTCCCGTAATTTGGCGCATTTTGGATAATTGATCCCCTACCTGTAAATCTTTGGTATCTAATAGACATCCTGCAAGTCTGCATATTGTCATAATGGTTTTATTAGTGGTATTCTTTTTCTGAGTTTTAAGTTTATTGTTCCAGTTTTGCGACAGCAGATTTTTTAAGTGCATATTTATTTTTACATTTACAATAGACACAAACAAAAGATCTGTATCAGCAAGGTGTCTAATGTACAATAGCCATGCAAAATCCACAATATTAAAAAGAAACTTTGCAGAATTGAATGCATTTTAATGCCAATACTGACTGGATTCCTCAGCATCAAAGTTTCTGCAATGCAAGATTGTGTTCAAAATAAATGATTTCATATTAAATGGATTAAAAGTAATTTAGTAGGAACGAATTGCCGGCGGGACAGATGCACAGTCTTCATTTAAAGTTGCATCGATTACAGGTCTGTATTCCAAGCTAACCTGTAACAAGGTGAATAACATAGATTAGAAACAGCGGTGTTTCAACTGAAATCACTAACAAATAAAGCTTTCTGCATTTATTTATTTATCTTGTGAAACAGGGCTGTTGAGTCGTTCTACAGTCATGTTCAGAATAATAGTGTGTATAAAAAGTGAATAAAGCTTAAACTCCTTATAATAGCTTTTATCTCCATAAATGCAAATGCATTGGGAACACTGCACATTCTATTTCAAATCAAAATATGAAGAAAATGGATAAATTTGTGTTATTCCTTTACAGAAAGTGAAGAAAAGGGATTATTTGGCTGTTCCAAAAAATAGCAGTGTCTGTATTCTTCTTTAAAAAAATCAAACATTCACAGTATAAACTGAAACATGTATCAAGATTTTGCTTTACTTTGAATCACTGAACTAATATTTAGTTTTATAATATTTAGTTGTATAACCACTGTTTCTGAGAACTGCTGCACATCTCTGTTGCATAAGGTTGACTAACTTCTGACACCTTTTACATTCCACAATTCTTCTGCATTTCTTGCTGTTGCCTCAAACAGCTTTTTTGATGTCACCCCACAAGTTATCTATGGGATTAAGGTCTGGTGACTGGGCTGGCCACTCCATAAAATCAATTTTGTGGGTCATTGTCTTGTTGAAACACCCATTTCAAGGGCATTTCCTCTTCAGCATAAGGCAACATGACCTCTTCAAGTATTTTGATGTATTGAAACTGATCCATGATCCCTGGTATGTGATAAATAGGCAGTATGAGAAACATCACCATACCATGATGCTTGTGCCACCATGTCTTCATAGTATAATGTGGCTTGAATTCAGTATTTGGGGGTTGTCTGACAAATTGTCTGAGGCCCTTAGACCCAAAAAGAAAAATATTTCTTTCATCAGTCAATAAAATGTTGCACCATTACTCTTTAAGCCAGTCAATGTGTTTTTTGGCAAATTGTAACCTTTTCGGCACGTCTTTATCAACAATGGGACTTTGCCAGGGCTTCTTGCTGATAGCTTGGCTTTACATAGGCTTCTTCTAATTGTAAAATTACTCACAGGTAACTTTAGACCTTCTTTGATCTTCCTGGAGCTGATCATTGGCTGAGAGTTTCAGGTTTTGGTTACCATTTTAATGCATTTAAGATAATTTTAGCTGAGCAGCATATCATTTTCTACACTTGTTTATACGTGTTCTGCTCTCCAAATCAACATTTTAATCAAAGTACTCTGTTCTTCTAAACAATGTCTGAAATGACCCATTTTACTCAAATTTTCGGAGAAAAGGCACTATAACCAGCATGCAGAACATTTGCTGCCTTCCTTCCTTAAATAAGGGCCCGTAAATGAAACCTGTTTTTTCACAGAATGAAGGACATCACTAATTGAACTCACTTAACACTATTTAGAACAAGCTAATATTATTATGAACACTGCTATTATTTGGATCAATTAATGATTCAATTACACAGAATCAGCAGCATACATGTCATGACTGTTGAGTCTGTTGGTTTTCCATTACTCTACTACACATACTAGTCAATGTTCCCTCTTAATCTTGGCCGTGTGCACAAAAAATTACATTTGCGCACACTTTTTAGAATCTGATGTGTGCACATCAATTTATTGTGTGTGCTGGCCTCAATTTATGTATGCATGCAAAAGTGCACAGCTTAGAGGGAACACTGTTACTAGTAATTTGTCATGTACAAATATAATTTCTACCAAAAACAGTGATTGATCAGGTTAGTGATGTTGCACTGCTATTATTCTGAACACAACTGTATATTCAGCAGCTCTATGTCTTACAAGATAAAGCGGATGTGTTAAGACAGAATCAGGACAGACACACTGAAAATACAGGGGTCCCCAACCTTTCTTACTCGTGAGCCACAGTCAAATTTGTTGGGAAGCAATACAACCTTCATAAAAGTTCCTGGAGGTGCCAAAAAAAGATGTGACTGGCTATTTGGTATTTTGGTTCTGTTTGGCAGTATATCTTGTTTTTATTCAACCAAAACTTGCCAAAAAGCCAGGAAAAATAAGAATCTGATTTGGGGACACTTGGAGCAACATCCAAGGGGATGGTGAGCAACATGCGGCTCACAAGCCACTGGTTGGGGATCACCAGTCTAGATATTAAAAAACAGATTGCAGAATCTGACTTATATGGCATAGAGCTGTTCAACATGGGAAGTGAAAAAGTAACTAAATGGGAAAAAGGACTTATGCCTTAAAAACTTAATAAAGTTAAAGTTATACCAATAGGTGATCTAAGTAACATATGGAAGTGCCATTGGCCACTATGTATCAGGTGTGCAGCACCACATCTATATATAAAAAGTACATCCATAACAGAACAAAATGTACCTCTCTTTGCCATGGGCTTTAATTACTAATGTTAGAACAAGGCCCTATTGCACATACCATGAGAGATGGAATTGTGAATAGGAGTGGGTCTGCATTAAAAGATAAGTAAAAACACAAAAGCTGAAATAGGCAGGCTGAGAATCATCCCGTGTGGGCATTAGCCTCCTGTCCTATTGGCACCAAGCAGACACAATGGTTCTGGGTGCAGGCAGGCCAACTTCATCACCTGTATGGTATTAGCCTAAAACTCCCTAGAACAATAGTTTTTGTCTGCAGTGGTCAGTGAACCCCATTTGAAAGCAGAAGGAAGGCAAATTAATTAAAAACTAATATAATTAATGAAAACCAAATACAAAGTTAAGCTAGGAAGAGGGCATTCTGTAACATACTAAAAGTTGAAGGTCACCGCCCCTTTAATGATTGTCCTTGTGCTGAACATATCCTTTACCTATTGTTTTAATCATGTAAAATGTATAGTTTATTACTTATTGAACTAACAGGAAAATTGAAGTAACATTATGTTTGCTCTTTGCAAAGGGAGACCAATATATAACCCTTTGCTTTGTTGTGAACAGCCTGCACACCTTTTCCAAGTACTAGTATTGGGTGCTGAGAAACTAATGGCACATTCATGTGAATAGAAATCTAGGGTGAATATAAACATTATAATCACTACTACCTGTGCCAATATTCAAAATTATGTTTATGCAATTACCATGATAGCAACCCTGCACAATGATACGTGTGCACGAAAATGTTGGGGAGATAAATACGACGTTTTTAATTTCTCTATCAAACCCTAAAATAGTCACAAATGATTTAGAAATAAAGCACTCATCATGTGTAATTTTCTGGTCTACAAACAATAGACTATGACTGAACATTGAAACTAGAAAAAGTGGCTAATAGCACATTCTGTGTTTGTTTACCTATGCGATTTCTGCTTGTTCAAGTGAATGACAGCAAAACCCTTTATACAGGCTATTGTGGTAATCATTTTGACCATGTCGGCCAGATGAGAATTGTCTCACTGCCTCCCCTGCGACTGCACCAGATGGAGTTTGTGATTAACAACATTAGCCTATGGAAGGGTATTTGTGTGAGGCACCGGCAACAAAATAAAGAATATTCTTAAAAATGAACAAACATACATCACA
This sequence comes from Xenopus laevis, assembly GCF_017654675.1. NCBI lineage: Eukaryota > Metazoa > Chordata > Amphibia > Anura > Pipidae > Xenopus > Xenopus laevis. Next base: position 59,622,435 of record NC_054382.1, read on the forward strand.
GGCTGCTTTCAAATGTAAAGTGTGCAGCAATGTACTATCCATTAACAAGAGGCTATACTAATGGCCTGGCATGATTTATATGTAACTCAGCCTTTGCTGAGAAGATACAAAATGGGGAGAGAGAAAAGCAAACCTAACAACAGATTCCAGAAACTGTTTATACATATTGTTCACAACATACCTTTCCTTTACTATCAACATATGATAGTGTGTGCTTCCTCCAGTGCTCGCTAAAACTTTTCTTCTGTTGACCTTGAATTGGTTTTGAATAATCATACTCATCAATCCTCGTCTATGAAACATTGCAAAAAAAAGATAAGCAGAAAATAAGATATTGTTTGTAACCACAATTATATTTGCGTACTGACTGGATTAAAACAAAATAAAGTATTCCAAGAAAACAAAAGCAGGAATCTTGGGAAGGAATCTATATTCCTTGTGAGTTTGCCATTTTCAAGGCTAAAGCTCAAGCAATGGATTCCTACTGTTTTCAGTACAAATGAGAGAAGGGTCTCTTCAATCAAAATATGCAGCTGGTGGACTTCCTCAAAAAAAAAAACCCATTCAGAAAAAATCTGCACTGCTATGTAAAGACCCAAGAATGGTAAAATGTCTGCAGTCTAGACCTTACACCATTATCATAATAAAAATGTTTGGTATTGAATGCAGCTCACAGGTGGTTTTGGAGGTCCCTTGTTGTCCTTACAGCAAAAGCCCCTTTTTCTAAAAGTGTTGACTGTGAAAGTTTTGCCCTGAGGAACCATCCATTTTAAGGCTGAGCCATCCACTTACTGAGAAGCTTATTCAGTCTCGTTAATGGATGATCTATATGCTCATCAATACACTGGACACCTTACATTGCAATGTTTTGCTTGTGCTTAAATGTTGGTTTTTAAGGGTGTACACATATTTCTGTATGAACTTAAAGGGATTCTGTCATGTGAAAACATGTTTTTACAAATATGCACCAGTCAACAGTGCACCTGAAATAGTGCACTGAAATCTGATTTTTTAAAAGAGCAAACAGATTTTGTGTTTTATTTGCATTATAAGGGACAGTATACCTCCCCTTACCCCACATTCAAGTTCAATGAAAAGTTTTTCAAATTTTGAAATCTTTCTTTTTTGGTCAAAACTCAGTAGAATTTAAAACCACAAACTCGAATTTGGATGTGAGATTTAGCACATCTTGACCCTGGAAACAGTTCTAAATAGACTATTCTCCACCTAAAACCTGCCGAGTTCATATAGAAGTCAATGACAGAGGTCCCTTGAACTATTTGAAGATCTTAATAGTAGTGATGAGCCAATTATTTTTGATAAGTTTAGAAAACTTAGAAAGCTTAGAAAACTTAGAAAGCTTAGAAAACTACGCCCCTTAGAATAGACTCCAACTCCAAAAAATGTCACTCGTCAAAAAAAAAATAAACACCATTCAATGTTTCGAATTTTTTCATAAATAACACCATTCGAATTGTGAATAAAATCTAATTTATTAAGAGTTAAACAGAGCAACCATTTTTGGTCCTTGCGAGTTAGATGATACCTTTACTCTGTTATGTTAACAGAAATCCATTATGCAGGGAGATTATCTACACACTGGTAATCTAATTATCTACCTTACGAGGACCAAACATGGAGTAGCTTCAATTTACCTTTTAGCTCTATTTAGCTCAAGAAATAGCAAAATATATATATTTGTACTGGCCATTACTATGAGCTTTCCCATCATTTTGCATACTTTCATTTTAGGGATATTTCCATGGGAAGCTTTTCTTTTACCTAGGACAGTTCTTATTTAAGGACAATCTGAGATTTTAAAATTACACTTATGTAAAAACATAAGATTTGAAATACCCACAATTAGTGCAGAGCAAAATTTCTCACCAGGTATAGATTGCATGAATAAAAGCCCACTGACTTCACTGTATTGTGTAAAGAAAAAGTTGCAGTTGAATGAAAAAAACTGCGTAATGCGTTTCACTACCTTTTTGTGAAGCAAAATGGGACAGATTTGTTAATTACTACCCACAATCTAAACAAAATTAATAATTTTCATTGTGCTTTTGAGGGTGTGGAGTGGTATGCACGAATGAAATGTAATCTTATTACTATTCATAAACAGATTACATTTCAGCAAATATGGGAAACACCTATTCTGTACATTAGCCCCCAAGACCATGGCTGAGCGCTTCTCTCTATACAACAGCATGCAAATTGAATAAATCAGGAAAATACTGTGTAGGCTATATTGAGGCATTTTATAATTTTTGGTGAAAATAAAATATGATTTGCTTATTCATTCAGTAGTATGTGGTAATTATTCTGCATTATTTATTATATTATTATTGCCTATATGACAAAGGAGATTTAAAGAAATATTCTATATATGTCCCATCCAGTAAATGTTTCCCATCTCAAAGTATATACTCCTACCTTGTAATCTTCTCTTGCATGGGCACCACGACTTTCTTTGCGTGCCTCAGCACTATTAATTGTTTGCAGTGCACATAGCATTAAGTTTTGTAGCTCTAGTGTCTCCACTACATCAGTGTTCCAAACAATACCTTTATAGAAAAATCATAAATAAGTATGTTACATTTAGCATATGTTATGTTCATCTTTTTCTGTCATCGTATATTTTTTGTACGTTAATCTTAAATTATTTGTACAATAAGCAAAATGTACAATAGACAAAATACAATACATGAATTTTGATTTAAAAAAAAAAAAAAAATGAATAAAAACCCCTAATCTACATAGCCATATGATGGCGACTGTGAGCTCCTCTGTGCTGACTCTGCAATGAGAGGTAAATAAAGGATTAGAGGCACTTACAGGTGTTATCACCTGTGTGGGGGGAGGGGGAGCAGAGGACTATGTAGGGTAGGGATTTTTATTAGTGGGGGGGGGTTGAATTCTCCTTTAAGGTATATTAGAAGAAAATATAATATACTTTACTCTGTAATAGTAATGCCTACTGAAAACATTTGTATTTATCATTATACTTTCTATGGTCAAAAGAATCTGCACATACTATATTGCCAGAGGTATGTCAACACCCATTCTAAAATCTTATGTCCTCAGTCTGAAGTCTCACTTCTGAGTTTGACGTCTCTGCACGTAAGCATTGCTTTAGCTGGAGTGCTCTAAAGGTTAGTAAATGTATTGCAGAGAAGCAGAAATGTGTCCTCTATAGAGTTATAAATCTGGAATGGAAGAACGGAATGCAGAACTGAATACAGCCATGACCTCAGCTCAACAACTTTGATGAATTGAACAGTGAACTACAAGCAGATGAAAACTAGTTAACTGCAGGAGGGGTCAACCACTGGTATAAGATGAAAGGAAACTATTGCCCATTTACACAATATTTGAACTCATTTTGCACATGTTGCAGTATTAACCAAACTATACATGAGAACAAGGCTAGAACCCTTAGAATGTAACCTTTTGTTAGGTATGCACTCTTCCAGGCCTGTCAGACAGATTATGTGAACACCCTGCAGTAAAAGTCCCCAATTACATCAGGTCTATTATGCAGCATGAAGGAAATAAGTGATCCAAGAAATCTGTCAGACTAGCAGCATCAGGAGTCAGGAAGGAATCTTTTCAGTTTAAAAAAATACAACTGCTTTGAATGCAGTTTTTCAATACCAAATATACATTTGGTTACCTCTATCAAATGTCTTTAAGTCATCCATTGCAGAATTGATGACACTCAGTTTTTCACAACCTTCCTTCAACACAGAACCTGTTCGGAAAACTGCAGCATGAGTCTGCATGGTCTAGAAAAGAAAGCGGGGAAACATGTAAGTCTGTGGTAAAGTACTGGCAATTTAGAGATGATTTATGAAGAACAAGTTATGAAAGAATTTCATACAGTGGGTGAGTTAATCACCTTTACTGGCGATGACCCTGTATCAAATTTTCAATCAAAATCTGACACCTTGCAAGAAGAAACAGGTGCAGAGAGGGTGAGTAACTTGATTTCAGAAACAGAAGCATAGAATTCTTGATTAATTATTCTTCGAATGTCTCTTATTTACCTATGAAAGTTACATTACATTTTCCTTTTGTCATAGTGCCCTTTTAAATTAATTACATTTCACATATGCAGTTGCTGAAAGAATGATAGACTATGGCTGCCATAAACATAGCATAAGCAAAAGAGCATCTTGTCTAGTGTAAGCATTGCGCCTTATAATTCTGTAGTGAATCACTCTTCTACGACGCTAAAAAAAAAATATACAATATCCTCAAAGTAATGCCAAACGAGACAATTTAACTGTTTGTACAATTCATTCTTAAAATGAATATGAAAAAGAAGTGATTTTTTCCAAATGACTTTCAAGCCTAAGAAATCCTCTTGTTTGGAACATTTTCTTGGTTCTTCTATGAACACCAGGGAAACTTCAGCTAAAAGAGAAACATTTCTATGGCTTTAACAAAGTTTAGGTCCATAACTGGGGAGGACTTGCAGATTTATGTGGCCAAAAGTACAATGGTAATAGCAAAAAAGAGCTGGGTGGCTTTACCCGTCTTGGCTACCTTGCCAAGGAAGGGAGAGTAAATCCCACTGAGATCCACACCAAAACTGAAAGCTTTCGATTAATCAGTGGATGCAATAACTTGAGATCCAATATTTCAGTTTAGGATTTTGTTGAAGAGGGAAGAGCCTTTGAAGATAGACACAAGGGATCCTTCATGACAAAAAACAACCAGAAATGGCCACTCAAGGTCTTCACCTGGACCAAGCACTGTTTCTAGTAATACATTTTGTAGCCTGAGGGCAAAACAGTATTTTATCGCTCATCTGTCTGTTATCTCTCTTTTTTTTGTACAGGTATGGGATCCATTATCCGGAAAGCACTATATTTTCAAGCACTCAGATTCTGCAGATACAGATAAATGGTTACATGTGGTACATTGTCCAGGCATCTAGCGAATATTATGGTAGGCAATTAACGTGCATTGTGCAATATGGGAAGTTACTTTTACCTTACTCATCTATACACCTATCCTTCCCTCATGAAATACACTCAACCTCACAACTAGTTTCTTCTCACTGGAAGTGCAAGAGTTAGTACTTCCAACTGTTTCTTAGAATGCTTTGTGAATAGCAACAAGTACCTTCAACGTAAACCTACCTTCTGCATGTTGAGTCTAAGTTCTGAAGTTCTAGTGCTTCCATTAGCAAAGCGTAATTTGTCCAGATTTGCAACGGATTCCTCTCCTGCATTTTCCTTAATTGATGGCAACGCTTCACCTAAAAATAAAAATCCCAAATCCCATTAATAGACATAACATATTTATGACTGATGCATTTAACTTGTTATTCATGAATTGATAAAACTGGTAAGTTTGCTACATCATTCGTTGTCATGCCCCAAGGCTGTCACAGAGGCAATCAATCATTTACAGCTTACTGTCTCACTCACAGTGTTTTAAATTAATAAAGCTATGAATTAATGCTATCTGAATTTCATGCTTTAAAAGCAAATAAAGGGATTATTTTGCATATATTGTGTTGGAGGCCATGAGCACTGACAAGGTTTCAGCACTAACTTCATGTTCAGAAACATAATTGGTTAATAGAATCTGCAACTACAGTTCAAAGCAAAAGCTTGAGCACCACTAGGAAATTATTATATTAAGCAATGTTGAAGTGCCACATTCTGGATAATTTGATTACTTGGCTTTCATAGATTCCCCCCCACCTTGCTTCCCTGACCTCAAGCAGCTTTGTTTGCTTCCCTATAAAGCAGCCAGCGATTGTGTAGAGATTTGTATCTGCAGACCCAGTGCAATCTGCATATTCTGATTATTAATCAATCTTGCTGTATCCGCTTCTATGGCAGATATTATTTGATTTGTGCTGTTTTGATAATTTATGACGATCGCTCAGCTTAGCCTCCCTCTTGATCTTGCAAATATGTTTAACATTTTATGTTTCACAAATAAATCATTTAAATTAGGCTTCTGGTGCAGTAAGTTCATGTTTATCTTTAGTATACAAAATACAGCATTTCTACATTATTCTATTTAGACTTTAGTTCCCCTTTAAAAGATAGACCACAAATTAGACATAAGGAGGAATGTCAGACAAAGCCGATGCCATTTAGTTGATGCAGGCCACACAGTGACTTAAAGGGGTGGTTCACCTTCAAAACAACTAGTTCGTTTCAGATAGATCACCAGAAATAGCTTTTTTCAATGACTTTCTATTTTCCTCTTGTGACCGTTTTTTCTAATATTGTACTATAAAGTGTCATTTTTTACCTTATCTAGCAGCTCTGGGAGCAGGGGTCACCGACCCTGTATACGGTTATAAATTGATACATTTACTTGATATATTTGTTATCTTTGTCCCTGCTGAGCAGAATCTCTGGGTTTCATTACAGGCAGCTGTTAGAATTGATACAATAGTTGCTAATACACCAGAGATGCTGCTGAGAAATGTATCAACTAAATGTTGCAAAATTGTAACAGTTTAGAATTTCCACCTGAATTACTTAACTGACAGACTCAAACACCAGATTTAGATTTTGGAAAAACAGTAAAAAATAAATGGAAAGTATTTGAAAAAAAGTCTTTATTTCTCAGAAAAATCTAAAAACAACTGAATTGAAAAAAGTGTTTGGAAGGTGAACAACCCCTTTAAGCTGGCCATACATGGGCCGATAAAAGCTGCGGACAGACCGAGCCGGCAGCTTATCGCTATGTGCATGTGGCCCTCCGACGGGATTCCCTGATTGATATCTGGCCTAAAGTCGGCCAGATGTCAATCGGGCAGGATAAAAAAAATTCAGTTGGATCGTGGCCGCATCTGTTCGTAGATGCGGCGTCGCGATCCGACTGCCTATATTGGCAGCATTATGATCTGATCGTTGGGCCCTGTGGCACACAATCGGATCTGCCCGATATCGCCCACCTTGATCTCTACGTATATGGCCACCTTGAGTTAAGTTTTCAGGTTTTACAACAGGAGCCTAAAGCCAGGAGTGGTGTAGGTAGGATTAAAAAGCTATTTAAATGTAAAGCAGTTTGGATAAAATGACCAAGGACTTTAATGCCCAGGGGTTTAAATAAGGAATATAAAAGTAGGCAAATAGATATATTTTTGGTTCTGGTTTTAACTTCTACTTTTATTCTTTAGTGGCCACCAAAATCTAGTGGAGCAACAGAGTCAAGTAAGCAGTTTCATTACAAATTATTCAAGTAAAAGGGATGTGCCATGACTTTTGGTGGAATCATGTGATATGGATTTTTACTACTATAAATATAATTCTATAATTACCAGTACAGGACAATGTTGTATACAATATAGAAGGAAGCTTTGGGTGTATCAAATGATATATCAGCTGAGAAAGGATCAGTAAGATCTGAAAAGTTGCTATGTCTGTGCTATGTGTCAAAATAAAGGCGGTTTTACTACTACAGAATGGGAGTTCTGCAATCCTAGATGTGGTTTCTGTAGGTTACTGGTAACCAGGTGCAAATTTGCCAGGTGTTAAATTAATCCCACTTCCTAAATAGTGGCTTAATCCAGTACTACCAGAATATACTGGCGCTGTCTAGTTGATGTCATCAATGCCCAATTAAACCCACATCCATTGTATCAAAAGGAACCGCTATGATGGGCAGGGGCAGTAGTGGGCTCAGAAAATGTGGCATAGGAGCAGTTAATGGACACTCTGGGTCAGATTTACGATACATTCTACCTCAGCATGAAACTAGGCCCAAAATACTTCTGCCTTGCAGTGATGGGGTCATTTGTTAATTCCAGCATGGAATTGAACTCTGGTTTCCTTCAACACATAAAAGCAGGTAAATTGGCTCCTGACAAAATCGCCCCTACTGTGTAAATGTGATAAGGACCTCTGACTGTAAGCTCCATTATATCTCTGTAAAGTGTGCTGGCGCTGTATAAATAACAGGTAACAAAAAAAAAAAAAAATATGCAACAGGGAAATCAAAGTTCATTCTTCTGAAACCAAAAAGTATTAGAGCATTTTTCCGATATGCAAACTTAAAGTGAACTTTGACTCCACTATTGGGGCATATTATTTTATACAACACATTCATTCCTACCTCTATTACAGGTATTTATAGAGCATTCTGGAAGAGACAAATTGCATGAAGCTACTTTCCAGCTTTACAAACAAGACCCTCTAGCTAAAAGATAGAAGAAGTGCTATCTAGGGGTGACCTAGTCAATACATCAATATAGTGAGCTGTGAAATGCAGATGTGTGTCTTTAGTCGACATGGCTGTCCAACTGAAAGCCCTCTGTCTAGCCATTGTATAAAACAAGCTACACAGAACTACCATAAGAAATAATTTTAGTATTCAAATGGTGTAGATAATACTAAAAGCAACAAAAAGGAATAACTTGCATGAAACATCATGTTTACATGGTTACAAAACATACAAGACATGCTGCTACCATGTGAATCAATTGTACAGGATAATTAGCTGCACCTCATATAATTCACCATATCAATTATGATTCTTATACTTACCAGGCTTGCACTCCTCTGCAATGCTAAGAGCACATGCACGACCAAAGACCACCAGATCCAGAAGAGAGTTTGCGCCCAATCTGTTGGCTCCATGTACTGAAGCAGATGCAGCCTCTCCACAAGCATAAAGCCCTGGCACCACTCTATCTTCACCATTTACATGGGTAATCACCTGGAAGAAACCTCATATCACTGAATATTTAGCTATTATACCATTATACTATTATAAGAACCCTTATTCAAAAAAATCCCTGGTCCCAAGGGTATCTGAATTTGGCTTAGAGAAAGAATAGTAAAAACTGTAGAGGGGTTTAAAATCAGTCTGGTGAAGTATAGCTTCAGTTCTTTTAGCTGATGTGTCAGTGTATGCACTGCCAAACTGGTCTAGAGAAAGAATAGTAACCGCAGAGGGGTTTAAGAAGGTCCATCTGGTAAATCATACCTTTAGATCTTTTAGGTGATGTGTCAATGTATGCACTGCAAAATTGAGCAGCAAAGCAGTGTTTCAGTTGTATATATCTTTAAAAAACATGTTAAAAGGAAGGTTATATTTTTCACGAAGAGCCACAAAAGGCATGAGTGTCCCAGGGTCAACTATGTTACAAATATACTTGATCTTATTTGCAAGCCAGAGCTAGGCCCAGAGATGGGTAAATTTCTAATTGAACCTCAAGGGAGAATATAGAAAGTATTGAGTACTTGAGTATGTATACCATCAGAACCTAGCCGCATGAATAGGGTGATATTATGGGTGGATAAAAAATACTGTGAAACCAAAGTGTAAAAAGAAATATCCTTTGTCACTAACTAATAGAAGTGACTTGACAAAATGACTTTCAGAAGCACATTTTTCCTATATTCATTTTTCTTAATAAAAGTTTAAGTTACAGAAAAAAGACCCAGAGCTGCTAATCTAGAAGGGCAATGATGCACTGTGTGATAGCATGCATTTTTTCTGTATGCAAGATTTTTTAGGTTGGTTGGTATCAAAATGGTGCAATTTGCCCTGCACAGAGTCTCATGGTAATTGCCCATCTGAAAAAAAATAATCTCCTAGTGCTTCATGTGCATATTATGCATATGCAGCAAGACAAAGAAAAGTCTAGCAAAAAGTATAAGTGGGAGCACTTACCGGTCCGGGCACAGCTCCAATGTGCTGCACAAACACTGCAATCCCACACAGTCCAGTTCAGTACAAAGTTCATAGAAAACAGAGCACCAATGAGGCCGATGTTGGTCCATTAAAAGGTAAAATGTATTAAAAAATCTTTACAAAATGACAAATGAATGCCTACGACATTCGTAGGCTGCTCGCTTAACGTGTTTTGTGGCTACCAGTCACCAACATCGGCCTCTTTGGTGCTCTGTTTTCTATGAACTTTGTACTAAGACAAAAAAAGGTCAGGTTCGGGCCATATGCAGCTAACCTTTTATTGAGCATCCCTAACTAAATTGTTATACATATTTGGGGATTAGCTCTGCTTTAATCAATACAGAAAAACAGAACACCATTTATGATACCTTGAATATGAACACCTGTCACTCTGGCATAAGGCTGAAGCAATGTATAGTAGAAAGTAGTCAGCACAACGATTGTCGGATTCAATCAAGGCAGTGCACGTCACTTCAATGGCCACTTTCCATTAGAATCATCATGGGTAGAAGAAATTTGAGACAGCACCATCGTATTTTTCTTGTTTCTTAAAAGCCTTTAATTGTGCATAGGGGCATCACAGCAACGTTTCAGGCCTTGCAACCTTTTATCAAGCTTGATTTTCTTCTTCTTCTTCTACCCATAAGAAGGCTGAAGCATCCACTTAATAATCACTCAGAATTCCTTCTCCGCCTCTAACCCACTTGACCCCCTCCCTCAGGAATATTTTTTGGCTGTTCCAAGCTAAGGCAGTGGACATTCTCATCTTAGATTACAAAGTGAACACAGTCCAGTCTAGCGACCAATGAATAGATGACATTTCTGGTTGCCATAGAAACTTTGCTGTAGATACCTGCTATTTTTTCTCCTATCTTTCTCTCTTGAGCTCAGCTTAGCCATTACAACCCAAGCAGAGCTTTTTATCAAAGTTCATGATGTGCATGAACTTTACATAGCATGTGTGCCGTTTGCAGAAATAAAGTCACTGTCAAAAGGAAAATGTGACAGTGCTGGCAAACAGAGGGGATATATGGATATATGCAGTATATATACACAATGGGGGAGATGTGCCCAACTTTATATATATATATATATATATATATATATATATATATATATATATATATATATATATATATATATATATATATTATTCTTTATAGTTTTGTTTATTTGCCCTTTTCTTCTGACTCTTTCCCACTTTGAAATGACCCCATCTACAAAACAAATGTTCTGTAAAGCTACAAATGTATTGATAATGCTACTTATTACTTTTATTTCTATTCAGGCCTCTGCTATTCATATTACAGTTTCTCATTCAAATCAATGCCTGGTTGTTATGCCTAGCAACCAGATTGAACGAAATTGCAAACTGGAGAGCTGCTGAATAAAAAAAACTAAACTCAAAAACCACAAATAATAAAAAATAAAAACCAATTGCAAATTGTCTCAGAATATCATACAAAAAGTTAATTTAAAGATAAAAAACCCCTTTAAATGTACTAGCATGTCAATCAGACATGCCGGTACTGTGTCCTATACCAAAGACGCAGAAGTTCTCCAGAAGAGACACAAATTTAAGACTAAATTTTTTAAAATATTTTTCCATTCACTTTACCTGCCCTTTGTAATTGGTGGGGATACCCCCCATGTTATAATGAACTGTTGGCAGGACAGGAATGGGTTCCTTTGTTACATCAACACCTGCAAATATCATTGCTGTCTCAGAAATTCCTGGGAGTCGGGATGACAGCTGACTGGGTGGAAGGTGGTGAAGCTGAAGATAAACATGGTCTTTGTCCTTCCCACAGCCTCTGTCATGTAAGCAAAAATATTTGGTATAAAAATATCAGAACAATACTTGGTTACAAAACAAAGTTGTAACCATTATGTTTTTAGAAGAAAAATCAATATTGATTATTGGTACCTTCCTTCTCGCATTTCTATAGTCATAGAACGGGAAACCACATCTCGTGAAGCCAAGTCCTTTGCTACAGGGGCATATCTTTCCATGAACCTTTCACCTTCACTGTTGATAAGGATTCCTCCTTCCCCACGGCAACCTTCTGTTATTAAACATCCCGCCCCATAGATTCCTGCAAAGAAATGAAATGTATGAAACAAACCAGCCTCAACTAACTATCCCACTAGACAAATACAAGAGGTCCTCTGCACTCAACCCTTTATCGATATATTTAGGACATTGAAACATTTTGTGTCTTAAGCTACTAAAGATGACACCCTTTAAACAAAACAGGGATTGTTTGTCCATATATTGCAACTTACTTGCTGCTTTCAAAGTAAAACTCCCAAACTTGGTTGCCCTTTTATTAGCCACCAGTGGGATACTGTGCCCCACAAACGACTGCTTTCTAAACGAAGGTCTGTTGGGCTTAATGAAGTCGTTTGCACATAGATAGGAAACTGGCTACAGGATTGGATACAGAGGGTGGTTGTTAATGGTACATTCTCTACTTGGAGTAAGGTTCTTAGTGGGGCCCTCAGGGCTCTGTATTGGGTCCACTTTTATTTAACTTCTTCATTAATGACTTAGGGGTGGGTGTTGTAAGTAACATATCAGTGTTTGCAGATGACACACAACTATCCAGCCTAATTAATTCCATCCAGGATGCGGCATCTTTGCAACAAAATCTTGACAAACTGGCAATCTGGGCAGCTAAGTGGCAAATGAGATTCAATGTTGATAAATGTAAAGTCATGCACCTGGGATGTAAAAGTATCCAAGCCACTTATACCCTTAATGGGACTGCACTAGGCAAATCCATTATTGAAAAGGACTGGAGTCCGTGTAGATGATATACTTGGCTGTAGCAAGCAATGCCAGTCAGCAGCATCAAGGGCAAATAAGGTCTTGAGCTGTATTAAAAGGGGCATAAAGAATTAGTTAAGGGATCAGAGACCTGTCAAGTTAGATGGCAGGTAGGGAAAGTTAAAGGGACTGTTAATAGTTTAACTTCAGACCCTCCCCTAACCCCACACCCACCCCCCAAAGCAGGTACAATAATTCCATATCTAATAGACCCTTTATGGGTCTCCTATTTCAGCAAGACGGCTAATGGAATCACTTAATATCATGTCCTGGAATGTCAGGGGATTAAATACAAGGTTCAAACGTGCACTGGTGTTTGATTATGTTAAGCGTTTTAATCCACACATTCTTATGTTACAAGAGACCCACTTAGTGGGCCAAAGGCTACTGGCTCTAAAAAGACCTTGGGTAGCCCACACATACAATGCAACCTTCTCCTCACATGCCAGAGGCACCTCTATACTGATAAGACGGAACATTCCAGCTGAGTTAATCAAGCTCACGACAGACCATTATGGCAGATTTGTAGTAGTATCGCTACTGATAGGAAATCAGCCCATAAACCTAATCAACTTTTATGCTCCCCCGCCCCTTACTTCATCACTGCTTGACACCCTTATGAGGAAACTGGCCAAACACCCAGTGGCACCCACCTGTATAATGGGGGACTTTAATGCCACAATGGATGCTGTGAAAGATAGGCTCAATATTGTCTCAACCCACAACAACAAACTGGCACAATGGGCAGAGGCCATGCAGCTAACTGATGTTTGGCGCTGGAAACACCCTGAGGAATCAGTGTTCTCCTGCTATTCCCCCACACATAACACCATGACCCGAATAGACCTGGCACTAGCCACAGGGGACTTACTGCAACAAGTCCGCACAACCCAATACCTGCCCCGAGGCATATCTGACCATGCCCCACTGCTTGTCACACTAGGCATGCTTTCGCCCAGAGCACCAAAACCTTGGAGACTAAGCCCACTATGGTTGGCCAATGACACGGTTGCCGAGTCGGCAGCGGGGGCCATTACAGAATATTGGGAAATAAACGCTGAATCAGCAGAACCCCCCATTTTATGGGATGCATTTAAAGCCACAACAAGAGGCACACTTATTGGTGTGATAGCAGGGGCTAGGGTCAAAGCCGCAGAAGAGATCCAACGTGCACAAAATAATCTCTATAAGGCGGAAACACTATACACTGCCGACCCATCAGTGTCTAATTTAGGGAAATTTAAAACAGCACAAGCTGACATAGAGCGAGCTAGAACCAAAGCAACCCGCAAAAAACTACTCTATGCTACCCAGCGAACTTTTGATAAAGGGGAAAAAAACGGGAAACTATTGGCCTATCTAGCCCGCACACAAAGCACCTCAAATGCAATACCCAGAATACAGACGGAAGCAGGAGACATAGTAACAGACCCCAAAGACATAGCTGAGGTGTTCTCAAAGTACTATCGGGAATTATATACTTCGCAGGCCAACTATGACCGGCATCAACTGAGAGCCTATCTAGACAGAATCCCTATCCCACGACTCCCAAAGGAAATGAGGCAAATGCTAAATACCACAATAACTGTGGAAGAAGTTTCACTAGCCATAAATTCAATGCCAGCAAACAAAGCCCCGGGGCCAGACGGGTACCCGGCAGAATGGTACAAAAAGTATGCTGATGAAATACTTCCACATATGCATAAGACAATTATAAGTGCTACAGAGCAAGGGATCCTTCCGCAATCCTGTCGGGAAGCTACAATAATAGTCATCCCTAAGGAAGGCAAAGACCCACTGTCCCCGGGATCATATAGACCAATATCCCTATTAAACGTAGACACCAAAATAATGGCAAAGATACTGGCAAACAGAGTAAAACAAGTGATAACAGAAATTGTACATGCCGACCAATCGGGCTTCATGCCAGAGAAATCTACAGACATAAATATAAGAAGGCTGTATACTAACATACTAGCTACCCATACGGAGACAGGGGGCAGAGTAGTGGTGTCTCTGGACGCAGCTAAGGCCTTCGATTCAATTGAGTGGGCATATCTGTGGGAGGTCTTAACGAGGTTCGGATTTGGCAGCCAATTCATCAAATGGGTAGGTCTTTTATACCAAAACCCTACGGCACGTATTAATGTCAATAATATGATGTCAGGCAGTTTCCAGCTGAGCCGGGGCACCCGGCAGGGTTGCCCCCTCTCACCACTATTATTTGCACTGGCAATAGAGCCGTTAGCCATCCTAGTACGCACGGCCCACAATATTATGGGAATGCAATTGGGGAGAGTGGAGGAACGTATTTCCCTATATGCGGACGACGTGCTGCTATATTTGAATGATCCTGGGCCCTCCCTACAGGCTGTACTAGCAATAACAAAAGAATTTGGAAGATACTCAGGATTACAAATAAATTGGGAGAAATCGAATGTTTTCCCAGTAGATGAAAGTTTGGTGCCTGGTAATCACCAGGCACCAAACTTTCATCTACTGGGAAAACATTATCCCCCAACACCACTGAAGTGGGTAAATGAATTCAAGTACCTGGGTATTAAAATCACAAAGGATAGCTCCAAGTATGAGGAACTAAACCTCACCCCGATCACCGAAAACATGACAACTAAACTGAAGCAATGGGTAAACCTACCCCTAACAATATGGGGCAGAATAAACCTCATAAAGATGGTTTTTCTGCCCAAATATTTATATATACTCCACAACTCTCCCATATATTTACCCAAAGCAGTATTTACTAAAATAGAGCAGATTCAGACATCTTTCATATGGGGGAACAAGTCACCGAGATTTGCGAAATCCAAATTGAAAACTCCGATAAATGAAGGAGGACTGGGATTTCCAGATCTACAAGGCTACTTCCTAGCTTCCCAACTTTTCTATATTGGCTGGTGGCTAACACCAGACCCAAACAATCCCAACCTACAGCTACAAGCCACCCTAGCGGGTTCAGTAGAGTCGTTAAGACATATACCATATCGGAAATTGAAGGATCTGCAAGTAAAACACCCAATATTAGCTACTCCCCATAAGGTCTGGACAGCGGTAATGCGAGCTAGCCATCTCAGCAACCCGCTGCTCTCACCTGACTTACCACTATGGGGCAACTCACACCTACCCCATTTCCGGCAACTTCTACAATATATGAGATGGCCGAGCATAGGGATAAAGACACTTGGAGAGGCAGCACCGGAGGGACAGCTGCTTAATAGAGACCAAATGCTACAGACTAGGCCCGGGATACAAATTAGCCAAATAAACTACTTACAATTCAGACACGCATTTGTAGCGCAATTCTTATCCACTAAAGTGGAAATAGAGGTGCCCCCTGTGCTGGAGACCCTCAAATCCCCAATCCAAAAAAAGATGGTGACTAAAGTGTATGGGAACCTGCTCTCCACATTCCCTTCCCCATTTGCTCAGGCATATACAGTCTGGCAACAAGATATCCCTAGCTTAACCTTGGAAGAATGGGAAGAAGGTACCTCTAAAGCATATCAATATCTAATCGCAACAAGGGACAGACTTATCCAGTTTAAGGTGTTACACCGGTTGCACATAACACCTCTTAGACTAAGCCGAATGGGAGATATGGAGAGGGCACACTGCCCCAAATGTCAACTGAGGGAGGCGGGATACTTACATATGATGTGGGATTGTCCGAAAATCCATAAGTATTGGGACAAAATAATGACATATGTACAAGAGAAAACTACTTTCCCCAAAATAATGTCGCCACAGGTGTGCCTCCTAGGTATAATCGATGAGACTATTCCCTTAAATGCAAAAAGGGACTTATGGAGATCCTTGTTATTCTATGCTAGGAAAGCAATACTTATGAAATGGCTGACACCAAACGCCCCATCCCGCCAGTTTTGGCTAGACATAATTAATAAACAACTCCCACTAATACAGATGACCTACCTTGCTAGGGGCTGCCCAGGAAAATATGAGAAAATATGGGACGAGTGGACAGAGGCTACTTCCTGAGACCCATTACAGAAAGTTTGTGTACCCCTGACATTGAGGTTCTTCCTGATAGTTAAGTTACCCAGATGCATTACCAAACAGGGTAAATGAACATAAAGTGTACCGGCTGTGAAGTTTATGTGACAGATATAATGTAATAAATGGTAATTGTCTTTTGAAGATGTACCTGACAACCCCCCCCCCCCTCTTTCTTCTGTACCCCCCCTATTTTTCTTTTGGTTTGGAAATCAATAAAACAAAAACTGTTAAAAAAAAAAAAAAAAAAAAAAAAAGGGGCATAAAGTCACGGGAGGAGAGGGCTATTTTTCCTCTGTATAGAGCACTTGTAAGGCCCCATCTAGAAAACGTGTACAGTTTTGGTCTCCATCACTCAGTAACTACAGGACATTACTGTATTAGAGAGGGTACAGAGAAGGGCAACTAAGCTGGTAAAAGGTATGGGAAATCTTACCTATGAGGAAAGACTGGCCAAATTGGGCATGTTCAAGCTGGAGAAGAGGCTCTTAAAGGACATTGAAAGGTTAATAAACATGCTTTCTGGGCAGAGTTAATCCAGAATCTCTGTCCCAGAGTTGGGTGACGTCACCAATATTCCTTCTCCTTCTCTCCCCACTGCCTCAGGCACACATTGAACATTCTGCACATGCTTCTAATTTTAATAGATCTTCCTTCTGTGCCTCAGCTCAATTTGTAAGCTTTTCTTCCTGGTCCTGTGCAGCCCGCCCACTAGCCAATAGGAATCAACGTGTCTGGTCTCCATGACAATGCTCAAGTCCTTTCAGTGCTACACAGAGCTGCAGGCTAGCAGAGAGCAGGGAGCTCTATATTATCACGAGAGCTGCGAGGTGGGTAACATGTAGCGCTGCAAGGAGCCAATATTACTCATATTTCTTTGCAAATCTTCTGTAAGACATATACTAAATAATAAGGAGGGGGTTTTGCACATGCGCAGTAACTGAAGACGGAAGGGAAACCTTTATTAAGATGGCAGATCTGTTACCTTCAATAGCCTGCAACTTCAGGGTTTAGTTTTATTAAAAAAATTAACATGATTTTATAAATTAACATAGCAATTCTGGAGGGCTTTACGAGGACTACAAAATGAGACAAGAAGTAATTTTTGCCTTTCATTCTCCTTTAAGGGGAGATATGATAACTATGCATAAATATATAAGGGATCATATAATAATCTCTCATGCTTTATTTACCAGTAGGTCTTTCCAGTTGACACAAGGTCACCCATTCCGATCAGAAGAAAAGAGGTTTTGCCTAAATATTCGGAATGGGTTTTTTACAGTGAGAGCTGTAAAGGCTACTCAGCCTGTACTAAAGGTACAGGCTGATACATTAGATAGCTTTAAGAAGGGGTTGGATGGCTTTTTAGCAAGTGAGGGAATACAAGGTTGTGGGAGATAGCTCATAGTACAAGTTGATCCAGGGGCTAGTCCGATTGCCATTTTGGAGTCCGGAAGGAATTTTTTCCCCTCTGAGGCAAATCGGAGAGGCTTCAGATTTTGCCTTCCTCTGTATCAGCAGTTAGGCAGATTAAAAAAAACAAAAAAAAAAAACTAAAAGGTTGAACTTGATGGATGTGTGTCTTTTTTCAACCTTACTTACTATGTTACAACTATGTAAATATGTCTGCCGTTGGGGATGATAATTATGGACTTCCAGTGCCGCCCCTTGTCCCTGAGCTGCAGGCAGCCACTGGCAAGTACCTGGATCCCTGTGGAGCTGAGCAGAGGCTTCTCCCCCTACCCTCTGAGCCATCAGATTGCATGCCAGATGACCCCACTACATAACCATGTGTTTGCTACTTTGAAATGTGAGTGCAACAACCCCCTTCCTGTTGAGCTGCTCCTGGAGTGTCTGGATGTCCGCCTGCTGATTTATCTGCCTAGCCTGCTCCCAGGTTTGAAATTTGCACTATTCTACACGCACATTGCACACTCCACACACATATTTTTTTTTTAAAAGGTTTTATTTATTGGTTTGTACAACAAGGTATTCGCCGATGGGCGCAATACAACATTCCTTCTCCACACTGGAGACCGAACCATAGTTTTGCATTATTCCAACAAGGCAGAGTGAATGAATGAACAAACCGTTTTTTTTACCCTTTTAACTTATAACAAACACACAACAAATAGGGGGGGGGGAGAGGCCGTGTAGTTTACCCAGTGTATTCAGCCATACCTGTCCTGAGTGCTAATTTACCTGTTGCTTTGTGCTGTAGCAGAGTCCATAGTGTCTGCCCACGGGCCCCAGATTCTGTCAAATTTGTCTGGACAGCCTCGACCTAAATAGGTCAGCTTATAGAGTGGGAGGGCCTCATTTATCAAAGATTTCCAACCTTTCAAGGTAGGCGGGTTAGGTAGCTTCCATGCCAAAATAATGGATTTCCTAGCATAGAAGTACAGAAGTCTCAACAGGGAGCGCCTGTGCTTGTCTGGCTCTATGTGTTCCACCAGACCCAGGAGACACGCCTCTGGCGAGCGCACCTTAGGCAGGTCTAGAGTTTGTTCAATGAACGTTGTTACTTTTGCCCAAAATGTATCAATTATCGGACAGGTCCAGAAGGCGTGTATAAATGTGCCCGGACTGGCTCCACATTTGAAACAAAGGTTATTTGGCATAAGGCCCATTGAGTGCAACCTCGCCGGTGTGAGGTAAGTTCTGTGTATTGTGCGGTACTGTATCAGTGTATCATTACTACTAATAACGGAAGGCAAGTATGAGTGGGTGATGTCGTCCCAGTCTTCTAGGTCTAACTGCGGCATATCAGTTACCCACTTAGCGTAGCTATGTGCAAAGGGATTTCCCCTTTGCTTGTTGAGAATAGAATAGATCCGGGAGGTTAGCCCTTTCTTGACAGGTGCCCTGAGCCCTTCCTCAAGTGTTGAGAGGGATACCCTGGGAGGAGCAGGGAACTGGCTATTTGCTGCATGTCGGAGCTGTAGGTATCTGAACCACATATGTCTAGGAAGATTAAATTCCGTTGCTAAAGTTTCGTAAGATTTAAAGTTTTGGTTTTGGTACAGTTGTCCCACATATTTAATTTTGTACTTTGCCCACAGTGCTGGGTCCGGAATGGACATAAAATGACTCATGCGGGGGTTACACCATATAGGTGTGAAGGGAGAAACAAGGTTTCGTGCCTCTGTGTCATACTTGAGGGCCGTTTCCCATATCTTCGGCAACATACTTATAGTAGAAGGGGGGCACCCCCTTTGAGTGGACCCCCGTAGGGGAACGTTAGCAAGTGATTCAATTGATCCAGCTGCCTCCGCTGATATGAAAAAGGCTGCATTGTCGGCCGGGGAGGAAAACCACCACGCTACATAAACCAGCTGTGTGGCTAAGTAATACAGGAAAAAGTGTGGCATTGATAATCCACCTTTGTTTTTGGGGGCAGTTAATGTCTTGAGGCTTATGCGTGGTTGTTTATTGGCCCATATGAAGGAGCGAGCCATCGAATCTAGCTTGGCAAACATATGAGCTGGAAGAGGGATTGGGGAATTATGAAATAGATATAGTAATTTGGGCAATACAACCATTTTTATAAGATTAATTCGACCCAATAAATTGAGTGGGAGGCCTGCCCAATGAGTGAAGTTGATGCATAACTGCCGTATAGTTGGGTCTATATTCAGTTCTCTGAATTTGTATGGATCCTGACTGACCCAAATTCCCAAATACTTGAACACTTCTACCTGTTTTAGAGGTACATTAAGTAAGAGTGGGGATGGTATTGGCTTATTTAGAGCCATGTAAGTGGATTTTTGCCAGTTGACTCGGAGCCCTGAGGCCTCCCCAAATTGATTCACAAGTTTAAGCAGTTCCGTAATGGATTGCCCAGAGTCTGCCAAGTACACCAATGCATCATCTGCATAGAGGGATATACGCTCCTCCATCTCCCCAAAGCGCAGACCCTTGATTTGTGGGCTTGTTCGGATTACCGTTGCTAGAGGTTCTATGGCCAGCGCAAAAAGGTAAGGGGAAAGCGGACACCCTTGCCTCGTTCCCCTTTCCAGAGCAAAGGGCCCTGACACAAGCTTGTTAGTTCGAATTCTTGCTACTGGGCTGGTGTATAGCAGTTGAACCCACTGTTTAAATTTAGGCCCAAAGCCCATAGCTGTCATCACCTCCCACAAGTATCTCCATTCTACTGAATCAAATGCCTTCCTGATATCCAGAGAGACCACTGTCCCAGGATAACCCCCCAACCGGGCTAGGTCCAGGTTAGTGTATAATCTGCGTATGTTAATGTCAGTAGCCCGGCCTGGCATGAACCCCGACTGATCAGGATGTACCACTGACAATATTACCTTAGTAAGTCGGTTAGCTAGCACCTTTGCCAGAATTTTAACATCATTCGATAGAAGTGAGATGGGCCGATAGTCAGCACAGTCCGCTGAGTCCCCCCCCTTTTTGGGTATCAGGACTATTAAGGCTTCTCTAAGAGATGGTGGTAAAATTCCCATATCCAGAGTTGTCTCGTACAAATGAAGCAGCCTAGGAGCCAGTGAGTCCTTATTTAGTTTGTACCATTCCATAGGAATGCCATCTAGCCCTGGTGTTTTCCCAGTAGGGAATCGGGATATTGCATCTTTAATTTCAGTTAACGACAGTGGTTCTTCCAGAAATTGCCTGTCCTGTATTGACAATCTTTCCAGGGGGACGTTTTTAAGGTACTCCCCTGGATCTAACGTGTGCTCATTTTGTGTAGATTGGTAGAGTGTTTGATAGAATTGGGCAAATGTGTCATTAATGCTCTTAGGGTTGTCACACAGATCCCCTGTAGGGGAGCGTATCTGCGTGATAGGGACTGGAGCTGTGGTTTCCCGTAAGAGGAACGCCAATAGCTTCCCCCCCTTGTTTCCTTTCTCAAACAAGAGATGGTTTGAGTAGAGGAGTTTCTTTTTAGTTTTATCAATCCAGTGTAGTTGATGGTTTCTATGGGCCTGAGATACCTGTTGGAAATTACGGGGTGAGGGGGTCCTAGCAAACTCCCCTTCTGCAAGTTCAATATCCCCTTCTAGCCGTACGGTTTTTGTGTTAAGTTTCTTCCTATAAGTGGCTATCGCTGACATACAGGTGCCTCTCAGAAAGGCCTTAGATGTCTCCCAGACAATAGGTGAGGATGTAGAGTCCTCATTCAATGGCCAGAATTGAGCTAGTTCAGTTATCATTTGATCCCGAACCTCTTTGACTTGGAGCCATCTAGGGTGTAGTCTCCACAGTGGGGAGCAAGTGTCACCTTGGGAGCATAGGCTAATCATTAAGGGGGCGTGGTCTGAAATACCACCCGGGAGGTATTTGGATTCGGCCACCTCTGCTAAAAGGGGTCTGGATATGAGCGCCATGTCTATTCTGGAGGCGGCCTTGTGAGAAGCAGAGTAGCAAGAGTATGTTTTGTGGCTGGGGAATTTGTGCCTCCAGGGGTCTATGAGGTTGTAAGTCGCACACCAGTCAGCTAGGGGACTTACAGCTGTATCTGTTGAAGCATGTCTATCTAGAGCAGGGGACAGAACTAGGTTGAGGTCTCCCATTAGTATCAGCGGGGCGGGGTCCCAGTTGCTAAGTTTGGCCAAAATTTCAGACAGAACGGCTAGATTAGCTGGAGGGGGTAGGTATACACAGGCTATTATGTATGCGTTGCTGTCCCATAGACATCGTATAAGTACATATCTGCCTTGTGGGTCTGTACAGATTTGCTGAATACTGAGGTTGGCCGATTTACCTATAAGGATGGCCGCCCCGCGAGAGTAAGTAGAGTATGAGGCATGTAATACCTTGGCGACCCATGCTTTTTTAAGAGCCAGGACTCTACTACCAACCAAATGCGTTTCTTGTAACATGACAACATCCGGGACATATTTTTTAAGGTATTGAAAGACAAGACCACGCTTAATTTTAGAGTTTAAACCCCTGACATTCCAGGAGATACGAGATAAGAGACGCCATGGCAGTTCATGTGACTCTTTGTTGCCTTACAGGGTGTCTTCAACCCAACACACCCTGTTCTAATCTTGCATTTACTCATCCCAGTTACAAAAAAACGCATACAAAGTTGTATAGCCCACGGCCTCTGTGGGGGGAGGTGAAGGGGGGAGGAAACATTGAAGTGTAAAACTAGCAAGTAATAGAAATAACATTGCATAATAACATTGACAATCCCAAACCCACCCTGCCCAACCTTGTAACTTGGCGGGCTTTTTCCCTTAACTGTAACGGTAGCGTGGAGACTTCTCCACTCAAAGGTACCCATGAACTAAACAAAAGGTGTAACATTGGCATTGCCATCAGGAGGTGTCATACTGTTCCTATATGCATGCTTGCCAGTTGTAACTTAGCCCACCTACTCCCTCCTGCAGAAATGACCAGACATCTGAATGACCTTGTACAGTACAGCATTCTGAGATACATTCCAGAGTCTTACCAAGAGGAGCTCCTATCCCCCTTCAACACTACCCAGTCACCGGGTCGGGTTTAGGTCCACCCGTCTCCATATTTGTCAAATCAATAAAAAGTCTGCCCGGTGTGGGAATCGAGGATGCTCTGACCATGACATTCAAAAAAAAAAAAAAAACAGAAGGGAGACACCCCAAACAGCTTTGGTATCTGTGCCAGGACAATTACTGTCGCGGAGGAGAGCAGTCATGTTGTGCAAGCTTCGTGAACTAGTGCGAAGGGCTGGCCCGAGGAGACTGGTGTGGACGGTTGTCCAACCACTTATTGGCTTCCTCCACAGAAGTAAAGAAGAGGGCCTGCGCTCCATCTGTGATCCGAAGCTTTGCTGGATACATCATCGCATATTTTATTTGTAATTCCCTTAATCTTCTCTTGACACCCATAAAAGTGTTGCGTTTCTTTTGTAGACCGGACGAGTAGTCAGGGTATATTGCAATCCTGCTGCCTTCATGAAACAGGTCCCGTTTGTCTCTTGCCAAAGCTAGAATTTTGTCCCGGTCTCTATAATTCAATAGACGCAACAAAAAGGGTCTGGGGGGAGCCCCCGGAATGGGGGGCCTCCCTGGGACTCGATGAGCCCGCTCCACCACAAAGAAGGAGGACAAATTATTCTCTCCCAATGTGTCCTTTATCCAGCTCTCAATGAATGCCACTGGGCTGCTTCCCTCTGTTCTTTCAGGAAGACCAATGATTCTCAGATTGTTTCTCCGCTGGCGATTCTCGTAATCCTCGAGGAGATCTGCCTGACTGCGTACCTGCTGGGCAAGTTGCTGAATCTGGTTAGGTATTGGGTCACACCTGTCCTCCAGCCCAGATATTCGCCCCTCTGCATTAGTCACTCTTTCTCGAACTGTCTGCAGATCCGCTCTGAGTAGTGAAACATCCACTTTCAATTCTTCAATTTGTGTGGAGAGGGCTGTTCTGGACTCTGCTATGGCAGTGAGCAGAATCTGTATTCCAGGGTCCTGCTGTGAGGAAGATTCAGGTTCCCTTGATCCGTCGTCCATATCCCTGGGTGGGGAGCCCGGCCCTTTGTCTGACTTCTTGGTATAATGTTCAAGAGTTTTCTGTTTAGGGCCGTTTTTGCCCATATTAAGATCGCGATGTGTTACGCTAGGGATCCCTCTGTGTAAGACCGGTCTGTAATTTGCGTGCAATGCCTTGAACACCAAGTTATGTGAACATCAGTGCATCATGCCTGCTGTAGTTTAGAGTCCTCCAGAGCCCAAATGGGCGGTATTCCAGCAGATAGCCAAAACAAAGCTACTCAGACCTGCATAGCAGCCAGATTATGCGGCAGGATGGTACTCATTAGCAATGAAAAGGGTGGTTGCTAGCAGCATTAACAGTGGCTATCTGGTAAACTTAGACTGTCCAGACCTTTGTATCAGGTTGGGGAACCAATAAATCTGCTGTGCTATGTATGCAATCGCTGGACAGAGTCCTAGAGTGTGAGAGCCCTCTATAAAGCAGGGAATTGTAGGAGCTCTTATGCTGGAGTCTTGCCTTGTACTGGCTGGGCGGGTGGGACCTGAGAGCTGCAGCTGGCTTGGCTCTATGCGTGCATGGTATGCTGCTGAATCTCCTGCACAGTTATCACGCGCGTTGGGGGGAGGGAGGGCGCCCCTGTGGGCCCAGTTGGTATTTCCCTAGGGCAGGGGAGTATGGAAAGACTTCTCCCCCTTACCTGAAGCTTTGTCACCGAGCCCAGTGAACTGCCGTACTGTGCGCGATCCGATTGGGCCCGCCGTCGGGTAGCCGAAACTCGAGTCCCCGGCTTCCGGTAGTTTGTAGGCCGCAATTGCGTCTCGGCCGTCCAGAGCCTCAGAGAGCTGCTGCCTGCGGGATTTAGGGTAAGGAGGGTGTCGGAACCCTAGCGGAGGCAGTTTGGGTAGTTTGCACCCACTAAGACACCTGGATGGCAGCAGGTTTACCACTTTGGGCCAGGAGCGCCCTCCAGATACGTGTTGCTGCTTATGCGGCTAGCCACGCCCCTCTCCACACACATATTTAACATTCTTTTATTATATTAGATTTCGACTTACACAAACACACACCTACACCCTAGTCTTATAAGTACACATGCACATACATACACACCCTCTCACATAAATACACACACTTTTTTCCCCAAGTATCTGTCTTTTTCTCATTTTCCATTTTGGTTATTGGTTTTGCTTTATATGTTTTTAGCATAGCTTTGCAGTTTGTTTGTGTGTGTGTTTGTAGAAAGACATGTTTGCCCAGTTTTGATTCATCTGAATGTGTACTCTCCAAAAATATATTGCTTTCTGGGGTCTTTTTGCTTTTAGGGGGTCTTACGATGCATAATACGCAAGTAGAGAGTTTGTTTGCAGAAGCCAAATTTGCAGTGGAGAAAACTCTAATGCACAATTATATTTTTGGGCCCCTACATGCCACATACTTTGATGCATCTAAGAATATTGGGCATCAACGGTTCAGTAGACCTCTGTAAAACATATGTAGGATGTTTTACCTCTGTATGCAAGAAACTGTGCAAAATAAATTTGCAACATTTTGTAGGCGATTTTCACAAATGTCATAAATATGGGAAACTTTAGGAAAGCTTGAAGTTTGGTAAAGAAATATGTACCCATTTTGGATTTATCAGAATGTGTAATTTCCAAAAATATATGGCTTTCTTTATGTTTTTAGGGGGATCTAATGATGCATAATATGCAGGCAGAGTGGTTTGTTTGCAGAAGTCGAATTGGCAGCCGAGCAAATTTATATGCACTATTTTCATTTGGGGTCCGCACATGCCAGCTGCTTTGGTATATCTATGCATATTGGGCATCAAACTGTTCAGTAGACCCTTGGTGTTCATATTTAGGGTGTTTTACCATTGAATGTAAGAAATTGGGTGAGATAAATGTGGCCAATTGCAATATTTTTATTTTTCGGAAATGTCATTAAAAACCGCTGCATTTAGTGTAGCTTTGCAGTATGGTAGTTTGGAGTAGAAAGACATAATTAATTACCTATTTGGATTTGTCAGAATGTGTACTTTCCAACTTTCCATATCTATGCATATTGGGCGTCAAACTGTTCAGTAGACCCTTGGTCTCAATATTAAGGGTGTTTTCCAATTGTATGTAAGAAATTGGGTGAAATAAATGTGCCCAATTGCAATATTTTAGCGTAGCTTTGCAAATGAGTAATTTGGAGTAGAAAGATAACCATTTTGAATTCGTCAGAATGCGCACTTTCCAAAAATATATGGTTTTTAGGGGTCACCATAACTTTTTGCAGCTTTTATCCCAGATTTAGGAAAGGTGTGCAGCTTGGTGCTTTGGAGTAGAAAGGAATGCAGACCCAATTTGGATTCAGGGGAATGTGTACTTTCTGAAAATATATAGTTTTCTAGGGTGAACCTACATTTTCTACCTTCCCTCCAAAAATGATGTAAATGTGTTGATTTTGCAGTATCTGGAATTACATAAATGCTGGCTCGAATGGAGTGTCTACATTTTGGGGCCCCTATAAGCCACATGCTTAGGTGAACCTATACATATTATACATGAAACTGTTAAGCAGACCATAGGCTTTCATATTTAGGGTGATTTATCTTGATACCTAATAGTATGTGGAAAATTAGATGCTGCAGAATGGAAGTTTTGAGGTAATTTTTGGAAATATCACCAAAATCACCAAATTTAGGAAAGGTTTGCGGCTTGGTGCTTTGGAGTAGATAGACATGCATACCCAACATACTTTTTTCTACCTTTGCCCCCCCCAAAAAATGATGTAAATGTGTTGATCTTGCAGTACCTAAAATGACAGACCATATGAGGGGTTCTTCATTTTTGGGTCCCTATATGCCACTTGCTTAGAGAGATTATATATATATATATATATATATATATATATATATATATATATATATACACACACACACACACATACATATATATATATATATATATATATATATATATATATATACACACACACATATATATATATATATATATATATATATATATATATATATATATATATATATATATATATATATATATATATATACACACACACATATATTATATATACATATATATATATATATATATATATATACACACACACACACACACACACATATACATATATATATATATATACATATACATATCTTATTTCACACATACTATTAGGTATCAAGATAAATCACACACACATATACGTGTGTGTGTGTGTGTGTGTGTGTGAGATTTATCTTGATACCTAATGTTTCTGATATATGTGATTGTTCTTTGTGAAACATGATTTTTTTCATTTTACTAGACACTTAGAAGCCTATATCTTTTTGCAGTAGTGGAATTACGCCAAAATTCTAGCATATTTTGAAAGCTCAGGCTGTCCTGAAAATTTGTTTTCCTGGGTAAACGAAAATACCCCCCCCCCCCCAGGAAAGGCCCTAAAAGTGAAATGTTCAAAAATGGTCTGGCAATAAAAGTACCAAATCAGCCAAATTGGCTGGCAGCGAAAGGGTAAGGCATTTTTAGTAGCTTTAGACACAAAATGTTCCAATGTCCTAAATATATTGATAATGGATTGAGTGCAGAGGATCTCTTGTATTTGTCTTATGAGAATTTTGTGGTCACAATCTAATTGCATCCTCGCTTTTAAAAATTAGTGGTGAGCACAACTCAAAAGTTATACAGGAGCAGTGGCCAGCTCCATGTTGTAGCTCCCACCCTTTCCAGCTAAAGTCAGGTGATCCCACTGGAGGCTAATAAAAGGGCAACCAAGTTTGGGAGTTTTACTTTGAAAGCAGCAAGTTGTGGGTAAAACTTAGTTCCTTTATAAAATGTATAATTAAGCAATAGAATTCTTAATGAATCAGATGCAAGTTGAGTGTAGGAACTGGCCACACCTGGAATGACTGACGTAGTTGGCCAGCTTAAATATAATGAAATATATGGACAAACAAACCCTGTTTTGTTCAAAGGGTAAGGCATATTTAGTAGCTTAAGGCACAAAATGTTTTAATGTCCTTAATATATTGATAATGGGTTGAGTGCAGAGGACCACTCATTGTACCCCCGCTTAATGTTTTAAAAAATTAGTGTGAGCACTAGCTATCTCCACTAGACATAGATACATACAGGTCATATTTCTCAATAGAGCATTTATCACCCCTCAAAGACTAGCCAGGTTATATCCTGGTGTCTCTGACCAAGGTCCGAAGTGCCTCAATGCTGTGGGGGCACCCTCTATGTTCTGAGAATGCCCAATGATACAGGGATTCTGGCAAGAAAAGCTAAACTATGCTAACTATATTATATAATCACCCAACCTATGCCTTCTGGGTATTACAGGAACTTTCCCCATACCTAAAATGAATCTCTTATACAAAGTCTATGGATGCCGTGGATTTTTTGTTGTTGCCCCTGTAAAGCTGGTCATAGACGCAATGATCCGATCGTACGAATCGAGGATTCGTACGATATTCGGACCGTGTGTGGAGAGTCCCGACATTTTTAGTCTGGCGGAGATCGGTCGTTTGGTCGATCGGACAGGTTAGAAAATTTCTGTCAGCTGCGGGTAATATCTCTGTGTGTATTGCCGATCGTACGATTTTCAGAGGGAGACTGTCACTAGCTTTGTCGGACATAACTATCATACGATTGCTGTCAGGGGCAGAACATCAGCTGATCTGTTCTTATTTGAGCTGAATGGTAATACTTTGATCTTTATGGTTAGTGGCAGGTCGGGAGATAGGAAAGTCCGATCGTACGTTGATTCGTACGATCGGATCTTTGCGTCTGTGGCCAGCTTGAGGGTTGTGTCTTTCCTATCTGCCTTTTCTTTTTTCCCCTTCTTCTTAAACGCTTGCATTTTGATACATTATGAATATGGAAATGTTTTATTTCCATTTACTAAACCCCTACTGACAGACATCTAGTAGGCCCTTCTGGCACAATCTCTCAAAAAAACATTCAAAATCCAATAATGGCAGCAATAAGGGTCAACTTAGTTAAGAAATGCATGCAAAAATTTAATACTCATTGTGAGGTCATTTATAGACATAGAACAGACCAATAACAAACAGAATTTCTTATACATATCCCTTGACTATGTAGGGGAAAAGTCTTGCAGGCCTTGCTTGGCCCCCCTTAATGGAGTGAACAGTTTCTAGGTGCCCATGAGGCCCTTCTAGAAACTGTTCAAGGTTATGTGTAACATCTGTGAGAAGGTTCGTATTACTGTTACAGTATGTTTTTGTTCTCAGTAACAAGGTGCAATATCTTTGAAGCTCGCACATAGTGTTACTCCCTTTATTTTCACATAACTAGCTAATCACACTGACTTGTACTCCTCCTCACTCCCTTCCGTACTCCTTTCACATACCATTCCCATGAAGTTCCCCACCAGAGGGTATATAATGTGTGGTCAATCTTTTGTTTCTCAGTTCTGACCTACTTGTGTATCAGAACCCACGGAGCTCGTGTATGTTTATTATATAAATAATAAACTTGGATTATTCCTTTTACCTCGGTGATCTCCGGTTTTTGGATTATTCCCTATCAAATGGTGGAGATAATGCGGGCAGGCTCAAGACGCTGACTTCACCCATCCACAGTGAGGACCCGGAGAACTAACGGGACAGGAGTGGCCACACAGGGTAAGCATACCTTGTTCTGTCTCCTTTCTTCTCCGGTTCCAAACGGACAGGGTGTTGCTGTGCAAGCAGCCTAACCCAAGGTGATCACTCGAGGTATCTATGTTTGTCTTAACCATGTGTCCTGTATGAATGTGCATGTGATTGGGGACTAATTGCAAAGTGAAAAAGTTCTAACTTTTCTATACTCTTGCTGCTTATAAGAATTGTACTAACTTACCTGGTCAGACCCCAGTATACCCCAAGATAGTATGCGTACTTGAGGGAAGAGGGCATTTTTTTTTTTGTTGAGATGAAATAGGCTCACTAAGGCATTTGGCCAGAATGAGTGTAAGACTCCGTTAGGAGCATCTCGCCCTAGCGGGGAGGATTGTGAACAGAGGCTGATCACCTCTGCGCGTTCACCAAGGAGAGTGAGCGCAAGACAGTCGCTAGGCAGAGTGACCGTAGAGCATTCACCAGGTAGTGTGATTGCTGTTGAATATGGCAAAGATGTAGTGGCTTACTTGCCTAAGTGGAGTACACTTACAGAGAGTTAGTCATTTGCCATTCCTCCCAACGATACATGGGATCACCAGACAAGAGTACAAGCATTTAAGTACATACACAGCACAGCAGTGATATATCAGAAGCTTTAGCCCCACAGACTTGAGTGGTTGTAACTCATAAGGCATACATAGAGCCGTCAGCCTCCCCACTCTATGATGGGTTGTTTTCCCGTAATAGCTAAGAGCAAGAGAGAGGCAGCAAAAGAGGTAAAGGGTCAAGTATGTGTCCTAGAAAGTCAGGAAAGTGCCTAAGAATCAAAGGAAGCTAGAAAGCAAAGAGAGGAACAAGAAAAGTTGATAGCAGAAGGGTTAAGTTAGATAATAGAGAACAGTGAAAAAAAATTGACACCAAAAAGACAAACAGCTCAGAGATAAGTTCTCTGAAAGTTATAGCTCAGATACAGACAAGCAGGCTGTCCCCAGCCCCACAGCTAAGCTCTACCCCGCCCGTACAATACAAAGTAGAGAAAAAGGGGGGCGACGGGGGACGCTGCAGAAGTGCGTCTAACTAAAAACACACAGATCTTAGAAGGATTTTTCAAGATGTTCCACAGCCCCATACTAATCCACACAAATTTGCACAGGAACTCTTGTGTGTCAATGGTGCTCATAAGCCTAATTAGACCAATATATTATTTGTACTCAAAGTGTGTGGTCCAGGGGATTACCAAATGTTAGACAAAATGTATTGAGATACTAACCCTGTTGACCCAGCCCAAGTCGGAGTCTGTTTACATGCTCTGAAAAGTACAGTAAGCACCAATTTTTTTCTTTCAGAAGCTTCTTGGGAAATAGTTTTCAAATTTAACCAAGATGCCAAAGAGTCTGCTGTCCAGTATGCTATTACCTTTGTGGTAGGACTACTAAATGATCCTCAAAGTAACCTCAGCATACATAGTCTTGCCTGGAAGCATAAGAAGTTAGAAAAGATAATTGTCGTTGCCACAAGTTGAGAACTCCTGTCTTAAGCCCCAGCAGGTGTTACTCGTTCAGCAACAGTCTAACAACTTCCAGGATAATTCCCAAAACTCCAGAAACAATAACTAACAGACAGCAGAACAGGTCAGATAACCGTGACAAAAAGACAGTTGTTTGTGTTAATTGTAATAATCCAGGGCATTATGCATATAAGTGCATATCCCCAAAGAAAGCCCTTTCCCTGCAGGAGATGCAGCCCCTTCACATTCCAATGCATCCCTCATAAATCCTGCTTGAAGGTGCGACGCAGCCCCGGTACCAGTATTTCCAAACACTTCTAATCACCATCCAGACCTCCTAATTGAAGTGTTTATTAATTAAAAGACCCTAACTTTGTTTACTGAATACTGGTGCTGCCCGCTCAGTTTTAAAGACTCACTCAAACCTGCCATTATCTGGTAATGTAGTCACGGCAGTGTGAGTTGGAGGAAATCCTCTCCCTATGGCAGAAACAAGCCCATCGCTAGTGTCCATTGGTCCTGTATCCACAAAAGCTGCCTTTCTTTTAAGTGCCTCCATCCCTGACAGTTTCATAGGTAGGGACATCCTTTCTAAACCAGTGTGCACCATATACTGTAATCCGGATGTATTTGTGCCTGTCCTGCCTCCATAAGTGTCTGAGATGACCAATGCACTAGATACTACTAATCTTCTGTCACTAAAGGAAATTTCTGAGGAGGAAGATTCTGTACCTCCTAAATTACAATGTGTTTCAAGTGATTTGTGGGCTTTCTCACCAACAGATGTTGGGTTCATGTCATCCATCCCACCAGTGTCCATACAAGTAGACCCAAAGGGCCCCCCCCCAAAATCTCACAGTACCCACTGTCCAGGGCAAAGGTATAGGGGATTTGCCCTGTAATTCAAGGGTTACTTGATAAGGGAGTGTTCAACCATAGGATTGGCCCTGTAAATATGCCCATCTTGCCAATTAAAAAGCCCGGCAAGAATGAGTGGCGGTTTGTTCAGGATCTCAGAGCAGTTAACGAAGTTGTTATTGCAGCCCATCCGGTAGGGCCAAATCCGACTAACAAAACAGGTTGCAGTCATTAAGTACTAAGCCCACACTGGGTCCTCTGACCCTGTAGCACAAGATAATGCCTATGCTGATGTAGCTGCAAAGCAAGCAGCATTGTGTTATAAAATGTTTAAAGCATGTGTTGTAAAAGAACCTTCTCTTCCTGTTCCCTCTAGCGCTGTATTAGCTGCCCTTCAGGACCAAGCAGAGCCTGAGGAGAAGGAACGTTGGCTTAAAGCCGGATGCACACAAACTCCAAGTGGTGATGTTTTTGTTTGGCATTTAGGTGATTGCCCTGTTGCACCCCGTGCTCTGTTACCATATTTGGTTGCTGCCTCACATGATCTCACCCACACTTTTTATGGGGGGATATGTGATGTAGTGTCAGGAATGTGGTTTGCCCCCGGGTTCTCATCTATTGCAGCCAAGTATGTATAATTATGTTTTATTTGTTTGCAATATAATCTAGGTAAGACGATTCCAACACCTATCAAACACTGACCTAAACCAATGTAACAATTTCAGATATTGCAGATAGATTTCCTACAGTTACCTACATGTTGTACCTATGAATATGTAATTGTTTGTGTTGACCAATTCCCTGGGTCCATTGTAAAAGCTTCAGATGAAGCTATAGCTAATGAGTTAATTGCAGAGATTGTTGGCAGTTATGGACTGCCTGAGGTATTATCCTCTGATCAAGGTACACGTTTCACGGGACAGGTGATGTAATTAATCTGCACAAAGACATTGGGATTCATCAAATGTTACACACCATTTCATCCCCAAGCTAGTGGGAAAGTCTAAAGGGTGTTATTAAAAGCAGGCTAAGTAAAGTATGTGCAGAGACTAAACTTGTGTGGCCAGATGCCCTTGATATAGTGCTTATGTCTGTCATGCACACTCCCCAAAGGCTAAGTAAACTCTCCCCATATGAAATATTGTTT
The DNA here is from genome assembly GCF_017654675.1 of Xenopus laevis. Classification (NCBI taxonomy): domain Eukaryota; kingdom Metazoa; phylum Chordata; class Amphibia; order Anura; family Pipidae; genus Xenopus; species Xenopus laevis. The sequence continues at coordinate 59,655,571 of NC_054382.1, forward strand.
GGGAGACAAGCACGCTTGGCTCAGTACTTTCCTTCTACTCATCTTCTTTGCATGAACTATGGACGAATGACTGAATATGTTTCTCAGTTACATAAGGAACTGACCAAATTGTGTTCTCGAGTTTATTCTTCATTACCAGATCCAGCGGATGTTCTGGAACCACATGATCTCATTCCAGGAGATTGGATCCTCATAAGGAGACACAGTGCCAAAGATCTTCAACCTCGCTGAAAATGACCATTCCAGGTACTCCTAGTCACAGAAACAGCTGTAAAGGTTGAAGGGAAACCGAAATCTCAACTTCCACCTGCGGTGTAAGTGGGGGGGAATTGTAGGACATAATAACGCCTCTTTCCCTCCACCACCTAAGTCCCAGGGACCCTAACGTGCAGTGCAAAAGACGTAGGTCCCCATCGGGTGAAGATCCTCAGCAGCACCATCATGTCTCTGTGTGCCAGATGCTTTGGCCCAAAGCCAGATAAAAGACTTATCATCTGTGTCTCCGTACTGCACATCATTATCTTCGTTGCTGTGCTGACGATAGCACTCATAAAGCCTGCAGGCAACGACAACTCACAAATAAACAAACAGCAGCCTCACCAACTTCGGAGGCTAATATGTCGTCAACCGATCAGGTTAAGGTTGTCAAAAGAGACTTTTCATAACTGTTTGAGCCTAATGATAATGCTTTTGTTAAAATGTATGTTATAGCAGCATCCACACTATTACTGATTGATGGATATGTACACATTATCCTTTGTCAGCTCGCAGTATAACATACGTAGCAGAATCTCTATCCTGTCAGGATATAGTTAACAGGCCTTGGGGTAATTTGACACTTCTCCAGTTTCATAAAACGGTGTCGCCCAAGGATATTGGTAAGTTGGTACACTTATGTTCTGATGGCCTTTGTATCAACAGTTCCGCTAATCATCTATACCTCCTTACACTTTACCTTCACCTTATTACTTTGTTTGTGGTGAATGTGCCTATCCGTGGCTACCAAAAGGCTCCCATGGGGTATGTATGATTGCTAAATTGCTTCATCCCACCTGGTATATGGAAGCTAAAGATATTAAGATAGCTCAGATTCCAGCACACTTCCTAATGAAGCGTGCATCTTTAAAGGTAAGGCAAGAGCTCTCTTTAACTTCCCCTGAGGTAAATGGATGTTGCATTAAGAAAGCCTTTAGCCTTATGTCTAGTATGTTGTTGCTTGATAACATTACTAATGAATATGACAACAGTTTGAAGATAGTAAGTCATGAACTCCAACAATTGAAGAAGGAAGTTCTGCCGCATTGTTTAGTGTTATATTATCTTCCAGCTAGTCAAGGAGGGTTAGGTACAGTTGTAATTACATTGATGACAAGCACCTGGTAAAGGTTTAGCAGAGGAAGGACACCTTTTTAACCAATCACAAGGAACAATCCATCTTCCCCTGGTTGGACCCATCCACATGGTTCCACGATATCAGTGCTAAGATTTTCCATACCATTCTGTATGTCCTCGTTTGTGTTGGTGGCCTTATCCTAATCATCTATTGTCTTCCTAACATCATTTGTTGCTGTTGTTCTTGCTGTACCTCCTTATTGTCTTACTCTTTTCTAAAGGCAAGTTCTTCTAAACCTGTTCTGTTCTATCCTAAGAACACTAAAAGTCTAAAATTGACTTCAATGAACCACCACAGTGTATGAACACTATATACCAGATGTATTCTCATATAGGTTGTATGCATTGCATTTATAAGGTATGCTATGTTTAATTGTTTGTTTTGTATTATTGTTGTCAGAAATACTGACAAAAGGGAGGTGTTGTAGGGGAAAAGTCTTGCAGGCCTTGCTTGGCCCCCCTTAATGGAGTGAACAGTTTCTAGGTGCCCATGAGGCCCTTCTAGAAACTGTTCAAGGTTATGTGTAACATCTGTGAGAAGGTTCGTATTACTGTTATGTTTTTGTTCTCAGTAACAAGGTGCAATATCTTTGAAGCTCGCACATAGTGTTACTCCCTTTATTTTCACATAACTAGCTAATCACACTGACTTGTACTCCTCCTCACTCCCTTCCGTACTCCTTTCACATACCATTCCCATGAAGTTCCCCACCAGAGGGTATATAATGTGTGGTCAATCTTTTGTTTCTCAGTTCTGACCTACTTGTGTATCAGAACCCACGGAGCTCGTGTATGTTTATTATATAAATAATAAACTTGGATTATTCCTTTTACCTCGGTGATCTCCGGTCTTTGGATTATTCCCTATCAACTATATTGGACCCACTTCACCAGTTTAAAATATCCCTTTATTCCATAATTTATTATTCTCATTGTCACACATAAATAATATGTGATTAATGAAGTAACCTAATGAAGTTTCTTTATACTTGTTTTTAAGAAATCCAAAAATAGAAATCACACAAAAAATAAGTTAACATAACAAAAAGGAATAGAAGAGAGTACATATTTCTGGTGTACAACTTTAAAGGAAGATTTATCAAGGGTCGAATTGAAAATTTGAATTCTAAATTCGAATTTTCTTATGGTCAAAACTGTCAAATTCGACTACGGAGTTATTGTAAGTCGAATTTGATTTTTGAGATTTAGCATACTCTGGCCCTTTAAGAACTCAAATTCGACTATTTGCCACCTAAAACATGGCGAATTGCTGTTTAAGTCAATAGACGAGGTCCATGGATCAATTTGGAATTGTTTGCAGCCTTCCTGACATTTGAGTTGAAATTCGAATTCGATTTGATCTGAGTTTTAAAAATCAGATTTTTTTTTTTTAATACATTTCAATTGGTCACATTTAGAATTTATGGGAGTTTAGGGAAGTTTTTAAAAACATGAAATCGAAATTCGACCTTTGATAAATATATATATCTGGAAGGTGTACTACCTCATTTAACAGAAGCAACTTCTGCAATTATGCATCAATAGTCAACCAATATAGCGAAACACTTAAGGGATAATCAGCAACTAGTGATGGGATGGGTAAATCTCTCCACATTAAGCGGATAAAGAAGAAGCCTCAGAACAGGAAAAAATATTTTAACCAACGCCTTCCTTGTCTCACGTCTAGTGAGTATAATATACCACTGGGGGCACTAGGACTCTAGGTCGGTTGCTATACCACCACCTCCCTAGTTACGAGCTCACACTGTGGGAATCACTGCACACATCACCTTATGCTCATAGAGCTAATGGGATTGGTGGGGATTTTACGATTTGACTGTTCTAAATGTGTGTTATATTTAATCACGGATTGTTTTGTTAAATAACCAACAAATTGAAGTCAATGGGCGCTTTTTCTCTCAACATTTTCTTTACTATACATTAAAGTTTATGGGCTTTTTTTTTTTTTTGCAATATTTCGCACATCTCAGCAACCTAACTTATTAAGAGACACCTGCTTTGCCAATACAGGTAATACATGTTTATTTCTCTACTGCACCAACATATTCAAGCACAGTTTTAAAAACAGACTGCTGTCATTCACTCTGTCATACTTCAGAGTTGTTAGAAGTTTAAATTCCCTAACACTGGCACACAAACACGAAGATTTCATCTGAAGTCAGGTTATCTAAGAGTATGCTAACCACTGTATTGATCCCTATTTACGATTGCCGACTGTAGAAATACTGATGTTACATGATTATGTAATGGACAGTACCTGTAGGGTGAAACTGTACAAATTCTAAATCCTGGCATGGAAGCCCAGCTCTAGTAACCATTGCAGTACCATCTCCAGTGCAGGTATGAGCAGAGGTACAGCTGAAATATGTACGTCCATATCCCCTGAGAAAGAAATGGCAAATATAGTGATTTGTTTACAAGATATCAAGATGAGTTTAACAAGGAAAGCTGAGTGCTGCACCACTCAGAAAAATTGACGTAGTGGGGAACTGCAATTCTCCTTTTGAGGTCACTTCAAACATTTTCCTTTCGCTCCATTTTTATCTCCTCTTTTTGACGTACATGACCTTTCGTTTTTTTGGACATTTTCTGTATCTCCTTCCCCCATTGTCTTATTTGGAATACATGTGCTATAGACTTTCCAGCCCAATCTCTGTCCAGGCTCATCTCCTTAATCAGAATGGAGACTAAAATCTCTGCCTCCTATGAAACTCCACCTGGATGAACCAATGCTACCTTAAACTGAACCTAAGAAAAACTGAACTGATCATCTCCACATAAACCTGGTCCAGCTCCCCCTTTACTATTTTGAAAGATGTCATGCATTTCAACCTGGTCAGCTTTGACTCCAAGCTCTCTTTTGTGGACTGTATTAGCACTTATTATTGGTCACTTTCTTACTTTTTCCATTTCAGCTAAGATGCCAATGGTGCTCTCATCCTATCTGGCTTAGACTACTGTAAAGCTGCTACTTACTGGCCCCCCTATCTCCCACCTCTCCCCTCTAGTGGCTGTATTAAATTCAACTGCTTGAATTATTCTCCTCTCATCCAATAGAGAGCAGGCCCAGTGACTGCTGAAATTATCAACTTCCAATAAGAATACAAAGAACATCTTGTAAATGCCTTATTATTAGCCCTTTATGCCACTGAACCACTATACCTCTTCTCTTGTGTCGCCTTACATTTCTGGCCACTTAATCTGTACCTCCCCTCTTAAACCCAGTTCTGGAACTGGAAATGCAGTTCTGGAAATACAGCGATAACCACTGTAAACTGTAGCAGTTAATATCCTCCTATTTGTGTCTAACCCACTTTGATTATAAGCTCTATGTGGCAGGTACTTCCATCCTATGTCTCTAACACTTGAAATTCATCATGAAATACCTATGGTTTTTAAATATAAGGATATACTGTATGTCACATCAGAGCTTTTTTTTTACTTTTGTCACCTTGTGCCTTATGGTTATGGAACTCCTTAGCGAATTTGAACATCCTTATAATTTACATTGGGAAGAACATTATAGTGTAAAGAACTGACAAATTCAGCAGTTAGGATTTGTACTTTACCCAGTGGCTATAACAGTGTTCTTGGCCCTGAAGCGATGTATGGATCCATCTTCCATACAGAGGGCGATCACACCACGACATTCACCATTTTCCATCAAAAGATCCAGGGCAAAGTATTCCACAAAATAACTGGTGTCATACCTAAGAGACTAAGAGATGATACAAAAAAAAAAAATAAACAATCCATCCTCTGAACAGTATGCATATCCTTTCCATTAAATCCCACCCATGGTTAAAGTTAAAATATACATAACCCAATTAGTTTCACAAAAATCAATTGTTTTTTTTTTTTTATAAATCCTTTAATGTTTTTTTTCTTCATAAAACTATGATTACCTTACCCTTCCATAGAGTGTGTGCAGCAAGGAATGCCCTGTTCTGTCTGCCACACAACAACAACGGTGAGCCTGTCCTCCTTTTCCATATTTAAGACTCTGTCCTCCAAATGCACGCTGGTAAATTTTCCCCTGTTCAGTTCTGCTGAAAGGCATTCCGTAATTTTCCAGCTGAGCCACGCAAAAGAATACAAAACAATATTAATATTACTTAATTTAATGGTGTATTGGCTATTATTACTATTATTGATGTAAAAGTCCATGTAAGTAATATCAATAGATAATGTCAAAAAGAACATTGTAGTGGCACAACAATCCATTTTTAATGTGCAGACACTGATAATATTGCTTGCATTTTTTTTATGTCCCCACCTATAAAACATTTAACTTTAGTTTACATACAATCTTCTATTAAAAACATATACACACATAAACGTAACTAAATTAACTAATTAACTAAAGCTGAAAAATTAGGCAAAAAATACTACAAATAATATTGCATGAACAAGAGAGACCTAATTAGTACAATATAAAATGGTCAACATGGGTACAATATGAAGAACTGATATGCCAAAGCACACCAAAAACACATGAAACATGAAAAGGAGATTGACAGAATTACACTGTAGGAGATGACCAAGGAATGCAGCTGCCAGTACGAAACAGATTAAAAGAACATAAAGAGCAATGCCTCAGCATAGACTGCAGTAATGATCACCCATGCAGCAAGTAGGCATACTGTGGCTGTGTCACATGTTCTAAAGTTCAGTAAGTGGTAGAGGCAACTTTGGAAAACAAAATGCTGCGTATGTTTTACCATCAGTGATTTACTTTACTTTACTGCCAATGGGAAAGCATTTTGGGGAGCTTTGTTGCCCACCGTAGTGCAAACTTAAACCCAGTGAGAAATCTCTGTGTGCCATTACCCTAAGAGATATGTGCTTGGCATGCAAATAGTAGTGCACCGTGATGTTCTACATAAGGAACATTCATTTCGAAAGACTTTGCATTGGTACTCACCTCGATAACAGAGGCTGGTGCTTGTTCGGTCATATAATGGATGGCATCTTGATCACCAAGCCAGTCTGATCCCTTAACTGTGTCATAGAAGTGCCACCTCCAGTCATCATCTTCCATATTACCCAGGGCAGCATTAATTCCACCCTTTATGATGTTAAAAAAAAAAACATTATTGGAGCAGTTAACCTTGACACAACTTTCTTCAATTGGTTTCACAATATTTTACTACAATTTATTGTAGATGAAGATACAATAGCCTATCAAGTTCAAGCCCAGTGCTTAAATCCTTAGATTCCCTATCACAGATCTGTATTATTAAAGAGGCTGATCTTTACTAGCAAAATCTGTAGTGTGCCAGATGACATACACACATAGGGGCAAATTTAGTAAAAAGGGCGAAGTGACTAACGCTGGCAAAAATTCACTAGCGTGACGTCATTTCGTTACTTCACCCATTTACGAACGTGTGCTGGCGTAAATTCGCTAGCGAAGTGGACCTACTCTAGCGCTACTTCGCACCCTTACGACCAGGCACAGTTGTGCTATGGCGAAGGGACGTAACTATGCTAATTCACTAACTTGCGCATTTTATTGAACGTTACCTCTTGCGCCAGACTTGCCTTCGCCACCTCAGACCAGGTGAAGTGCAATAGAGTAGATGGGGCTTGCTTCAAAAAAAGTTGAAATTTTTTCAAAGTCCCAAAAAACGCAGGCGTCTTACTTTTTTAAGGATGATAAGCTAAAAAAGATCGTAAATTTTTTTGGGGGTACCCTCCTTCCCCCTACATTTCCTAACATATGGCACCTAAACTATACAGTGGGCACATGTATATGGCAAAATAACAACTCTATTTTAATTTATGAAGGTTTCCCAGGCTTGTGTAGTATAATGTATTTGCTGCTACATATATGTCTATTGTACTTTAACTTGACGCGTATGCAAATTAGGCATCGCAAGTGTAACTTCGCTTTGCTTGGAAGTATACCTAAAGTATACCTACAGGGTTTGTAGCTCTTTAAAAATATGTTTGTGTTTTAATCAACAACCAAAGTTACTAAAATTGGATTGGGAAATGTTTGAGCGATGTGCAGTACCTATGTTATGAACCCAAATAAAGTCAGTGTGCTTAAGTTCCCTCCTTCTCATAGCTTAGGAAAATAAATGGAAAAGATCGAACAGAGCAACATGAAAATACTATTAAGCCGGAACTTCCAGTTTTTAGCAAGAAAGACAGCTAGCAGGAGACTGCAACAAACATGTAAGAGGCTGTCGAGTACACTTTGTCCTTTTCTCCTCTTTAAAACACAGTACACAACCAGAAGAGGGATTCTACCTCACTACTATGGATAAAACATTAAAGATTATTAACTTTGTCTGGGATTGAATGGTTATTTACTTAAAGGAAAATTATACCCACAGAACAATGTAGGTCTCTATAAAACTATATTGAATAAAACAGCTCATATGTAAAACCCTGATTCATGTAAATAAACAATTTTCATAATGATATATTTTTTTTAGTAGTATGTGCAATTGGGTAATCATAAATGAAAATTGAGATTTAAAAAAAATAAGGCCCCTCCCCTGGGATCCTAGGATTCGAGGTGCACAGAAATAAACCAAACAAACCATACATGTTAGGTCACATGTCTTTTGCTTCCACACTTCTTCCTGTTACAATTAGAGTTGCAGTATTTCTGGTCAGGTGATCTCTGAGGCAGCACAGAGAATATCATAAAATGGTGGTTCAAGGCAATATTTACTTAAATTAAACCAGCTTGGTAAGATTCTTTAAAACACCACTTAATTTGATATAAACTATATGTTGCTTAAATCTTCATTTTGATGGTATAGTTTTCCTTTACAAAATGTTACTATTCCTAATTAACTAATGAATTGTATGACATAATACATGCACGTTAAGTATTGTTACTTATCAGAACCACGAGGAAAGTTGTCATTCATTGTGATAGTAGTTCTACTACACACTCAGTGGTACTCCGCAAATTAATTTCTCCTTATCCCTGTAACAGCAATACATTTTAACACTATTTTATTCAGTTTCCTCAATATATCACTTACCTGTGCGGCAACAGTGTGAGATCTTGTAGGAAACAGCTTCGTAATGCAAGCTGTATTAAAGCCAGCTTCAGACAATCCAAACGCAGCCCGTAATCCAGCACCACCAGCACCAACAACAACTGCATCAAAATCATGATCAACTACAGGATACTGTGTTGAAATCTGGTGATATAAAAGAAACATAATAAACCATGATCTTAAATAAACTTCTAGATTTTTCACAAATACAACAAATCACTGACTCAAGTATTAAATTACAGGTAAAACAAAACATGACACGATTAGTGATGAGCAAAATATTTTGCCACATATCACTGTGAAAAAGACACCTATAGACTCCAATGGGTGAAAAGAATTGTTGCGTATATTTAAAAAAAAAAGTCAACCTTAGATTTCAATGCATTTTTCTGTGAAGCGAGTCAGATCCATCACTAACGATCATCTCTAAAATAGAGATGGAAAAGAACAGTAATAGCCAAGAGAAGCTTGCTAACAATTAAAAAAGTAATTAGTGCTGTGTATAACAAATACACTCTAGGATACAACATTTTTAACATTTAACAAAGATGATAAACAGGAATCAAATTTAAGATTCATTTGACTCTGTTGAACTATATAATAAAAACCTCTAATATAAAATAGCCCACAATAGACATATATGATGTGCATTCATATCTAGTTGATCTTGAATCATACATTAAGTTACACTGTTTGCTCATTTTATAAGCTTGTTTCATTTATGGACTTCTTTGATATGCCGGATTAAAGGGGTTAAATTTTTGTATGTTCTAGAATGGTCAATTCTAAGCAACATTTCAATTGGTCTTCATTTTTTATTTATTTTTATATAGTTTTTGAATTATTTGCCTTTTACTTCTGATTCTTTCCAGCTTTCAAATGGGGATCACTGACCCCCATCTAAAAGACCAATGCTACAAATGTATTATTATTGTTACTTTTTATTACTCATCTTTCTATTCAGGGCTCTCCTATTCATATTCTAGTCTTCAAATTCAAATCAATGAAAGGTTGCTATGGGAATTTGGACCCTAGCAACCAGATTTGGCGAGCTGTTGCACAAAAAGCTAATTACCTCAAAAAATACAAATAATAAAAAATGAAAACCAATTGCAAATTGTCTCAGAATATCACTTTATACATCATACTAAAAGCAAATTTAAAGGTGAACAACCCCTTTAAGACTGATACACCTGATAAGCTATAGCCACACAAAATGTGCTTCTAAACCAGCACTTAAAAACTTTCTTTGCTTGATTTTTCCATGTTCTACACTATATTGCCAGGTTCTCCAGTGGCCACTTACCACTGGCAAATACGACAAGAATTTAATTGGAACAGCATCACTTAATCTTGTTAAATTAAAAATACCTGTATTGCATTGACGTTTCAGGCCTCACATGGCATTTTATCAAGCACTACTGTCCCTGGAAAAGGTGTCTTGGCACTTGATGGGTGACGAGCAAAAAACGGAAAATTCTGGGGAGTCAGGCTATAGGCAGCAATCATACCTTATATGTGCTGGAGGCTTAAGTATATTATTTTTATGCAAGGTGACACAGGAAAACTGGTTGCTTAGTAGCAGGGTTCAGCACTAAATACTGTTTTTTAAGCATCTGTTTTTGCATAATTCTGGTTTCCATGATGAAAGTTGCTGTGCGAAACTGCAATTGACACACTAAACCTCTCTTTTTCTTCACTATTATTGTGCTCTTAATCCCTGTGAATGCTGCCACTTCAAATTGTATATATGTATATATGCAGTGTTGTAATATTAAATATTACATTTGAGTTTGTCCTTGCTGCTCTAAAAGAACCCACACAAAATTTTTTGCATAGGTATGCCTTAAAGGAGAACTAAACTAACAGCACAGGAATGCTACACATTGTGTTATGGGCTTCTAAACCAGCACAATGCAACCACCGCTAAGCTTCTAAACAGCACACTGAGCATGTAAATCACATGGACACTCCCTATCCTTTAAACTGGTATAGTAAATTGATTATATATAATATGGCATTTCAAGCGATATTAATTTTTAGGGTTTAGTTCTCCTTTCACTCACTGCAAGCTCAAAAGAAACATTTGAAATGTTAGCAATTTGGCTGTTGGCAGAAAGAAAGCTTGTTTAAATGTAACCCTTTTTGCTGTTGAAGGGTTTGGTGAATTAGGGTAAACTAACATGACTGCTGTGGAACAATGTTTGTGTGGCACTTTTTTGCTGTCTCTCAAGTCTGAGAGTGGTGAGTTTGAGGGCATTAGTCTGTTTTTGGGGTGCTGTTACACTAGTCAAACTTATGTGTAAAGGGGAGCAAGAGACTGAGGGGCATATTTAGTAACACTGGATACAGACATCACCAGTAAAGATTCCCATAGCAACCATCATTAGGTAAAAGCATCCTAAATATGAATGGCAGGGGTCTACTGAACAACTGATGCCTAATGTGTCATATAAGCAATCATTTTTGTCATTTCAGCTACTACAATTTAACACATTTACTGCATTTAATGTGGGGTATAGCCATAAAAAGTGCTGTACCCAATGCATACATATATTTTTGGAAAGTGCAGATATTCCAGAATCCAAAATGGGTAAAAATGTTTTTCTACTTCAAACTATAAACCTTTCATAAAGGTGTAAATTTTGAGGAAATTTATGGAAATCGCCTCAAAGCCTCCATTTTGCAGCACTTCTCTGCCACATATTACTAGGAGCCAAAATAAAATATCCTAAATATAAATGCCAGTTTGATGCATTGGTTTATCTATGGCATGTAGAAACCTTGACATATATCTTGTAGATCCTGTTTTTAAAAACATGTTGCCTGTTTTATGTGTGGTAAAAGCTGCAGAAAAGTGTGCTGACCCTGAAAACCACACTCCTGCATCCACAATGGGTAAATATGTATTTCTACTCCAAACTAGCAAAATGCAAAGCCTTGCTGAACTTCGCTGTTTTTATTACATTTCTCAACACAGAGCTTCCTTTTTACAGCATGCCATCTCCTACAAAACATTATGTACCAAAATTAAACATACTAAAAGTGAACACCAAGGGTCTACTGAGCAGCTTGTTGGCCAGTTTACACAAATTAACAAAAGCATGTGATATGGAGGAACCTTAAAGGAGAAGGAAAGGCAAAAATCATTACCTATCTACCTGTAATGTACTACCCAAGACCTCCTAAATCGCTATAGTTGCAACTCTCATACGACAATCCAATTGCGTAGAATCCCTGTCCCTATTCGGCTCGCATTTTCAGGCACGCAGGCGCCACGTTGGTAAGGTAGTAAACGTTTCCTTTTCCTCTATCTGCTTATTGAGCATGCGCAAAATAAAAAAAACTTGACCCCAGGAGTGCTGCGCACTACAAGCGCTTGATGATAACGGTTTGCTGTCCCCACTATAATTTAACAAAAATACCCGTGCTTCTCCTTAGTTCCCAGATGCTTGTTATCTGATTGGGTGGGGGCGTGGGCATAAGGGTCAATGATGATGCGCGCATAGCATCATTTGCATGCACGTCATCATTATCGGGAGAAAGGCAGCTCCTGAAGACATGCGCATTGAACAGAAATTCTGCCCAATGCGTCTCAAGGCTGCCTCGGGCAGCAGGGAGGAAGATGACTGCAAAAATCGTGACGTCACCCGAGTCAGACGCTGCAGTCTTCTGAGAGTGTAGTTGCTTCTACATGAGACCAGGAAGAAAACTTTAAAAACAGTCAGTATGTTCTATGTCCACTATGACTATGGATACAAGGCTATTTATGTTTTGCCTTTCCTTCTCCTTTAAAATTAAACTTGTACTTATAAAATGTCATGTTTAATATTGCTACGATATTATATTATATTTTGGGGGTTATTTATCAAATTGCAAAAAGTTCTCACTATTTTCTGAAAACTACTCCGACCAAATCCGACCCTTCCCCTACTTAATAGAGTTTCACAAATTTTCTTGTGCACAAAGTGTCACGATAAAATCATCAAAAAAACAAATCATCCAATTTTTTTTTGGATTTTGCGATTGAAATATATATTTTTTTTTAAAATTGCCCGATAGCGATTTTTTCAGAAACCCAGCACAACTCAAATCTTCCAACTGTTAACAGGACATCTGCCATTGACTTTTACATGTTCTCGGCAGGTCTGAGTTGAAGTACTTTTTTCATTGGACTTTTAACACCATCCATGTAAAGAATAAAATAAAGGGATATGGTCATGTGTTTTTCAAAATTCATCAGTTAACAGTGCTGCACCAACAGACTTCTACCCTAAAATCTGTTTTTCAAAAGAGCAAACTGATTATTTTTTATATATTTAATTTTGAAATCTGGCATGCGGCTAGATATATTCAGTTTCCCAGGTGCACCCAGTCATGTGACTTGTGCTCTGATAAAACTTCAGTCACTCTTTACTGCTGCACTGCACTTCTCCATGCATATAGCCACATAACAGCTCTGTGGTAGATACAAGAACAGCAATCAATAGTAAAACTCCATGAGTAGAAGAAACAATTGCCTGCTGGCTCTTTCTAAAAGCACATGACCAGGCAAAATGACCTGAGATGGCGGTCTACCCACCAATATAACAACGACAAAAATACACTTGTTGGGTTAGGAATGACATTTTACATGGCACAGTGAATTATTTGCAGTGTAAAAGGTATAATTTAGAAATAAAAACGACACCATAAAAATTACGACAATCCCTTTAAGTGTGGAAAAATAGAGAAACGGGTGATCACGTATGAAAAATCGTTAGATTAAAAAAATATATATATTAATTAATTATTGTGCATGAAGAACCACTCATAGGTGCTAAATTCTAAGTTAGGTGAAATGCACGTTAGGCGCCTAGCTCAATAACAAACTAATAAATCTTCTGTTAGTTCATCTCTTTTGGATAATTAAAAAATTGGCATTAATGGAGTTGTCGGCACATTCAAAAACCTGTACTTAAATTTAACAATGTTGATGTGTGGATAACACAAAACAATACGTTTTCTAAATATGAACTCCAGAGGTTTGATGCCTAATATGCATAGATATACCAAAGTATGTAGCCTGTAGGGACACTAAAAAGAAAAAAAGTGCACATAATTTTTCTCTGCTGCCAATTAATCTAGGTATGTTATGTCTAGAGCTGTGTTGTAAGACACCCCTAACAGTACCCCTGAAAATCTTATTTTTTATTAAAGTACACATTTTCAAAAATAATGTAGGTAAAAGTTGTCAGCACCTTTAAGTGAATGAGTGTTTGTATGTTTACCATGATTGGTGTGTATGTTTGTTAAGGAGGTTCATAATTTCATTGTAAAAAATGCCATAACAAGAAAATTTAGTAGAAATAGATGTACAGTGGTATGAAAAACTATTTGCCCCCTTCCTGATTTCTTATTCTTTTGCATGTTTGTCACACAAAATGTTTCTGATCATTAAACACATTTAACTATTAGTCAAAGATAACACAAGTAAACACAAAATGCAGTTTTTAAATGAGGTTTTTTATTATTTAGGGAGAAAAGAAATCCAAACCTGTGTGAAAAAGTAATTGCCCCCTGAACCTAATAACTGGTTGGGCCACCCTTAGCAGCAATAACTGCAATCAAGCGTTTGCGATAACTTGCAACGAGTCTTTTACAGCGCTCTGGAGGAATTTTGGCCCACTCATCTTTGCAGAATTGTTGTAATTCAGCTTTATTTGAGGGTTTTCTAGCATGAACCGCCTTTTTAAGGTCATGCCACAACATCTCAATAGGATTCAGGTCAGGACTTTGACTAGGCCACTCCAAAGTCTTCATTTTGTTTTTCTTCAGCCATTCAGAGGTGGATTTGCTGGTGTGTTTTGGGTCATTGTCCTGCTGCAGCACCCAAGATCGCTTCAGCTTGAGTTGACAAACAGATGGCCGGACATTCTCCTTCAGGATTTTTTGGTAGACAGTAGAATTCATGGTTCCCTCTATCACAGCAAGTCTTCCAGGTCCTGAAGCAGCAAAACAACCCCAGACCATCACACTACCACCACCATATTTTACTGTTGGTATGATGTTCTTTTTCTGAAATGCTGTGTTACTTTTACGCCAGATGTAACGGGACGCGCACCTTCCAAAAAGTTCAACTTTTGTCTCGTCGGTCCACAAGGTATTTTCCCAAAAGTCTTGGCAATCATTGAGATGTTTTTTAGCAAAATTGAGATGAGCCTTAATGTTCTTTTTGCTTAAAAGTGGTTTGCGCCTTGGAAATCTGCCATGCAGGCCGTTTTTGCCCAGTCTCTTTCTTATGGTGGAGTCGTGAGCACTGACCTTAATTGAGGCAAGTGAGGCCTGCAGTTCTTTAGATGTTGTCCTGGGGTCTTTTGTGGCCTCTCGGATGAGTTGTCTCTGTGCTCTTGGGGTAATTTTGGTCGGCCGGCCACTCCTGGGAAGGTTCACCACTGTTCCATGTTTTTGCCATTTGTGGATAATGGCTCTCACTTTGGTTCGCTGGAGTCCCAAAGCTTTAGAAATGGCTTTATAACCTTTGAAATTGAACTCAGGTGTGATAAACCACAGTTAAGTTATTTTTTAACAAGGGGGCAATCACTTTTTCACACAGGCCCATGTAGATTTGGAGTTTTTTTTCTCCCTTAATAACGTAAACCTTCATTTAAAAACTGCATTTTGTGTTCAATTATGTTTTCTTTGACTAATAGTTAACGGTTTTTGATGAGCAGAAACATTTAAGTGTGACAAACATGCAAAAGAATAAGAAATCAGGAAGGGGGCAAATAGTTTTTCACACCACTGTATGTATGTATAACTTTATTTATAGAGCGTAAGTAGCACTGTAAATCTTACAAAAGTACACACAGAGAAGACAAGCAATTCAGAGAGACAGTGCCATGTGATAACAAAGACAGTAGGAAACGGATTCCTGTCATGAAGAGCTTACTATGGGTAGATAGCATACAGACACAAATTAGTTCACTGACAAACTCATTTAACTATCAGTATTACCAACATTACTAGAACGAAGCACAAGCACTCAATTTAGATAGGGATTTATTCAGTGAATGTAATCAGCCAGCTTTGTCTGAAAAAACGTTTAGTGTTTTAATCTTATAAATATAGTACAGGCATGGGACCACTTGCCCAGAAACCCATTATTCAGAAAGCTCAAAATTATAGGAGGGTAATTGCCATTTTAAGCAAATAATTCTACTTTTTAAAACTGGTTTCCTTTATCTCTCTAATAATAGAACAGTACCTTGCATTTGATATTAACTAAGGTAGCATAAATCCACATTGGTGGCTAACCAATCCTATCGGGTTTGTTTAATGTTTTTTTAGTAGACTTAAATGACAGTATATGTAAATATGGAAAAATGGTTATATGGAAATACCCCTTTAACCCCTTGACAACCATAGCCACAGATGGCCACCTGTTGCAGATAAAGCTTCACTTTTACAAAGCAACTAGCTAAAATAAATATTAAAGTAAAACAAAACAACAAATTTATATCTTTTAAGATCTGTTGAACCATACAGTAGCCTTAAGGGCTAGTCCACACGGGGAGATAGCGACGCGTTTGCGGTCGCGGCGACAAAGCGCCGCGACCGGCGCAGGCGACAGTTTTGTATGGGCGCCTATGTAAAAACGCCTGTGCTAACCACACGAGGCGATGCGCTTTTCAACAGTCGCATGAAAAAGCCTGGCGAGGCATTTTCAGGCGACTGTTGAAAAGCGCATCGCGTCGCTATCTCCCCGTGTGGACTAGCCCTAAAGGTTCATGGTGCTTTCAAGTACGGAAAAACATCAACATCAGACAGCATATGGTTTGGGTTACAAAAGTAACATAACAATTAGTGGACTGAACATGGATACAAATTGTTTATCAAAAGAGGAAATTTACCGAATCAGAAACTTTTGCTGAAGTGTCCTTCCTTCCATATACTGTGAAGTGAAAGTTACGCCTTGCTGCTATAGAAGTTGCTGTGCAGTTCTGGAAAAAAAATAGGTGTTACTTGTGAGAGTTCTGAAATAAATGTTCACATGATTTTCTAGTTGACTTAATGCATGTAGATCCAAAGATCCAGAAAACCCCAGATCACAAGCATTCTGGATAACAGGTCCCATACCTGTAATATTACAAAATTTAAAATGAAAACCTAGTTGCTAACAGGTTGCTTGCATAAATGTTACTTGAGTAACAATGTCTATTTAATTCTAAAATATCCCTTTAAGAGCTATTAACTATGTCTTTTGTCTATTGGGTTTATTTAATGTTTTAATGAATTTCTAGTAGACTTAAGGCATGAAGACCCAAATTACAGAAAGATCCGTTATCCGGAAAACCCCAGGTCCCGAGCATTCTGGATAACAGGTCCCATACCTGTACTAGAGAGATATATATATATATATATATATATATATATATATATATATATATATATATATATACACACACACTATTTTTGACGCAACACCTCTGAAAACAAGTGGAAATCGCCCATGTAGTTCGTAGTTCTATCCTAAATAAACAAAATATTGATTTTGATTCCAATAGGGATTAATTATATCTTAGTCTGGATCAAGTACAAGGTACTGTTTTATTATTGCACAGAAAAAGGAAATTAGTTTTAACAATGTGGATTATTTGGATAAAACGAAGTCTATGGGAGACAGCCTTTCCAAAATTCAGAGCTTTCTGAATAACGGCTCCCATACCTGTACTATATATATATCTTTCTGTTTAGGTCCTGCCCCACCACTCACTATAAGAATTACAGAGCACATCAACAATTTAAAAAGAGTTTTTTTGCCATAAAAGTATTTGCCCGATGCTTTTACATCATCTTTCTTACCCTCATGTTCCTGTATGATGGGGCTGCCATATTTGTGCAGCAGGAGTCAGTTAGCATTAGAAACTGACAGACTGATATGGGACAGTCAGGTTGGCAAAACAGTCAGGTTTAGGAACTTCAAGTAATTCCTTACAAAAGCAGAACTATCAGCAAAAAATGATCATCGTTACCTATATGTAACTTTTAATGTTGATTAATATTTTGAACTTTTTTTAGTGTCAGTATCACTTTTTTTTAAAAAATTTGGGTAGTTTATTGAGTGAATAAAAGCAAACAGTTTACAATGAAAAATCAAAATAAAGGAAAACATTATGTAACATGTCTAAATAAAACTGAGTGTAAAAAGCATAGCATGCATCTAACATTTTGTCATAGATACATAATTTTTTGACCTTATTGGGGTCTCCCCCCGATGAGGAATTTAGACCTAGTAGGATATGTGCAGTTTTTTCACCATTTATCTTTCCTGAACCCTTTCGACTTAAACTGCTAGAGGTTGTCTTGGGGGTAAACGTCGGTCCAGTCTCACCAAATTTTATCTAATTTGGTGGGGACTCCACTTTTTAATTACATTAAATACTCAGTGTTGCAGGTATCCTGCATTATCGCTTTCCATGTAGAGAAGGTAGGAGGAGTCACTGCTCTCCAGTTTTGGGTGATTAATCTTTTAGCTAGTAATAATGCCTCAAGGAGGAAAAGTGACTGATATTGATTTAACTTCAGGTCTTGTATTATGGTATTATGGTGTTCTGGCCATGGTCACCTGAAGTATTCCCTCTAAGGTATCTATTACTTCCCTCCAGTATGTAGTAAGCTTAGTGCAGCTCCACAACATGTGTAGCAAGGTTCCCCTGTCCAGAGCACACCTAGTGAAAACATCTGGGGCGTTGGCATTAATGTAGTGAAGTCTGACAGGGGTGTAGTAAGCCCTGTGAAGTATATTGAATTAACCATAGTCTGTGGTTGGGGAATACTGAGGGGATTCCTGCACTTCTTGCCATTCCTCATCTAGGATCGTGCCCACGTCCACCTCCCATTTAGATTGTAGCCCATCTAGGTTGTTTACGTGCACTGCTTGTAGCAACTTCGCATATAACATAGTGACCAGACCTTTTGTATGTCCCCTCTCCTAAGGGGGAGTGTGTGAACAGTGATATGTCGCGGTGCTTGTGTGTGACATTGAGAGCACGGCTGAGCTTGTGAAAGGTCAGCCATTGGTTATGTGGAATCTGGAATTGGTCCTTTAATTGTGCAAAGGAGATTAGTTTACCATGGCATACATCACCTAAGTATTCACACCACCGTCCGGCCAAAGACTCATTGGGCCTAATTTCAAATAGCAGGGGACCTTTTTACCCATAAAGTGGTCACCGTACCAGAGGCCACCCCTATGCAAATTAGGGGTGGGAAGGGGAAAAACATTTTTTACTTCCTTGTTTTCTGACAAAAAGTCACGCAATTTCCCTCCCGCCCCTAATTTGCATATGCAAATTAGGATTCGGATTCGGTTCGGCCAGGCAGAAGGATTCGGCCGAATCCGAATCCTGCTGAAAAAGGCCGAATCCTGGCCGAATCCCGAACCGAATCCTGGATTCGGTGCATCCCTATAAGAAATAGAAATTCAATTGTTAAACAGAACCGCATTGCAGATTGCAGTCCAGACCTCCTCTGGATTCTGGACATGTTTCTTCCTGGAAAGTGATGTGAAAGAACTGAATAAACACTATGGAAGGAAGAGTGCCGCATACAGGCATCCGTAGCAAGGAAGTGGTGATGTGCACCTGACTTTACCCCTACCCTTCAGCACCTGCACCCAACCCGTTGTGCTTCAGTAGTTACACACAGGAGAAGAATAATGATTTAGATGTGTGTAGAATCTATTATGCAAATGGCGAGTACAATATATAGTGCATATCCTTTCTTAGCTTGTGTTTAAAGGGTTCACCATTTTGCATGTTTCCATTAAAATCACTGCATGACCTAATTTAATTAAAATTTGGCCCTGTACATACAGTATAGTGGATAAAGTGGACATCTATATGAAGGCCCACAGCCTTCAATATAAAAGCAAGCGCTCGTCAGACCCCAGACTGCAGGATTTTGCATTACAATTAAATTCAGTTTGCCTAAGTGTGCTTTAGGATATTTTGTTATAACAATTTTTAATATCTTTCCAAATAATTTTAAACAAAAAAAAAAGCAAGCAAATTTTTTGATATTGCACTATAAGTGCAAAAACAAAGTGACTGCTTCTGGAAAATTCATAAATTATAGCATATTGATTCTTCATACATTCTAATTTAGTTTGTCTTTATCTTCGGTACAAGGGCTTGCAAGGGCTAGGAGAGAAATGCTTTCTGGCAGGCTGCTGTTTTTCCTTCTCAATGTAACGGATTGTGTCTCAGTGGGACATGGGTTTTTACTACTGAGTTTTGTTCTTAGATCTACCAGGCAGCTGTTATCTTGTGTTAGGGAGCTGTTATCTGGTTACAATCCCATTGTTCTTTTGTTTGGCTGCTGGGGGGAAAAGGGAGGGGGGTGATATCACTCCAACTTGCAGTACAGCAGTAAAGAGTGATTGAAGTTTATCAGAGCACAAGTCACATGACTAAGGGGCAGATTTATCAAAATATGAGTTTAGAGAATAATAAATAAAACTCATCTATGATCTATGCATTCCTATTTTTAAAATTGTATTTATAAATAAATACACACAAATCTATATATCTATATATATTCTGATCTAAACATTGTTTCAAACAAAATATCCATAGAAGAAGACTTTGCCATCTCCATTGGCCGGTATACCTCTGTGCATGATTCTGCAGGGTTTTGTTTGTAAGGCAGCCTTTGCCCTGAATGTCCTACCAATGACCCTGGCATAGTAACTCAAAGATAAAAAAATCTTCGTCATCCCACATATACCGACACCGTTATGATACTTTGAACTATACACCGTGAATTCTTATTACTGCCTTACATTTATGACTTTGCTTAATTGATTATTTGAAGAAAGCATGGCTATTTAACAGGTCCTATTTAAGAGGCCTATTAATTCTGACACCTACTCTCACAGTCTCCTTGCTTACTCACTCTACCAATCTCCCACAGTTTGAGTAACATAGTCCCTACACTGTCCAGGAATCCATGATGGCATGAATCCATTTGGCAAAATCAAATTCAAAACACTATATGTGGGAGTACCACATATAGTGGGGGCTGCAACACTTCTCCTTTGTACAAAAGCCACCTCTGTGTAGCCTTAATACACAGGACTTAATTTATTCATACTGGGAAAATCTGACCATGGCAACCAATCGGGTGTTTGCTTTCATTGAGGGCTTCTTTTGCCCACTGCACCTATAGAATATAAGGAAGTAAAACTATGTTCCAGTTTAGGTACTTGGCTATGCACAGAATCCTGTAGTACAGTTAACAGTTCCAAAACGCAATGTCAAGATACTAAAAACAGGAGTGATGTCACAAAAAAAGTAATGTTTCAGATACCTTTGACCGTTTAATCCACAACGGTGACATATTTGCTATGGACAAAAATATTCACACTTGTAAATTGTTATGAAGACTTCCACCATGGTGGTCCCCAGCACTAATTGATCAACTTTCCACATCAAAGAGGTTACCTGAAAATGTTCATAACTGAAATCATTCCAATGTTATGTAATAGATACATCGCATCACACATTCTGCATTAGTGGTGCTGGTTCTCCATTGACCCGGCACAGTCCCTCAGCAACAGCAAATTTATATTCACGGATCCGCACACAGATTTGTGTGTGTTAAAGTTGCCATAGCTGAAATCATTACACTGTTTTGAATCCACTCATACTTGTTTATATCCATTTGCTACTTGAATGCATGGAAAGTGCCTCCTGTTCTTACAGGCATTTACTTTATATCTAGCAACAATACCTCATTATACCTGCCCTGTGCTCAGCACCAATATCCAATCACAGGTACGACACCTGTAAGAAAGGGGAACTTGCCATGCAGGCAAGTACTACATAAACTGAAGACAGTAGTCAGTGAGCCCACTGGGGAGCAAAGATATTACCTATGAGATGTAAGTACCAAACATCTCTCTCTGCTCATGTTGTGGCTGTGGACTTCTGCATATGTGGACTATAGTCACTGTTGTAATTGTAGCCAAATCTGTGCGAGTACTGACTTATTGGTTATTTATGCAGCAAACAAATGTCTGCTTTTTGATAGGTGTCACAATTCTGCCTTCAAATTAAAAAAATAAAATTAATTTTAAATCCAGGTTATGCAAGGCTCTGTACAGATAAGCAAGGGGTTCCTAAAGGAAAGTGTGAAAAGATGGAGATGCACCTGGAAGGTGTCAGAATAAATCTATGCAAAGTTTTGTCCCCTGTTGCATCTAAAAAGAAAGCAGAAAGAGAACGGATAGAGGAATGCTAAAGTAATGCAAGTTTAAAGGAGAAAGAAAAAGGTGAAAGAAATCAAGGGTGGCAGGGGCGTAACTATAGAGGAAGCAGACCCTGCGGCTGCAGGGGGGCCCAGGAGGTATAGGGGCCCCATGAGGCCCTAATTCATATACAATTTCAATAAATATTGGAGAAACAAGTCAACCTCTAAACATTTTGGGGGCCTGAAAAATAATTTGCTGTGGGCCCAGTAATATCTAGTTTCAGGGGCGTAACTATAGAGGAAGCAGACCCTGCGGCTGCAGGGGGGCCCAGGAGGTATAGGGGCCCCATGAGGCCCTAATTCATATACAATTTCAATAAATATTGGAGAAACAAGTCAACCTCAACATTTTGGGGGCCTGAAAAATAATTTGCTGTGGGGCCCAGTAATATCTAGTTACGCCACTGAAGGGTGGAATAACTTATATAATAAATAACTAATGTCTAACAGTGGTCAAGTTGAAGAGGGACAAGGCCTCAAAGGAACTCCTTTACTGGTGTTAGGGCTAAAGCCTCTACCCCATCTATTCTGCAGGGTCTGTTAGCCTGCAACTCCTGTGGGCACAAAAATTTCAAGATAAAAAATGTAATTTATTTGAGATCCTCAGAGAAAAAGGTTACGAAACAATGGACTTAAAAGAACAGCACTGGCAACCCCCCAATCTTTTAGAAAATTACCCTGCAATGGAGCAGAAAATACCAAAAATCAAAATGTCCCATTCACCTGTCATAAGATCTAGTTTTTCACTGAATGTAAAACCTCATGATTCACAAGAAATTGTGACTTCAGAAAACGGTGTTCCATTAGAAAAAAAACAAAGACATCGACATCGCAGCAGTTCAAAACCTTCATCACTACACTAGGGAGACAGAGGAAGTCTGAGGGTCAACTCTGAGCCCCAAAAACTATATTAGTGTTAACTGGGAACCTTACTCCACTGTAAAATGCAAGATTAATTTTATTTAAGTAAATCCCTAACCTAGGCAACATATGAACCTCAACTGGCTCGCACGAACGATAACCAGAAACATCGGACCTCAACACGTCACACGGAAATATACAGTAAAACAAGGAGGTGACCTTCATCTCAACCAGGCCAAACGTCAAATTAGTCCCGCCTCCGGCGTTAATTTCAGAAGTTACTAGGCTTTTGGCGATTTACTTCACGCCGCACCAAACTTGCTTACCTGTAGTGTACTGGTTAACTGCAGTGCTCTGCTAAGAAGCCTTGACGGTGCCACTTTCAGCAAAGCCATGTCCCCAATGCAGCTCTAAACTCTTTGACTGAACAAACCACTACGCTTTCCGTACAGACGTAAATAGACCACCCCCTTTTCTCTATTTTTGTAAAGGAAATGACAACCTCTAAAAGGACATGCGCGGCATCTCTCGCTACTTATTTTTTCTTTGAGCACACGTATAACTTTATTTGAACTGAGCAGTAACAATTTTAAAGGAAGAGAAGACATTTCGCAGAAACGACATAGGTATGTTGATACCACGAAAGTGTCGTCAGCGCTAGAAACGTGTTTTTTTCCTATTTGTTTACAAAACATGTCTTTTTCTGTATTAAGTACCTTTACATATCTAAATTTCTCTTGTCTTCACATAAATTAACACGCATGTCGGCATTGTCCAAATCTGTTTCCATGTTCCATTTGAAGAAAAGGGGAGATCATTGTGCAAAAACAAGTTTCAGTGAGTTGTGAAATGAATTACATCACTTAGTAATGGAGTAATGGCCAGTGTCTGTCTGGGACACCATGGGTCCCACCCATAAACATTTGACTAGGGGCCCACCAAGTAGTCTTAGACCAGGGGCCCACTCTCACTACTATTATACTCACTCAACCTCTATTCCCCTAGTCTCTTTTCTTTACATACTATATTCCTGGTCCTTCACATGGCAGTGGGCACTAATGGGTTAACCCCCCCTCGTCATGAGCGGACAGGAAATTACATCAAAATAAAAGACCTCCCTTACCCCTGACTCGTCCTCCTATTTTTTCCTGTCCCTCGTCAGGAAACTCACCCAATCCGGTGGATACTGGGCTCTGTCCACTGATGCTGGGGGACCTGCGTAATGCCTTGTGTGTCCCTGCAGGGCCTGCTCCGCGCCATGGCCTTTCGTTGCCTAACCAGCGCAGTAAGTCGCAATGCTCCGGTTGCCTGAGGAGCGCATGCGCAGTAAGTCGCGGTTCATCCTGAACCGCATAGACGGACCGCATGGGCGGAAGTGACGTCACTATTGCGGGAGATTTGAAATCGGCGCATAGGAAGCGGTTCTCTTTGGATTTTCCCCGCTACTCGTTCAGAGAAATAACAGGAGAACAGCTAAAGCCTCCAGTTTGGGACTAAGTCACTGCAGTAAGTGCATCCCTAGGGAATTAATGCTGCTGACACCAGCTAAACAGGTATGAGAATCTAACTTGTTACTCTGTTCCCTAACAGCTATGAGCTCTGGGAGGCGATCTCATTCTACGTCAAGGGGGTGAGTGGACAGTGAAAGCTGAGCCTTTGCTATCATCATACTAATGTTGATGTTATTGTTGCAGGAGCTCCCCTGGTAAAAGGAGAGAGGAAGAGGTCAGAAGTAAATCCTCTAGGAAGGAATGCCTTTCCTGCAACAATCCTGCTTTGATAAATAAAAAGTTATGTCAGGAATGTCTGGACCAATTAGCAGGACCTTCCACCTCACAAGAGATGTTTATGGAATGGATGAAATCATCTTTTGATCAAACTGTGAATGATGTGGTTGAGAAAGTAACTGAAAATGTTATGTCCAAAGTGGTTGCTCTTAAGTGTGACAGGAGACCAACCGCAACCAGTCACAGTGTATCTCTATCAGAATCTCCCATTTCGAGTAATTCAGATTTTTCTCAGGATGAGCAAACAGATGACAGAGAAGAAGTTTCTTTCAATGTGGATTTGGTGGAACCCCTCATTACTGCCATGAGGGAAACCTTAAAGATTGGTTCAGCGAAAACTTCGGAAGCAGAAGATTTGATGTTCAGAACCTCCGCCAGGAAAAATGAAGTTTTTCCTGTGCATCAAGTGATCAAAGATATGATTAAGGAAGAATGGAGTTCACCAGATAAGAAATTCTTTCTAAATAGAAGAATAAAGAAGATGTACCCATTTAAAGATGAGGAAGTAAAAGATTGGGACTCTGCTCCGAAAGTGGATGCTTCCATTACTAGGATAGCTAGGAAGACCACGCTGCCAGTTGACGAAGGGGTGTCACTTCGTGATGCAATGGAAAGAAGGCAGGATACTATTCTGAAGAAGGCCTACTTAGTGGCTGGGGCTTCTTGCAAACCAGCAATAGCCATTACATCTTTGGCTAGAGCTAACAAAATCTGGATCCAAGAACTAGAAGAAGCTCTGAAAGTAAAGACCAGCAGAGATGACATGTTAAAGATGTTAGAAAAAGTTAAAGCAGTAAATGATTTTGTATCTGAAGCCTCTCTTGATGGAGTTATGTTCGCAGCTAAAGGGATGAGTTTAGCGGTTGCTTCCAGACGTTCTCTTTGGCTAAGGCACTGGATGGCTGATACGCCTTCAAAAGATAATCTTTGTTCTCTTCCTTTTGAAGGTAACCTGCTGTTTGGACAGAGGTTAGATAGTATAATTTCCAAAGCTTCCGCAGGTAAATCTTCCTTTTTACCACAGGACAAAAGAGAGAAGAAACAAACAGGAGGTTTTGGCAATAGAACTCCAAGAGGGTCCTTTAGAGAAGCAAAATCCTACAGACCAGGCAAAGGGTTTTCAAGACAGAATTATTGGAAAGGAAAAAGTCAGTATTTTCAAAGAAACCAAAAAGATGGAAAACCCGATAAGACCAAAAAACTTATGAAGGTGCGCGAGTCCAGCAGCACAAGGTTGGGGGAAGACTACTCGACTTTCAAGCTGTTTGGGCTCAAACTATTTCAGACGATTGGGTGATTCAAATTGTGTCTCAAGGCTATTGTCTAGAACTCAAGAGCTTGCCTCCGCCAAATTTTGTATCTTCAAGAAAACCAAAGAATCAGGAAGCAGAAAGGGCTCTGGAATCAATCATCTTCCAATTATTAGAAGGGAAAGTAATTGTACCAGTTCCTCCAAGCGAGATAAGACAAGGGGTTTACTCCCCTTTATTCCTCAGGAAGAAATATTCAGGCGAATTCAGAGCTATCCTGAATCTGAAAAGGTTAAACAGATATTTACAGATAAGAAAATTTCGCATGGAGACAATTCGTTCAATATCCCAGATGATAAGACCGAACGATTGGATGGTAAAAATAGATCTAAAGGACGCCTATTTGCATGTGCCAGTATACCCAGCTCATCAGAGATTCCTCCGATTTTACATCCTGGGAAGACATTACCAGTATGCAGCTCTACCTTTTGGTTTAGCCACTTCGCCAAGAACTTTTACGAATGTTCTAGCTCCTATACTGGCTCTGATCAGGTCCCTGGGCATCGAAATCTTTGCCTATTTGGACGACATAATGATAAAAGCATTGTGTCTTCAAACCCTAGTTCGTCAATCATTGATAGTACAAAATGTTCTACAACAACACGGATGGATTTTGAACCTAGAAAAATCTTCTCTCATTCCCACCCAAAGGCTAAATTATTTGGGTTTAATTCTGGATACAGTAAGCTTCAGAATTTTCCTTACTCCGGAGAAAGCTGTCGAAATCCAAAAATTAGTGACCAGTTTCTCCAAGTTTCCAGCCTCGACAGCACTGACATGCCAACAACCCTTGGGAAAATTAGTGGCAACAAAAGATGCAGTCGATTGGGCCTTACACCATATAAGACCCCTTCAGTCGGAATTTCTGAGACAATGGAACAGAAAACACGAATTCCAAGTCATAGAGATCAGTCAAGAGGTAAGGCAAAACCTTTTGTGGTGGAAGAATCTTCAGAATATGCTGAAGGGAAAGTCTCTGAAGACCCCGGAATGGCTACATCTAACAACAGATGCGAGCAAGATAGGATGGGGAGCCCATACAGGACAGAATTCAGTTTGGGGCAGATGGAAATCCTATCAGATGAGGTATTCATCGAATTGGAAAGAGCTTATGGCAGTCCGTCTAGCTCTTCTGAAATTCAAGAAAGTGATCAGAGGGAAAGCTGTCATGGTCAACTCAGACAATATGACTACGGTGAGATACCTGATGAAACAGGGTGGCACGAGAAGCAGATCCCTAATGCAGAGTGCGCAACTGATTTTCCAGTGGGCAGAAGTTCACCTTACAGATCTGACAGCTCTTCATGTTCCTGGGAAAATGAATGTCTGGGCAGACTGGCTCAGTCGGAATCCTCACCCAGGAGAATGGGAATTGGATCAGAACACTTTCAATCTTATAGTGGCGGTTCTGGGCCAACCAGTGATCGATCTGATGGCGACTTCAAGAAACAAGAAAGTAACAGTATTCTGTTCCAGATTCAAGAACAAAGGGGCCTTAGTTCAAGACTGTTTCAGAGTCCAGTGGAACTTCAATCTGGCCTATGCATTTCCACCCATTCCTTTGATTCCCAAACTCCTCAGGAAGATCAGGGAGGACAAAGCAGAGGTGATTGCTGTTTTAGCATGGTGGCCCAGGAGGAATTGGTTTCCTCAGTTATTCAACATGAAGCAAGCTCCTCCATTCAAAATCCCTGCACATTTGAGGATGTTACGGCAGGGTCCACTGTTTCACCCAGCACCAGAAAGTTGGAAGTTGACGGGCCTGGCGACTGAAAGGCTGAATATGAGATGTCTAGGTCTTTCAGAAAAGGCAATAGATACATTGCTGGCAGCCAGAAAACCATCAACATCACAAAAATATTACAGAATCTGGGAAACCTATCTCAATTGGTGCACAAAGACCAACAGGGCTTATGAAACCACCTCTCCAGAGAATATTGTTGAATTTCTCCAAGAAGGTTTGGAAAGAGAATTGAGTGTGTCTACACTCAACGGGCAAGTGTCAGCTCTGTCTGCCCTTTATGGAGAGGCATGGACTTCTAAGCCTTTGATTGTTCGATTTTTTCAGGCTCTGAGACGAATTAGACCAAAACAAAAAGAAAGAATTCCTCCTTGGGATCTGTCTTTGGTCCTTCAGGCCCTAACAAAGGAGCCTTTTGAGCCATTGGAAACGGCCCCTCTAAAATTCGTTACATGGAAAATGGCTTTTTTATTAGCCATAACTTCCGCCAGGAGAGTTGGAGAAATTATAAGTATGATAAGATTTTCCTCAATCTATTATTCCATCTATTAAGCCACTTAGTTCTCATTGAAATAGGGAATGGCCATGCAACAGGCCAAATGTCTAGCAGCATGAGGGCCCCTGACTCCTGAGCCCACCAGGACTTTTCCTGGTTTCCCGGTGGGCCAGTCCGACATTGGTAATGGCATCACTTAGAGCTCCATCTATAAGCATATAATTTGCAGAACATTTGTAGTATTTGTGTATACTGATATTGATCTATATCAGTGATCCCCAACCAGTAGCTCGTGAGCAACATGTTGCTATCCAACCCCTTGGATGCTGCTCCCAGTGGCCTCAAAGCAGGTGCTTATTTTTGAATTCCAGGCAAGTTTTGCTTGCATAGAAACCAAGTGTACTGCCAAACAGAACCTCAATGTAGGTTGACAATCAACATAAGGGCACCCCTAGTGTTGCTCCCCAACTCCTTTTACTTCTGAATGTTGCTCACGGGTTCTAAAGGATGGGGATCCCTGATTTATATGTATAGTATTACCTATTATTTATATGATTTTGCTTCTCTAGTCTAGAGGGATGTTCTTTTGTGCATTGATTGTTTTTTTTTTGGGGGGGGGGCAAAAGAGCCCTGCTCATGTCCTCTTGCATGAGCTTTTTCAAAAGCGGAAACAATCTCAACCTTGACAGTCAACCTTCATAGTTTAAATCCTCCATCTCTTTTACCAGTTTGGTTGCACGTCTCTGCACTCTCTCCAACTCATTTATATCCTTATTAAGGACTAGATCCCAACTGCACTGCATACTCTAGGTGAGACCTTACCAAGTACCTATAAAGAAGCAAAATTATGTTTTCCTCTCTTGCGTTAATGCCCATTTTATTTAAAACAGTACTTTATTTGCTTTAGTATCCACTGAATGACCTTACCTTGCTACCCACAAATATCCCAGATCTTTCTTAGTTAACGACAACCCAACACACTGTAATTTTCTGTATAATTAATATTTTGGTTATTTATACCAAAGTGTATAACTTTTATACCAAAGTGTATAACTTTGTACTTATCAGCCCTGAACCTCATTCACCAGCTTGCTGCCCAGTTTTCCAATTTAGTCAAATTGCTTTGCAAAGTGCCCGCATGGAATTTATAGTTTTGCACAATTTAATTGACAGAATACTTTTATTGCCCACCTAAAGATCATTAATAAATTAAAAAGCATTTAGCACCACTCTTTGTAGTCTATCTTTCAGCCTTTTAAGTACAATTAATATGTTCCAGGCCAATATTGCTTAATTTAACCAGTAACCTTCTGTCTGGCAAAGTCTTTATCACACCCACTGCCATTATCTATTACACATGCAATAATGCTGGCATAGTATTGGGATTTACAATGTAATCAAATATGTTTTGCCTTATTACCCCTTTCAATGATTTCCTACCACTGATGTAAACTAGAAGGCCTATAGCTTCCAGGATGAGAACAGGCTCCCATTTTGAATAGCAGCACCACATCAGCAATTCACCAATCTCTCACAATATGCCAAAGCTCAAGGAATGCTGAAAAAGGAAAGAGGTTTGGCAATCACAGAGTTAACCCCTTTTAACACCCTGGGATACTACCTTTATTTACCTTTATATGTTCTAGCCTCTTTTAAATTATCTCCTGAGTCACCGATTCATCAATACAGTGCCCTCCATAATGTTTGGGACAAAGACACATTTTCTTTGATTTACCCCCTCTGCTCCTCAGTGTGTAAAATTTTAAATCAAACATTTCAGATGTGATTAAAGTGAATATTACAGAATTTATTTAAAAGTTTTGCATATCAAGGGGCTAATTACCGCTTGTAAGCACCGCAATGGGAAGGCCTAGGCCCTATTATTAAAGGCCATAATACCTTGCAGCCCAATATACAGCTCCAGACAACCTGACAAAGAATATAAGTTGACTCTACAACGCTACAGTACCTTATATAATACCTAGTCACGCTTCCACCTACATGCCCCAGCCTAAAGGCCCAAGCACAAACACAAAATGCCATAATATTTTGCAACGCAATAAATAAAGCCCAAACAACCAGGCAAGGCATAAAAATTCTGCAATACCTTATTGACCAGTAAGCCACACAGGGGGAACGCTTAAATATAGCCACTGTGGGGACATGACCAAGATGACGCCGTGAGCAAACGTGCCTGCTTAATGCTCTGAGCACCAAGTACACATACCCTGCTATTTACCCCGTCACTCCGCTAATCAGGATATTGTTCTTACCCGGAACCCTTGGCAAAGATGAGGAGGAATAACCCCAAGCCAAAACCGGAGACTGCCTCTCGCCTCGAGCGCTTTGCGCGCGAACAACCACACCCGCCATCTCCTAACCAGGCCATTCAGCCATCCTCTCCTCCAGACCCAACCCTGGACCCATCGGCAGCACCTCCTGAACCCACTCTGGGAGACATATTATCCGCAATTATGGAGAGCCGCGCATCCACCACAGCACAACTTGAGGAAATCCAAATTGACCTATCCTTGCTGCGCCAGAGGGAGCGCACTACTGCCCTAGAAACCAGGGTGTCGGCAATTGATGATGCCATGCCCCCGCTTCAAACGGATCTGCAGGCCATGAAAACCCAACTGAAGGCAGCCGTTGATAAAGCAGACGACCTAGAAAATAGGTCAAGACGCAATAACGTCAGAATAATAGGTCTGCCTGAGCGGGTGGAGGGAAACAACCCTACATCGTTTATAGAAGGCTGGCTCCAAGAGACTCTAGCCCCAAACACCTTCTCTCAAGTCTTTATTGTGGAAAGAGCCCATAGAGTCCCAACAAGACCCCCACTACCGGGTGCCCCCCGCGCCCTTTTCTCCTAAAACTACTCAACTACAGAGATAGGGATGCGGCCCTTACAGCAACCAGAGTGAAAGGTCCGATCCGCTACCAGGGGACAACTGTATCCCTATACCCTGACTTTTCCCCCCAGCATCCAAAAACAGAGGCCTGAATTTGCAGGGGTAAATGCCCGCCTTAGAGAGGCGCAAATCAAATACAGTATGCAATATCCTGCGCGTATGCGCATTCAAGATAGCGACCGCACGCACTTCTTCAACTCGCCTAGAGAAGCAGAAGACTGGCTCAACCAACAAGGTGTTTGCCGGTCTCCCAACCAGAATCCCAGACCTGACTAGACAGCGATCTCCTAGTATCCCCAATTCTGGTCCAGCCTACAGGAATCTCTACAAGTTGTTGTTTCCGTTACCCATTCTGGCACCCTATCGACTTTTGCAGTTTGAGCCAAATGCATTAACACCAAATTTACTCTACAGGGCTGCGAATGTCCCAGCCAAGCCAACTTGGATACCTGTGATGTAGATCTGACCATCCGATGACCATCACCTAACTTTGGATAGAACAAGACTCATCAGTACATGTTCTGAAGACACTATTTACTACCCACAACAAAATGGAGATACAATTGACTTGAAGGGGCTTATTAACAAGCAAATAATCCTACAGTTTACATAATGCCCCCCTCTTTTTCACCCCCCCCTTTTTATTTTTTTCTTCCCTGGCCACATTGAGACCCCATTGTGGGCTATACCTGGCCTTTTCTACGGGGCAACTGCCTAATATTCCAACTCGGTGCCTGACAGCAGGCAGTTACTAAGCACAACAGCCACCCTAGACTCCCGGATAGGGACTGTTTTTTAGCAGATGTCTAGGGGATAACCCCAACTATAGTTCTAGAGTGTTATGGGTAATGGACTCACCCACGTTTGGGGGGTGAGTAGGGAGGGTTGGGGATGTATATATGTTGGGTTTGTGTATCAATGTACTTCGCAGACTATTTACTCTATCTTGAATGGCAAGGTATCTAAGCATGATGCACTTTATATGTTTTTCTTACTGATGTACCTGACTGGATGGACACTTCCTCTGGCTTGGCATATACCTACAACTATACGTTATGGCTAATATCTCGATCCTCTCCTGGAATGTGAGGGGCCTTAAAGGAATTGTTCAGTGTAAAAATAAACACTAGGTAAATAGATAGGCTGTGCAAAATAAAAAATGTTTCTAATATAGTTAGTTAGCCAAAAATGTAATGTATAAAGGCTGGAGTGATTTGACGTATAACAAGTCAGTCAGGAAACTACTTCCTGCTTTTCAGCTCTCTTGGTTTACACTGACTGGTTACCCTGGCTACAAGGCAGTAACCAATCAGAGACTTGAAGGGGGGCCACATGGGTCATATCTGTTGTTTTTGAATCTGAGCTGAATGCTGAGGATCAATTGCAAACTCACTGAACAGAAATGTACCATCTGGCCCCCCTTCAAGTCGCTGACTAACTCAGAGTTATAGAGATGAAAAGCAGGAAGTTGTATTCTGGCTGTTTTATTAGACATCTGTTCACTCCAGTCTTTATACATTACATTTTTGGCTAACTAACTATTTTAGAAACATTTTTTATTTTGCACAGCCTATCTATTTATCCAGTTTTTATTTTCACACTGAACTATTCCTTTAACTCCAAATTTAAAAGGAGCTTGATGTTTAATTACCTCAAGAGATATCCTCCCTCTATCCTTCTCCTCCAGGAGACGCACCTCATCGGGCAAAAAATTCTCGCACTTAAGAAACCATGGGTGGGATGGCACTTTCACTCTACCTTTTCATCTCATTCGAGAGGGTTCTCCATATTAATTCGCAAGGGCCTGCCATTTGAAATACTGAAGCTCCACTTATACCATTATGGCAGATTCCTGATTTTACATGGACTTATCACCAACAAACCCATTCTATTGGTCAATCTATATATGCTGTCTCCATTTGCAGTGTCAATCCTAGAT
This sequence comes from Xenopus laevis, assembly GCF_017654675.1. NCBI lineage: Eukaryota > Metazoa > Chordata > Amphibia > Anura > Pipidae > Xenopus > Xenopus laevis. Next base: position 59,688,348 of record NC_054382.1, read on the forward strand.
ATAATGATAACCAAACTTTCTGAATTCCCACCTAGCCCCCTTTGTATTTTGGGTGATTTTAACTGTTGCTTGAATCCATCTCTGGATAAACTTAGCCTTGACCCCCACACATTTACTAAGCTCACCACGTGGGCAGAAGCTCTACAACTAACTGACCCTTGGAGGTGGAAATACCCACTCCAAAGAACCTTCTCCTGCCATTCCCCAACGCACAAAACTTTTTCTAGGATAGACCTGGCCCTAGTATCTCAAGAGCTCTTAACTATAATTGACCAAATCCGGTACCTACCCCAATCCCTGTCTGACCACTCCCCACTTCAACTTACTTTACGCTGGAATCCAGAGGCCTCAGACAAACTATGGCGCCTAAGCCCTCTCTGGCTTAAAAACACTATAGTGGCCGAAGCGAATACTCAGGCCTATGGCGACTATTGGGTCCATAATGCGGGGTCCACCTCCCCCCTGACTCTATGGGATGCTTCTAAGGCAGTCATGAGAGGAGCTCTTATGGGGGCAATCTCACAAGCGAGGAATGACACTTAAGACCAGATTAACACAGCAGAGACTGAACTCCGTAACGCTCTGGGAGCGCATACACTGAACCCGACCCCTGCCAATTACGCTAGTCTCCTAACCGCCCAAAACTCTCTTTTCAGAGCCTCCATATCACTAACTAAGAAAGCCCTGCTGTACCAGAACCAGCGTATCTTTGACCAGAGCGACAAAAGTAGCAAGCTTTTGGCATTTCTGGCTAAACAACAGACAGCATCCTCCGCTGTCCCCCGCCTTACCCTAGATGATGGCTCAGTCTTCGCAGAACCCAAGCTCATAGCACAGGAATTTGCCACCTTCTACCAAAACCTCTACTCTACCACAACAACACACTCCAAAACCCAACTCCTCCACTTTTTGGACTCCATCCCTATCCCGTCCCTCTCCCCTAGCGACAAAGCATTCCTAGACGCACCTATTACACCCCGAGAAGTTGCTGATGTAATCGCCTCCCTACCCCCAAACAAGACACCAGGACCAGATGGCCTTCCTCCGGACTGGTATAAAGCCCTCTCAGAACAATTGGTCCCGAAATATCTAGAGATGCTGCAAAGTGCTTTCAATAGCAACTCTCTACCCCCATCACTTACAGAGGCCCTTATAGTTGTCATCCCCAAACCGGGTAAGGATATAACTCGCTGCTCTTCTTACCGCCCTATATCCCTCCTAAATACAGATGCTAAAATCCTGGCTAAGATCCTCACTTCCCGCCTCCAACAGGTAGTCCCGGACCTTATCCACCCTGATCTATCTGGCTTTATGCCTGGGCGCTCCACTAACATCAACCTTCGAAGACTCTTTACCAACTTGCAGATAGCCCATACTGAAACAGGCACCAGAGTAACATAGTAGCATAGTAACATAGTAAGTAAGGTTGAAAAAAGACACATCTCCATCGAGTTCAACCTTTTTTTTTTTTTTATAAAAAAGTAGTAGCCTCTTTGGACTCTGCTAAGGCTTTTGATTCGGTGGAGTGGGATTACTTATGGGAGGTCTTAGCCTGCTTCGGACTTGGCCCTCGCTGAATAACCTGGATCAAACTTCTCTCTAACAATAATAACGGCCGTATTTCCCCCCCTTTCTCATTAACAAGGCAGGCTTGCCCCCTCTCCCCAGTTCTATTTGCCCTAGCAATAGAACCATTAGCAATACTGATCAGACAGTCTCCTCTAATTAAGGGCTTAACCTATGGCTCTATTCAGGAAAAAATCTCCCTTTTCGCAGATGACCTCCTTATATATTTGGCAGATCCCAATGATTCTCTTACTGCCTTCCTCGACCTAGTCAACCGATTTGGCTCATTCTCCGGACTACTAGTTAACTGGGAAAAATCAGTTTTATTCCCCATTGACGCTGACCAACCTCGATCTCTACCAAACGAAACCCCGCTCGAATGGGCCACCCAGTTCAAGTACCTAGAGTAATAGTCCATGCAGATCTCACCAAATATACTACCCTAAACCTCAACCCAATTCTAAGCAATCTGACCAATACCTTAAATCGATGGACTAAGCTCCTTCTCTCTTTCTCTCTGGGGTAGGGTCAATGTCATTAAAATGATTTACCTCCAAAAAATTCTCTACCTTCTCCATAATGCGCCAATATTTATCCCAAAAAGTACTTCAAAAGTATTAACCAAATCTTGATCCCCTTTCTCTGGAACAATAAAACACCCAGAATTGCTTGGTCAAAGCTGTGTGCCCCATGTGACGAGGGAGGACTGGCCCTCCCCAACTTCCATTGGTACTACATAGCTTCACAAATATACTACCTCCACTGGTGCTTTAAACCTGACCCTTACAACCCAAACTCGCAGTTACAAGCCCTTTTACTATCCTCGTGGGAGAGTGTTCGCAACTTTCCGGAATCCCAGGGATTCTGGCCCTCTACCGATGACACTAACTACCCCACATAAGGCTTGGCTGATAGCCCTCCCACCTATCCCACAATGCAACAAAAGTGTCACCCAAAGCAAATCTTGCTTTTTAAGTATCTTCAACTACGACATACCTTCCACTCCCAATTCAGCACTCTTACTCCCCAGCAATCTTGCCTGGTCATAGAAGATATTCTTCATGATCCCAACCCAGCAAAACTAGTATCCCGACTCTACCAACAATTCCTCTTATCTGGCCCCAAACCTTTTCACTTAGCACAAGAATGGTGGACTAGCAATATTGTAGGCCTTGAGCAAGATAACTGGGATGAAGCAACAGAACACATATACACTGGCCTGATATCGTTGAAAGACAAACTAATACAGTATAAAATTATGCACCATGTTTACATGACTCCTATACGACTCAAACAGATGGGCCAAATCCCTTTTGACTCCTGTCCCAGGTGTGACCAACAGGCTGCGGATTTTTTCCATTTAATCTGGCAATGCCATCACATAATGAGCTTTTGGACACAAATCGTAAAATACCTAGCAGATAACCTTGGCTTCCCGAGAGTAATTACACCTGCTGTTTGCCTTTTGGGGGTCCTAGAAGAGATAATCCCAGCTAAGTATGCTCAAATCCATTTTCGTATCCTACTTTTTTATGCAAAAAAAACTGTAGCCCTCCATTGGATGGGGAACCGCTTACCCTCTCTCAGTGCTTGGATACATTTGGTTAATAGTGTAGTACCCCTATATAAACTCACTTACGAAGTTAGGGGAACACCAATGAAGTTTGATAAAATCTGGGGCTCGTGGAATGATATTGACCCAACCCCTCCATAGTAAGTCTCAGTTAAGTCCACCTCTTATTATTTAGTCCATCATGATCTAGATCAGTGATCCCCAACCAGTAGCTTGGGAGCAACATGTTGCTCTCTAACCCCTTGGATGTTGCTCCCAGTGGCCTCAAAGCAGGTGCTTATTTTTGAATTCGGGCATTGGAGGCAAGTTTTAGTTGCATAAAAACCAGGTGCACTGCGAAACAGAGCCTCAATATTGGTTGACAATCCACATAGGGGCTACTAAATGGCCAATCACAGCCCTTATTTGGGTCCCCAGGAACATTTTTCATTCTAGTGTTGCTCCTCAACTCCTTTCACTTCTGAATGTTGCTCACGGGTTCTAAAGGTTGGGGATCCCTGATCTAGATCATAGATATCCTTGAGGGCCCCAAACCTAGCCTTCAGCTGCAAAACTCCATCTGTGATTGAGACTGAGAGTATCCATCTCAACTGCTCAATAACTGTATTGTATTATGCTTGGTGACAGCCTGTGCCTTATATCCATTCTGCCAAACTCATATAGATTATTCTGCAAACGTACTTATCTGTTGTATGTATGATTGATGTGTGTTTATAAAAAGAAATAAAACTTACCTTTAAAAAAAAAAAAAGTTTTGCATACAGTTGCATACATTTCAATTTCACCATGTAGAGATGACAACACTTTTTTTATACATAGCCCGACTCATTTCAGGGCACTATAATGTTAGGGACAATTGGCTTTACAGGTGTTTACTCAGGTGTGTTGCATTGCTTCGTTAGTGCAGGCATAAGATGCCTAGGCTTGCTTCTACCAATTGGAGTGTGTAGTTGCCATTGTTCAACATGAGGAAAGCCAACAAAAGTCAAGGAGGCTAAAAAACAAGAATAAACCCATTAAATATAATGGTCAAACTTTAGGATTACAAAAATCAACTGGAATATCATTACTCATCAGCCTGAAATATCATTAAAGGGATACTGTCATGGGAAAAAATTTTTTTTTTCAAATGAATCAGTTAATAGTGCTGCTCCAGCAGAATTCTGCACTGAAATCCTTTTCTCAAAAGAGCAAACAGATTTTTTTATATTCAATTTTGAAATCTGACATGGGGCTAGACATATTGTCAATTTCCCAGCTGTCCCAAGTCATGTGACTTGTGCTCTGATAAACTTCAATCACTCTTTACTGCTGTACTGCAAGTTGGAATGATATCACCCCCCTCCCTTCCCCCCCCCCCAGCAGCCAAACAAAAGAACAATGGGAAGGTAACCAGATAGCAGCTCCCTAACACAAGATAACAGCTGCCTGGTAGATCTAAGAACTACACTCAATAGTAAAAACTATGTCCCACTGAGACACATTCAGTTACATTGAGAAGGAAAAACAGCAGCCTGCCAGAAAGCATTTCTCTCCTAAAGTGCAGGCACAAGTCACATGACCAGGGGCAGCTGGGAAATTGACAAAATGTCTAGCCCCATGTCAGATTTCAAAATAGAATATAAAAAAAATCTGTTCTTTTGAGAAATGGATTTCAGTGCAGAAGTCTGCTGGAGTAGCACTATTGACTGATGCGTTTTGAAAAAAACATGTTTTCTGATGACAGGATCCCTTTAAGAAGAAAGAACGGTGAGCTCTGTAATCACAAATAACTGGTGGGTAGGCCAATGAAGACCTTCACTGCTGATGGCAGAAAAAAACCTCAAATGCCCGTCCACAGATCAGAAACACTCCTCAGGAGGCAGGTGTGATGGTCTGAGACTGCTATCCACAGAAGACTTCATAAACAGAAATAAATTAAAGAGGCTACACTGCAAGATTCAGACCACTAGTTATTGGACTGCACTTAAAGGGGTTGTTCACCTTCCAAACACTTTTTTTCAGTACAATTGTTTTCAGATTGTTCACAATAAACAAATACTTTTTTCGATTGCTTTTTCTCTTTTGTTTTTTACCATTTTCCCAAAATGTAACTTTAAAATTTGTTTGTGTCTCTAGTGTTTCAGTCTAGCAGCTGTGACTTAGTAACTGGAGAACAGTTTGAAGGGAGATATATTTCCTCTAGGTTCATGTCTTGCTCTCATATGTACAGCAGTCCTTAGTGGGTTAATTTCCCTAGAAAGTCTCACCTGGGGAATAATTAGCAGGCTAGATCTGCTAGCTAGAAGGGGGAGATCCACAGAGTAAGGGCAGGACTACACGGGCGATTCTGCCGCGATCCGACACACTGCGCAAAATCCCAGACGTAATGTCGGAAATAAGGTAAGTAATTCAAATTTCGCATTGTGTCAATGCATTGATGCGATGCAACGACTGCAGACAATGCACGCTGCATCAGTCGTGTTGCATCGCATCAACAACGATCCGAGAGTAACATTACTTACCTTGTTTCCGTCGCATCCGACGAGGATGTTAGTTCTAGGATAAAGTTTCACTGGACAATAAATTACCTGTGCAGAAGTAATACTTTAGATCGTTAATAAGGTCCTGGAATAAGATTTGAACAAGAAAAGGAGGCAAGGCAGAAGGTCAGAACAATCCTGTTTTGACTACAAACTGATCTAACCAGTGGCCCAATTGATGTTTGAAGTTGCAACCCCAAAATGAGAGTATAAAGGGGATTAGAGACAATATTAAAAGATGATATATCTTTTTTGGTAGAGGAACAGACTTAAACGTGAATGAACCAAAAGAAAAAGGTGAACTGTCAGTTCTAATAAGAAAGGGCTCTTCAGTATAAGTGAAATACTGGGTAGCTTGACAAAAATATGTCCATTAAACTGCTACAGAGAAGCACTGAGCAATGTTCTCTCTAATTCCTCCTTAGATATGTGCACAAAAAAAACATTTTGTGTGCATTTTTTTAAAACAGTGTTGTCAGGTCAGAATAAATGCATAAATGTGTTTTCTCACAAAATTATTTTTGCTTACCACATTTTGTGTGTGGGCTGACATTAAAATTTGTGTGTGCAGGCACAAAACACACAGCTTAGAGGGAATATTGGCACTGAGGTCTCAAGTTGTCTGCACCTAGTCATCCAGTTTGGGTCATTCACCGGCCTCAAAATAAATTGGCACAAATACCTCATATTTACCATAGCCATATAACCCCAAATCCACACCCCCGATGTCCCCCTGCCTGCCATGGTCAACAGATTACAGTAGATGGTGGTTGACGTACACGTAAGGGGTTATTTAATAAGGCGCGATTTTATCCCGGCGTCCGTTTTGATGTCAAAAACCTGAAAAAGTTGCAGTAAAAAAAGATGCAATTTTTTCACGATTTATTATGCCCCGAATCTGTTCCGAATCCAAAAATACTCCTGAAACCCACCGAATTCATGTAAAAGTCATTGGCAAATGCCCCCATAACCATTTGAAGATGTTTTAACCCTCACAAAATGTTCAGAGTTTTCAGGGTCTGTGTCACGATCGCCGCCCAGAGCAGGTCCTGGAGCTCCGGGCGGCGCGTCCTCCCCTGCCGACGTCGCTCCCAAAATGGCGGCACCCATGGCCGCCACGTGGGTAGCGGCGCTGGCGCGATGACGTCAGCGCGCCGACGTCGGCGCAAGGACGTCAATGACGTCACAATGGCGCCAAATTCAAAATAAAAACGCCATATAGACGCCAGAATGGCGCCCAAGTATAGGAATACTTTCCCTAAGTGTATCCTGGGTTTCCTGTGAGCTTATTTGCTAAATCTTGTTCCTGATTGATATTCTGACCCTTTGCCTGGACTTTGGACTTTGCTGATTTCTGCCTGCCTGTGAACTCTTGCCTGGATCCCGACTACTCTTCTGATTAACCCTTTGGACACCGCGACCTTGCTCCCTCAAGAGGGCTTCCTCCTCGATCCTGACTACCTCCCTGGAGGGACCTCCCGGCTCCCTGACATTATACTTGGGCCATGGATCCTACTGAGGAAGCTACGCCTGATGTCGGACGAGCGCTCCGTGGACTGGCATCCCGCATGGAGGAATATGAAGCCCAGCAGTACCGCATAGGACAGGCACTCGATACCCTTCTCTCCCGAGTACCTCCAGCACCTCCTGCTTCCCAAGCGGCTGTAAATCCTCCAATGGCGGACGTCTCGTCTAGCACAGGTTTCTCGTCTGGTGAGCCTCGTATTCCGCCTCCTCCTCGCTTCAGTGGGGACCCACAGGCCTGCAGAGGTTTCGCTACACAGTGCCAGATCCAGTTCGAGTTTCAACCCTCGCACTTCCCCAATGAATGTTCCAAGGTGGGGTATGTGATGTCTCGTTTGGTGGGCAAACCGCTTGAGTGGGCAACATCTCTTTGGGAGAAGAATTCTCAACTGACTTTTGATGCCAAGGCTTTTCTTCAAGCATTTCGTACTGTGTTTGATGCCCCCGGTCGGGTCACAAATACCCCTTCTCGTCTTCTGCAACTCCGACAGGGAAACCGCAGTGTCAGTGACTATGCTATTGACTTTAGAACTTTGATGGCTGAGACTTCCTGGAATGACGATGCCTATAAGGCCGTATTCTATCAAGGTCTGTCTATTCGCACTATCCATTAAGGTGGACACTCGTCTCAGAGAGCATCAAGTAGAGAGGGAGCGTTGTAAACAATTTCAACCCTTGTTGGCACCTCGCTTCCAGAGACCTCTCTTGCAAACTCCAGCTGCTCAAGCTTCTCCTTCTCCTCCGGAGGAACCGATGCAAGTTGGAAGGGCTCGTCTCTCCGAACAAGAAAGACTCCGTAGACGAATGGCTGGCTTATGTCTGTATTGTGGTGGACAGTCTCATTTTGCGAACTCTTGTCCGGTGAAGCCCACGAGTTCCGTTCCCCGAGGTATATCTAGGGTAACTCATATAGGGGGCACTACTCCGAAGTCTCAAGAGAACACTCACAGGTTTCTCCTTCCTTTACAGATTCGCCTAGCCACTAAGACCATTGTCGGCTCAGCTTTCATTGACTCTGGAGCTGCTGGGAACTTCATGGACGCTCTTTTCGCCAAACCCATGGAAGTTCCCTTATTCCCATTGTCCACTCCGCTTCGTGTCACTGCCATTGACGACAGACCCCTGGAGGCTGAATTTATCTCTAAGACGACTGGGGAATTGCCTGTGCAGGTTGGGACGCTGCATAAAGAAAGACTTTCGTTCCTAATTATTTCCTGCCCATCCGTTCCTGTTGTTTTTAATCTCCCTTGGCTGCGCCTGCATAATCCCACCATTGACTGGTCCGCAGGACAGATTTCCCGTTGGAGCCCATTTTGCCAGCAGCATTGTCTTCCTGCTGAACCCCTCCAGAGGGTGAATATCTCTATGTCTGATCTGAAGACTCTACCCTCCTTCTACAGGGAATTCTCTGATGTATTCTGTAAGAAATCCGCAGAATTCCTTCCTCCATATCGACCATACGATTGTCCTGTCGATCTCCTGCCAGGAACCATGCCCCCTAGGGGTCGCACCTATCCTCTTTCTCCGGCTGAGACTTCCGCTATGAAAGACTATATTCAGGAAAATCTCCAGCGGGGGTTTATCCGCCCCTCTACTTCTCCTGCCGGGGCAGGTTTCTTCTTAGTGGAAAAGAAGGATGGAGGCCTACGTCCTTGCATTGACTACCGGGGCCTTAATAAGATCACTGTTAAAAACCGGTACCCCTTGCCTTTGATTGCTGAACTCTTTGACCAATTGAAAGGGGCTAAGATTTTCACTAAATTAGATCTCTGTGGGGCGTACAACCTCATCCGCATCCGTGAAGGGGACGAATGGAAGACGGCATTCAACACTCGGGATGGGCACTATGAATATCTCGTGATGCCCTTTGGCCTCTGTAATGCCCCCGCTGTCTTTCAGGAGCTTGTGAATGACATTTTCCGGGATCTCTTGGGAAAGTCTGTGGTCGTGTACCTGGATGACATCCTAATCTTCTCGGAAGACCTTGAATCTCATCGCTCCCAGGTGAAAGAAGTGCTCTCTCGTTTGAGGAAGAACTCTCTCTTAGCCAAGTTGGACAAATGTGTCTTTGAGGTGTCTAAGATTCCTTTCTTGGGTTATATCATCTCCCCAGGAGGTTTCGAGATGGATCCCGTTAAGGTGTCAGCAATCCAAGAGTGGCCCCTTCCCTTGAGCACCAAGGCTATTCAAAGGTTCATCGGATTTGCCAACTACTACCGGCAATTCATCAGGGGGTTTTCTTCCCGTATTGCACCTATCCTTACTCTCATCCGAAAAGGGGGTAATCCCAGGTCCTGGCCTCCAGTTGCTATAGAAGCTTTTCAGTCCCTAAAAGACGCATTTTCTTCTGCCCCAGTCCTCCGTCATCCGGATCCTAAGTTACCCTTTTGCATTGAAGTGGATGCATCTGAAGTAGGTGCTGGGGCTATTCTATCCCAGAGACATTCTGCCGATGGGAAATTGCACCCCTGTGCCTTTTTCTCCAGAAAGTTTTCCCCTGCAGAACAGAATTACGATGTAAGGAATCGAGAACTTCTGGCAGTCAAACTTGCTCTCGAAGAGTGGTGTCACCTCCTAGAGGGTTCTTCAATCCCGGTCACGATTTACACTGATCATAAGAACTTGGAGTTCATACATTCTCTCAAGAGACTGAATCCTCGTCAGGCCAGGTGGGCCCTGTTCTTCTCCCGCTTCAACTTTGTTTTGACTTTTCGCCCTGGCTCCAAGAATCGGAAAGCCGATGCTCTGTCTCGAAGTTTCTCGAAGTTTCACTCCGGTGGATCGTACTCCTGAAAGACAAGAACCTATTATTCCTCCTGTCGAGATCATCGCTTCCTTGTATCCTCAATTCGCTGATCAAATTCTGGCTGGTCAATCTTCTGCTCCTCCTGATACCCCCATTGGGATGGCGTTTGTTCCCTCCGAGTTACGTCTGCCCATTCTTCAACAGACCCACTGTTCCAAGTAAGCAGGACATCCTGGTCCTGAAAAGACTCTTGAACTCCTTCGACATTTAGTCTGGTGGCCGACTATCCGAAAAGATGTCAAAGACTTTGTTGCTGCTTGTACCGTTTGTGCTACATCCAAACCTAGCCATTCTCGCCCCAGTGGGTTATTACAACCATTGCCTATCCCATCTCGTCCATGGACTCATTTAGCAATGGACTTTATTGTTGAACTTCCCCCCTCTAGTGGTAACACTGTGATTTGGGTGGTGATTGACCGCTTTAGTAAGATGTCCCATTTCATTCCCCTGCGGAAGCTTCCCTCTGCTGTGGAGTTGTCTCAGCTCTTCATCCAGTATATTTTCCGTCTGCATGGTTTTCCTGTGGAAGTGGTCTCTGACAGAGGTTCTCAGTTTACTGCTAAGTTTTGGCGTTCCCTGTGCAAAGATCTGGGTATTACTCTCCAGTTCTCCTCCGCTTATCATCCCCAGACTAATGGAGCAGCTGAACGAGTAAACCAAGCTTCTTGATTCTTGAGGAATCACGTCTCCCTTTGTCAAGATGACTGGTCTGATCTCCTCCCATGGGCGGAATTTGCTCATAATAATGCATGCCACACTTCCACTGGAAGGTCTCCGTTCATGTCGGTGTATGGTCAGCATCCTCAAGCCTTCCCCCAAGACTTTGTGTTGTCTGACGTCCCGGCTGCTGATGACCATGCAGCCCACATGTCTGCTATTTGGGCTGCAACCAAGTCGAACTTAGAGAAGAGCGCTCTGGTTCACAAGACGTTTGCAGATCGTAGATGTAGACCCTCTCCTCCCTACAAGGTTGGTGATAAAGTCTGGTTGTCTTCCAGGAACATTCGGTTGAAGGTGCCATCTCCTAAGTTGGGTCCGAAGTTTGTGGGTCCATTCTCCATCTCGGAGGTGATCAATCCTGTGGCTTTCAGACTTCAGCTTCCCCCTGAGATGCGAATTCCCAACGTGTTTCATGTCTCTTTGCTGAAACCCGCTACCTCCAACTGCTTTTCTGTGAACCAGTCTCCCCCTCCTACTATTTCTGTGGATGGTCAACAAGAATATGAGGTGGAGAAGATCCTTGACTCCAGAATCTCCAGGGGCTCTCTTCAGTACCTCATCAAGTGGAAGGGCTTTGGCCCTGAAGAATGCTCCTGGGAAGGACACTCTGATGTGCATGCTCCTCGTCTTGTGAGGGATTTCCACTCTAAATTTCCCCAGAAGCCAAGTCTTGGTGGTCCAGAGGCCCCCCGTGAGGGGGGGGGTACTGTCACGATCGCCGCCCGGAGCAGGTCCTGGAGCTCCGGGCAGCGCGTCCTCCCCTGCCGGCGTCGCTCCCAAAATGGCGGCGCCCATGGCCGCCACGTGGGTAGCGGCGCCGGCGCAATGACGTCAGCGCGCCGACGTCGGCGCAAGGACGTCAATGACGTCACAATGGCGCCAAATTCAAAATAAAAACGCCATCTAGACGCCAGAATGGCGCCCAAGTATAGGAATACTTTCCCTAAGTGTATCCTGGGTTTCCTGTGAGCTTATTTGCTAAATCTTGTTCCTGATTGATATTCTGACCCTTTGCCTGGACTTTGGACTTTGCTGATTTCTGCCTGCCTGTGAACTCTTGCCTGGACCCCGACTACTCTTCTGATTAACCCTTTGGACACCGCGACCTTGCTCCCTCAAGAGGGCTTCCTCCTCGAACCTGACTACCTCCCTGGAGGGACCTGACAGTCTGATGCTGGCTTTTCTGCAAAAACGCTAAAAAAAAAAATTTCGTGGTTTTTGGGAGTCAAACTCGAAAAATTTTAGTTTTTTGTGCAGCAATCCGAAAAAGTCACGTTTTTTTATCAGTTTTTTGAGGTTTTTTTTTATTGATAAATCAGGGCAAATTGTGGATTCTAGTTTGGTCTGACTTTTTTTTTTTTTTTTATTCCAAAAATCAGAGAAATTCGGATTTTGTTAAATAACCCCATTTAGACTTCACACAATATATACAAAGAAATCTTGACCCTATAATTGCAATTCTAACCTCTGACCTCCAGGTCTGGGCACATCTTCCCCTTTTGCAGCGGGGCAGAGATTATTGTATTGCCCACACAAAACCTCAATTATAATCCCAAAAAGGTTTTTTAAAAAATATATATCCAACTTCACATGGAATCGCAAAGTCCCATTTGGGAGAGCTGAAAAGCAGGAAGGGGACTTAGCCCTACCCAACCTTCAGCTATACCACTTTGCCATCCAAATGTATTATTTGCACTTTTGGTACCATCTGGATCCGTACAATCACAATATGACACTGCAAACTCATAGATGTATCCAGGCCCAGATTTGTGGCATGGTCACAAAGGCCCCAGCCTAGGGCAGCATGTACTCCCCTGTACACGTGGGTGCTAGGACCAAAATCTGGCCCTGGATGTTTGCCCTCTACCATTAAAACACCCACAGAGCTTTGATCCAACTACTAAAGGTGCTTATAAACAAACCACTCAGTGCCACCTGATTTACCAAATCCAATCTCCCGTACTCTTGCAATCTGGAGGACTTTACCTATTGCCCATATCTAGGAATTGCAAGAGCCTTTTTTCCAGAGGGAACAACCCCAACCATGACCGTCTACCCTCATAATTTAAATCTTCCATCCCCATAACCAGTATAGTTGCACGTCTTTAGCTCATTAATATCTTTCTTGGACTGGCAGACAAAACTGCATTGCCTTACCAGGGACCTATAAACAGGCAAAATTATGTTTTCATAGACAGTACTTTATTATATAGATGACCACAATACTATACTGAATAATGGACTTCCAAAATGCCCTGGTATGTCATAACCATTCCTCATAAACCGATGTTCACCTTTGAGTAAACTTTTAGTATGATGTAGAGAGTGATATTCTCAGATTTGCAATCGGTTTTCATTTTCTATATTTTGTGGCTTTTGAGTTATTTCGCTTTTTATTCAGCAGCTCTCCAGTTTGCAATGCAATGTCAGCAATCTGGTTGCTAGGGTCCAAATTATCCCAGCAACTACACATTGATTTGAATAAGAATATGAATAGGAGACACCTGAATAGAAAGACGAGTAATACAAATTAGCAATAACAATAAATGTGTAGCCTTACAGAGCATTTGTTTTTAGATGGGATCAGTGACCCTTATTTGAAATTTAGAAAGAGTCAGAAGAAAAAGGCAAATAATTAAAAAAACTATAAAAAGTAAGTAATGAAGACCAACTGAGAAGTTGGTAAGAATTAGCCATTCTATAACATACTCAAAGTTGGTGAACCACCCCTTAAAACCAGTCAAAGGTGAACCACCCCTTAAAACCATGTATGTCGACACGTAATACTGATGTGATGTAAAACAAAAAGTGGCGTCCACTTCATATCATATGTAAGTTTATTGTAGTGTTTTTGTTTGCAAAATAACAAAAGTTTACCTTTAAAATAACTTGCTAAAAGTTAATTTAAGGTGAATTACACCTTTAAGTTAAAAGGATTGAAAAACCATACATCTACTTCCTTGTATTGTGTAGTTTGATGTAAAGTAAAGCCAGACTAACAAAATTTTCATTAGTGCTGCAATGTTTTATATTGTTTAGGAAATGTAGGCCCCCATGCACTGCCGGCAGTCACAGTTTTTATATGCTAAAACATATTGCTTGCTATGTGCAACATCACCAGTGATATTTGTCTCCAATGTTAATAAATATGCCCCTAAAACCCAACAAAAATATTTTGCCATCAATATAGATTAATTCAGTTTAGTTAGGATCAAGTACAAGGTTATTTTATATTATTACCTAAAAAAAGAAAACAATGTTTTCCTTAAAGGACATGTAAATCCCTCCCACAAAAATGTAATCATTGAACAGCCTCTTTGAAATCTTTAGATAACTGCCACTCTGGTTGTTAAAAGATTATCAGTAAAGCTGCAGCATTCCCTTAATCACTTAGAAACCCTTCTCCTCCTCTAACCCACTTAGCCCACTCCCTTTGGCTGTTGACTTGTGAGCATGCTCAGTTCTTTTCAGCTCTGATTACTAAATACATCCTCCAGTCTAACAGCCAATGAAGCGATAGCATTACTGGTTCCCACAGAAACTTTGCTCTAGGAATATGATCCTATTTTTTTCTCCTAACCATCTCTCCTGAGCTCAGCTGAACCATGTGCTCAACCCCAGCAGAACTTTTTATCAAAGTGTAATGCGTTGCTTGAACTTTACAACATACATGTCTCAATGTTACTGATAATGTGTCAGAGGGAAAATGGCCGGCAGGTGAAAGCTGCTATTTGTTTTAGGAAAATGTGATGGAGCTGGCAAATGGAAGGGGTTTTATGCAGTATAAATAATGTGGCTTGGGTGGGGAAGATATGCCCAATTTATACACATGTGAGGAAATGTAGGCTTTACATGTCTAGAGTCTATGGCAGATTACCTTCCCGTAATTCAGAGCTTTCTAAATAAAGGGTTTCCAGATATGGGACCCCATACCTGCATAGCCAAAGAGATTGTTCAGGGTTTCAAATATAGAAGAGATCATACGCAAAGGCAGTTAGTTATGTATACTATGTTATAGTTATGTAGTTGTTAGGTTGAAAAAAAAATAAAGTCCATCGAGTTCAAACCCTCTAAATTAACCAATATACTAATTGTAGATTTTAGTATCATTAAAGCCTTTGATTATGCTTATTAAGGAAATCATACAAGCCACTAACAGAATCTGCATTAACAGAATCTGCCTTCACAACATCAGCCGACAGAGCGTTCCACAACTTCACTGCCCTCACCACGTTTTGTTCCTCTAATGAGGGTCAGCAACCTTTACTATCAAAAGAGCCATTTTGCCCCCTCTTCCACTAAAGAAAAATAGTCTGGAGCCGCAAAACATAACACCGCTTATAGATTTTAAAAGTTTTAACCTTTTTTTAATTTTAACTGTTACAACAAAAAAAGTGCAATGTGTAGGCCTACTTTGAAATAAATTAAACACTGAGTAGCCCTATTAAATGCTAGTGTTCTCATCTGTTTAAAGGCGAGGGCTATATGCGTCACATCCATGTCTACAGCCATGAGACTATATGAAGGGAAGTTTTAGATATGGGATCGTTAAATTGATGTTTTGTTTGACTTGTCATATTTACCTATGCTAAAAATAAACAGTTTCTTGGTTGTTTAATTCTCCTTCCTCTCCTCCTTCCTTAAAAAGGAGACTAGAGCATGCATCTGCCTGTTTAGTAGGCAACCGTACTGTTGTCATGAACACAAAATCCCAGTGTTTCCACAGCTATCCCAGCAAAATGTGCCTTTTGTGCTGTAATTTCCTCTGTTTCTTAAGTAAATTGCAGTCAGGTGAAAGTGAACAAAAGAGGAAGAATTTCAAAATTTGCAAACAGAATCTTCTTGAATAAAGAAAGTGCCTCAATGTGTAATCTGCCACATACTGTAGTACCCATAGTAAAAATGATTTACTTATGCTGTACAGACAGAAATTATTGACAATCGCTTGACTGGGCTTGTACTTTACAAACTGAAATATATATTTAAATATTTATTTAATTTGTTTTAATACATTTTGCAGTAATTGTTCTGTAATTTTGGAACTTAACCTGTATTCCTTATATTTATTGTCTTCCTTATATTTATTGTCTTCCTGTATATATATCTACAGCAATGAATAACTTAAATGACCCCCCACAGTGGAATATTGACCCAAATGAAGATGGAAGGGAAGGAAGTAAATGGAATTATGCTCTCTTGGTTCCCATGCTTGGACTGGCTGCTTTTCGTGAGTCTTGTTTTTTTTGTTTGTTTGTTTTTTTTTTTGTAAGTTTTTATTTAACATTTTAATTTTTCCAACAGTACAGAGGGGAGACCCCCTTAGTCAACTAAGGGATAGAAAAGAAGAAGAGAGTAGAGAGAGAGTGAAGAGAAGGAGGGGAGAGCTGGGGGAGGTTACCAAGCTGAAAACAGACCTAAAGTCCTCCTGCATCTTACTAGTTTTGGGGCCCTGTTGTGGCAATGTGTTTGCTTCCAGTCTTTTTCCCCAGATGGCATCAAATTTATCAGAGCATCCATGGGCCAGGTAAACCATTTGGGTAGGGAGTTATTGATGAGCTTTTTCCAAAAGTTTAATGCTGGCGGCCCCATGGATTTCCACTGTAGCAGTATTGCTTTTTTTGCATAATAAAACAGTTGCAAGTAACACAATTTGGCTGAGGGTCTCAACGGTAATGCTTCTGTAATACCTAGAAGACAGAGGCTTGGTGACAGTACATTGGGAAGTGCTAAACTACTCTCAGCATATGCGAGAACCTCCCGCCAGAAACCTTGGATTACTGGGCATTCCCAGAAGACATGGAAGAAAGTACCCACAACATTAAGGCACTTGGGATACTGGTCTGAGACTCCGGGGTAAATCCTGGCTAATCTTTGTGGGGCGAGATTTACTCTGTTAAGAAATTTGGTCTGTATGTACCTGTCCCTACTAGAGATAGTAAGTTTGGGTACTAAAGCTATGGCATCTTTCCCTAGGTCTGGGATGTCATCACACCAGTATTGTTTGATTTTGTTCAGTTGGGTTGTGTTTGATTTCATCAATATAATGTAGATCTAGGTTAGCGCTTTTGTCAAATCTGGTCGGCGGAGGTATAGTTCCACCTTGGTTTCTGTGACCTCAAATGGTCATACGAGGAATTGAGATTGAAAGGCATGCTTTAACTGAAAGTATCTAAACAGCATATTTGCAGGGAGTTGGAATTCATTTTGAAGTATATTGAATTGTTTACAATCCCCATTGACTATAATATCTCCTAGTGTTTTGACTCCTGCGGCCGCCCATCTAGCAGAATCTGGGAACGAATTAAAGTGTGGGAGGTATTTATTTCGCAGATAGGCGTCCATTTGGACCAGACTGGTTATTTGTTCTGGGTGATTTTGAGTGCCGCCTGAAAGGTTTTCACTACTGTTCTAATTGGGGGCTTTGTTCTGTATAGTGGGGAGATACCCCTATAGAGCAATTTAGTTAGGGCCTCTAGAGAACCTACAATAGTGGCTTCAAGTACAAGTGCTCGGTTGTCTAGTTGTGGAGCTAGCCACCAGTGTGCAAAGACCAGCTGGCTGGCCAAAAAGTATTTCTCAAAGTTAGGTAGGGCCAGTCCACCACCCGTTAGCGGGGTTTAAAGTGTTGGTAGGGCCAGTCTGGATCCATATCCGTGTCTGCTTACCATATCTAAGCTTTAAAAGGTATCATTACATAGATAAATTGGCCCCTGCATTGTTTACATCTCAAATTCAGACTGTAATCTTCTGTATTGTTCACACATGTAATCCCCCCTGCATTGTTCACACCTGTGACACCTCTATTGTTCACATCCCTAAAACCCTGTACTGTTCACACCTGAGACCCAGACTAAAATTACCAACATTGTTCACCTGTTCAAGCTCATACAAACTGCTGGAAGGGCACCAGCATTGTGTCATTGTATGTAGTACATATAAGCATGATCCTGATAGGTTTCCCTGTCTCCTGCTCTGTTCTACCTTCCCTATGCTCCCTGTGTGTGCCATACTCTGCCCGTGTGTGCTCTGCTCTGCCTGTGGAACATAAGCATGGTTCAAGGAAAAATATAGAATCAATACAGCTCCAGGCAGTAATTTTCAACTGCAATGTGTTTTATTCAGCAGTGCAGGCACACTACATGTTTCGGGCGGAGCCCTTTATCAAGTGTGACCCTTGTGACACTTGATAAAGGGCTCCGCCCGAAACATGTAGTGTGCCTGCACTGCTGAATAAAACACATTGCAGTTGAAAATTACTGCCTGGAGCTGTATTGATTCTATATTTTTCCTTGAATTATGCACATGGGGTGTAACACAGACACCTACTGAATCTTACAGCAATAAAGTGAAGAAATTGGAGGCTGAATCATACCTACTCTATTAACATAAGCATGGTATTTGTTCTGGGGGTTTGTTATCATTTGGAAATTATTGTTCAGGGCCCCTAAGGTGTTAAATCATGTGCTGGGGTATCTGTGTTATCCACAGGGTACAGTGGAGGAACTACAGAGGGGGCAGTGGGTGTTATTGTACCAGGGTACCGTATATACTCGAGTATAAGCCGACCGAGTATAAGCCGAGGTACCTAATTTTACCTTCGAAAACTTATTGACTCGAGTATAAGCCTAGACACAACTACAGCCCTGTCTCCCAGCAGCGCACATTCCGCCAAAGCGCCCCCCCCCCCAGCGATCAACCGGACTTCTTTGCAAAGTTGATCATGACAGAGAATTGCCAAACAGATTATTGTGTGCATTGTCCCACTGTCCCACTACCATGTGCAGAGGGTGCTGTGCGATATTGCAGTCACTGTTATTCTTTCATATAACCAACAGAGGGCGCACTTTTATTCTTTCATATAACCATATAACCACTACCATGTGCAGAGGGTGCTGTGCGATATTGCCATCACTATTAATCTTTCATATAACCAACAGATGGTGCTGTGTGATATTGCAGTCACTGTTATTCTTTCATATAACCAACAGAGGGCGCACTTTTATTCTTTCATATAACCAACAGAGGGTGCTATGTGATATTGCAGTCACTTATTCTTTCATGTAACCAACAGATGGCGCTGTGTGATATTGCAGTCACTGTTATTCTTTCATATAACCAACAGAGGGCGCACTGTTATTCTTTCATATAACCAACAGAGGGCGCTGTGTAATATTGCAGTCACTGTTATTCTTTCATATAACCAACAGATGGCGCTGTGTGATTTTGCAGTCACTGTTATTCTTTCATATAACCAACAGAGGGCGCACTTTTATTCTTTCATGTAACCAACAGATGGCGCTGTGTGATATTGCAGTCACTGTTATTCTTTCATATAACCAACAGAGGGCGCACTTTTATTCTTTCATGTAACCAACAGATGGCGCTGTGTGATATTGCAGTCACTGTTATTCTTTCATATAACCAACAGAGGGCGCACTGTTATTCTTTCATATAACCAACAGAGGGTGCTGTGTGATATTGCAGTCACTGTTATTCTTTCATATAACCAACAGAGGGCGCACTGTTATTCTTTCATATAACCAACAGAGGGCGCTGTGTGATATTGCAGTCTCTCCCCAAGCGAACTGTTGGTATAGGAATGATTAAAAGTGACTGCAATCTGAGCTACTGCCCACTGACTCGAGTATAAGCCGAGGTAGACTTTTTCAGCACATTTTGGATGCTGAAAAACTCGGCTTATACGCGTGTATATACGGTATATCTTAATATGACTTTGTATTTTTCACATGCATTGAGCACGTTTTTATTTGGTGTGTTACCACAATTAATGTGGACATGGTCTTGTGGTAACATGGGTGTGGTTTAAGTGGGTGTGGTTTAAAAACAGTGAGTGGCTAACACTGGGTATTATTGGCCCTTCACCATGTAGGCCAGAAAAATTCCAGCCCTCGGTACCACAGAAGTTGGACAGCACTGATCTATAGGAAAGATTAAGGACTTATCATAATTGACTTTAAATTGCCAAAGTTTGTTAGCAACCTTTCAGGGCTTGGAAGGAGCCCCTGGAATCTGCCAGATATAAAAGCATATCATCGGCGTATAATGATACTTTCTCCTCCAAATCTCCAAGTGGAGCCACACAATTTCTCTCCCGTATCGTGATAGCTAATGGCTCAATAGCAAGGGCAAAAAGCAGAGGTGATAATGGATAGCCCTGCCTTGTTCCCTCCTCAAATTTACAACTGCCGAAAGTGCACCGGCCACCAAGACTTTTGCTTGAAGTGGTGCATAGACTGTCTCGAGTTCTGTAGCTATTGTCCCTGTGAAGACTGGGGTATCTATAGTGTCTAGGAAGGCTCGCATACCATCGGGTATCTGAGTTGTTTGAAAATCATAGAGGGTTTGATAGTAACATTTCTGACTTAGCAGTGGTCATGGAGCCATCCTCCAGTTGTAGCTCCTTGAGGACCCAGTAGGGTGTTTCACCCCTGGCTAACATGGTATGTAGTTTAATATTTTTGTCACCCTTGTCATACCAGTGGGCAGCCCTGTACAACTCAGCTTGAGTGAATTTTTCTGTATACAGTAGGTTAACATCTCTTTGGCACTCATTGAGCCTATGCGCACTGAAGTCATTGACCTCCTCCACTAGGGCATTCTCAGCTTGCGCCAGTTTGTCCTGTGCTTGTAGTAGGGATTCCTCACGTGTCTGTCTAGCTTGTTTGATTAGAGAGATGTGCATGTCTCTAGTATAAGCTTTCCCTGCACCCCAAGACAACGTTAGCCTGCGATGTGTCCCCAGCATAGAGTCAGCAGGGGGAAAGATGTTCCAACACATATTTATGGGATATTCATGGGAGCCGCCACCCACTGGGGCTCCTTGGGTGTGCATCAAGCTCCGAGGTGACCCTCCAACTTCCCAGCCATGTATCTGAGTTATCTCCGTGCCCCCCAGCTCAAGAGTCAGAAAGGAGAGAAGAACAGAGCATAAGAGAACATCCCGAATAACTCCCCCCCCCCTCCCGGTATCCTCCCCCTAACTAGAAGATATATTTTCACAAACATAATATAGATATCAATACACACATGCACATGAAAAAATAACAGTGCTTACTGCTTTTGAATTAGGAAACACTTAACAAGTGTACAAGACTTTTGTATCACCGTCACAATTACCTGCTTCACTACTCTTCACAACCCATTTTAAAACAGCACCTGTCTTCTCTTACTACAAGCCTTCTCATCCTCTTAATTATTGCAACAGTTAAGGTAGACATTAAGTTCAGTTGGGCAACATTCAGAGAATCCAGAACTACCATCCTTTGTAGCATTTGCATGATTTGGCCTTCAGATGAGATGAAATTTCCATTGTTTTTATATGGTTGATTGCTCAGGACTACTGCAGTGACATTTTTTTTAAATGTTGGTTTTGGGGATATTAGGCAGTTGTGTAAATTGCAGGAAAATATACACTTTGGAAAACACAGGCTCTACTGCATTTTTACTGTAATTTATCCACATAATCCAAATTTTTAACAATGATTTTCCTTGTATGTAATAACAAAACAGTAACTTGTATTTGATCCAAACTAAGATATAATTCATTCTTATTGGAAGCAAAACCCAGCCTATTGGGCTTATTTAATGTTTACATGATTTTCTAGTAGACTTAAGGTATGAGTTACAGAAATATACGTTATCCGGAATCCCTAGGTCCAGAGCATTCTGGATAACATGTCCAATACCATTAGTTATATTTATGTTTTACTTCTTTTTATGTTTTATTTTAAATCAGGTTGGATCTGGTCAAAGGAATCCAAGAATGAAATTTCAAAAGCAAAATCAGAGTGCAGCATGAAACTGGAAAGTGCTCAAAAAGACCTTGAAGCAAAATATCGAGATACTATCGCAGAAAGCCGTCATATAATCGCTCACTTGGAAATCGAGCTAGAGAAGGAGAAAAATCGAACTCTCAGCTATCGTAGAGCCATTATTTCCCAGGGGCAGAAACTTGTGGAGGAAAGAAAACTATTTGAACAAGAGAGAGAGGCACATAGTCTGGAGAAACAAGCTGTACAAGAATCTGGTGCAGCAGGAGCTTTATACAGGAGCTACACCTTGAAAGAGGAAGAATGGCAAAAAAAGGCCACTAGTCTGCTGAAGGAATTTGAGGAGTCACTCAAGAAGAGGCAGAATATATTTTGTAGCCTGGTAGTACCGAGAAAGGAACGCTTAGAAATAGAAAAGAATATGTTAATAAGAGCTGTTACTGACCCAGTTGCAGCTGAATTAGACATGGAAGTGGGATTGGTCGACATATTTAAACATGATACTCACTGTGCTTCCTTTACAAACACCAATAAGCGTAGAAATGGTAGGCTAATGTGGCTTTACCTCAAGTATTGGGAGCTTGCAATAGATCGTAATAAGTTCAAGAAAGTTGAAAAAGCCATTATAGGAGAAACAAAGCGTTCATCCTAGTTTTACATATTTTATATTTTTAGAGAGATACATTTGGGAATGGAAAAGTATTACATTTGAGATAAGGAACAATGAATTTAAAGACTTTTTATTGTGTCTGGACATTAACAGATGAAAAATCCATAAATGGCTATTAAAAATGATCTGTTCACCAACACTGTAAACGGTTCTAATCTGATACATTAGTATATTAAAGGCATCTGTTATAATTGATACAATAGTTGCATAGATGCTGCTGAGAAATGTATGAACAAACCAAATGTAACAATTCAGAGTCTGCTGTGAGAAAGAAGTTTAAAGGGGTGGTTCACCTTTAAAGTAACTTTTATTATGTTATAGAACAACCAATTCTAAGCAACTTGTCATTATTTATTTTTTATTGTTATTTGTCTTTTTCTTCTGATTCTTTGCAGCTTTCAAATGGGCGTCGCTGTACCCTTCTAAAAAAACAAATGCTCTATAAGGCTACAAATGTATTGTTATTGCTACTTTTTATTGCTGAGCCTTCTATTCAGACTCTCTCCTATTCTTATTCCAGTCCTTATGCAAATCAATGCATAGGTAAAAAAATAGAAAGCAGTTAGAAAAATTTAAATATTTCTGCTGTATCTGAAGACAACTGAACTTCATAAAATGTATTTGGAAGGTAAAATACTCCTTTAAAGTGTATTTTTAAATTTGTTTTTTGAAGATATAAAATGCCAGTAACACAGGGAATGGAAGTACCCTTTTTTGGTTTACTTGGTTTAAAATACATACTGCATATTGGCAGGTTGTGTGTGTGACATATTTATTTTCATATTATTTCACTTAAAACTTTTTTTTGCATATCGTAAAAAAAAAAAAATATATATATATTGCTAAGCAACATTACAACATGCATTATGCACACATTACGCAATTGTTTGTAATTTTTATTACAATTATTTACATTTGATATATTCCTAGCTATGACTCCTCAAATGAAAGCCAGAAAACCGACTCCTGTTACATGTGGAGGTTTTGGAAACCACGACCAAACTCACCTCTCAATGTTCGTGCTTTCAGACAATTTCTAGCTAAAAATAAAAAAAAATCCAAAAACTTCTAAAAGTCTGAATTAATTTAAAGCTGACATGTCACCCAGGTAGAAAAAGCTGTATAATAAAAGTACTTTTCAAATTAAACATGAAATCCAAATTCTTTTTTTTTAATTAAAGTATTCATAGCTGTAAACTCACTTAAAAAATTTCAGCTGTCACTCTAATATTGCCTGCCCCTCCTCTATGCCTTAGGCATAGAGACGAGACAGGCAATTACTTTCACTTTCCATTCAGCACTCCCCACATTCCCCCAGTTCTCTTAACTATTGCATTGTGTAACCAGTGCATTGGAATCAGACATCAGGTCCTCCATTCTGATGCACAAAGATGATGCCTTAACAATGTCCACAATATGGCTCCTGCGTCCATGCTATAATTATGAATTCCCAGACCGAAGGAAACAAGATTCAGATAATTTATACAGTGTAATTTTGCTTGACAAATGTAATAAAATAGGATTTGGAATATTTTTTTTGGGTGACCGGTCCCTTTTAAAGTAGTTCAGTTTAGATCAGCGTGGCTCCAATTAACTTCTATAGATCCTCAACATCTTTAGAAGTTTTTACTTTTTCTTTAGAGGTTTTAGTTTTTACACTTAATAAACCTCACATTTTTAAATCTTTTTAGAAATATAGGAAAACCGACTGTTTTGGGATTTGTGGGAAAATATGAAATTTGATTGTTCGTTAATGGGCTCCTAAAAGTCAAATCCAAAAAAGAAAAACAAACACTGCTTTTCACTTTAAAACCACTGATAAATGTTAATACTGCAAAGGTGCTTAGAATTATATTTTTTGATTATGCATTAGATCAGTGTTTAGGAGGAGGGCCCCTTTAATTTCTCCAAATAACAATCAGATAAAGCAAGTACACATCATCACAGTAAAATATACTAATTTAGTATCATTTAAAGACTTTTTTTTCAGTTACTTTCTATTTGTGACTGTTTGTCTAATATTGAAGAGTGCATTTAAATTTTTCACCTTCTTATGTCTTTCTGAAGCAGCTCTGGGAGGGGAGGGGTGACGACTCTATAACTGTCCTAAATTGATACATTAGTTGATACATTTCTTGTTTGTCCCTGATGAACAGAATCCCTGATTTTCATTAAAGGCAGCTGTTAGAATTGATACAATATTGCTAATATTACACAGATAGAACTGAGAAATGTTTTGACTAATATAGCAAATTGTAACAGTTCAAGGTCTGCACCTGGATCACCAGAGACAGGAACTTTAAACTTCAATTTTTGAAAAATGTTACAAAAAAATAAAAGATGGAAAGCAATTGAAAAAAGTATGTGTTTATGGTGAACAATTGGAAAAACAACTGAACTGAAAAAAAAGTGTTTGGAAGGGAAACAACCGATTTAGTGTAAATAATTTTACCCATCAATAGCAACAAATAAACATACAAGATTAACAGTTGTACCCAGTTTGCAATTCTAATTGTCTATTACACAGGGTTGACTGGATTACCAGAAGAAATCCCAGTTGGCTTAGAAGTCCAAGGTTCTTGAAAAAAGTTTGCTGCTGGTTTTTGCATCTGACAAGTTTTCACCATTGGCTGGGTTGGCTGGGACTCTTGAGATCAGGTTCTTCCTTTGGGTCCCCTGTCCAATATTGAAATTACAAAGTTATTTTATTTTACTGTTCTGTGCTGATGTAGGTGTGTATTTTAAAAGTTGTAAAATCTTGGCCTTTTTTAATTAAATATTTGTTTGCATGAGTTGTGTAAGACTTTCTGCACTTGCTCCTGAAATTCCTGAATGTATGCTTTTACTTTCAAATAGAGTGTTTTCTATTAGTAGTATTGAACAAGAAGCTAAACAATTTAAAAAACATGAAAAAATAAAAAATTAATCAATTGCAAATGATCTAGATTATCATTATCATTTGCTGTAATTTTTTTTCCAGTCTGAAAGACTGAATATTGTTTTCACTCCTCTATACCAAAGATTCATCACCTGTGGAACACCTGCACTACCCCCAGGTGACATTTTCTTAAAATACCTTTCCCTGGCCAATTCCATGCCATACTACCGGAGAGTACTGCCCCAGTGCTCCCATTAGAAGGCCCTCCCCACCCATCCCCCAATCTGGCATCTTTTTGTCCTTTTGCTTCAGTTTATTTTTTGCTCTCATTTGAAGCAAGTTTTGCTTTTTAGCCTTGGGAAAGCTTTAGGCCAGCCAAACAGCATCATATTGACTGGGGGTTTGGCCCCTGAGAACTTTTATCCCCTTAAAGGGGATGTAAAGGCTATACAATCCCAGTTTTACTTTCGTTAATGAAAAATAAATCTCCGATATACTTTAATTAAATGTGTACCGTTTTTATAATAAATCTGAATGTATGCAGTGAAATTTCTCCTTTGTTTTACTTGCTGTGACAGCTGCAGATAGGAAACTTTGGACGGTCCCTAACTGCTCTGCAGGGAAACAATCATAGTTTCAAACAGCCTGGGGGAGCCCCCCCCACACCTAACTTCCCAGAACTCGAGCAGCTTTGTTTGTTTCCCTATAAAGCAGCCTGCAACTGTGTAAAGATTTGTATCCACAGACCCAGTGCAGTTTGCATATTCTGATTATTAATCAGTCTTGCTGTATCAGCTTCAATGGCAGATATTATTTGACTTGTGCAGTTTTGATCATTTATGACGATCCCTAAGCTTACCCTCCCAACTGAAGCCCAGACCACACTGAGCATGTGCGTGGTCTTGCAAAGATGTTTGACAAAGTAACAAGATGACAGCCCCCTGCAGCCAACTTTGAAAACATAAACATAACATTTGTTTAATTAGGCTTCTGGTGCAGTAAGTTCATGTTTATATTTAGTATACAAAATACAGCATTTCTAGAATTATTGTATTTTAGTTCCACTTTAAGAATATTACCTCATTTGTATTGAGTCCCCCATGCTTCATCTTCTGGATCGGGTAGGCATGGTGGTGCTATAGCTTATATCACTTATTTGTCTTTGATGTATGTGCCCTACTGGCCAGCTTATAGCTTGTCAGTTGGCAAGTGCTCTGTCCCCCATCTGTGTGCCTTACCAGCCTGCTTAAAAAGTGTCCGGCAGCAGTGATGTGTGTAGTCCTTATACCCCTTGTGATTTTTGCAGATGGGAGAGGGAGGTGGCAGTTAGCTAAGGTATCTGTTAGTTTCATAGGTTTCAGCTGGCCCAACCCATTGGAGTGGAGGGAACTAGCCCCTGCTGGAGCCTAAGAGTTGCCCTGGCGGAGTGGGGTTAGCAGATATATATCTATTGAGGTATGTTTAGTTAGTGGTCTGAGCCTTTTGGCCTCATTTTCTTTACCCCTATAATGGGGTATCATTTTTCTTTAAATTTAGAAATTTAGGTTTTTAGAACAGCTGTCTCCATCACAAGTCTTTTCCACGGTTGAGGTATTTTACAATTTCAAAAAAATATTCTGTTTGTGTAGCGTACACCTCCTTAATGCTGCAGCTAAGACTTGCTTAAATGCAGCAGTCAATACTGGCTTAAGGGCACAACCAAGTTATATGTATGAATTGCATTTAAATATGGTAGCTGTTGTGGACATGGGTTTTGTAAAAATGGAGCAGCTGATGCCAATTCTAACTTTTATACAAAGTATTATCAGTATATACAGTATTGTCACCTGTGGAGGTTTCTTTCTTTGGGGTTTATCTGGCACATATTACATTCTGGAAATCATATTTCCTTTTGTGGAACTATTGCACTCCCATTTAGGGATATTAGCTTGCTTGTCCCAATAGTAAGACATGAAGTTGGCCAGTTAAAATGGAAAACTGTATCATACTTACAGCTTACAATTGCTTTGTAAGCCTACACATGTATTGTAATTTCTTTTATTTTTACTTTTTATCACTCATCTTTCTATTAAGGCCCTCTCTTATGCATGTTCCATTCAAATGAATATACTTCCAGTGAGGGCACTTTTTTGCCGCCCCTGGAAAATTGCGGACTGCTGCCGCCTTAGGTGAGTTTCTCAACTTGCCTCATGGCAGCAGTGCCCCTGCTTCCAGTGGATGTGAGGGCATCCACTGAGATAGAAAAATGCTTCATATTAAAAATGTGCAGTTGTGGTTTTCTCTCTGTGAAGTACTGTATTGGCTAATGGTGTTAGAAAGTTAAACAAAAGTTAAACAATTAAAGTTACCAGGAACATATTTTTGCCACCCCTGGTAATGTGGGGTGCTGCCACCTGATGTAAGATGCTCACTTTGCTTCATGGTAGCAGTACCCCTGGCAAGGACATCTTGCAGCCTAAATAGCATAATGTAGCCTTTTGGGTCTAAAGACTAATTTTTTAAAGATCGTTTTTAAAAAATCATTTTTTAAAGTAAAGGAGGAAAGCAGATCTGCTCTGATGCACATACCCCAGTTGCTCCATAGACAGGCCTGAGGTCAGTCTGTCTGGAGCTACATGGAGCCGATATTTGTGCGAATATGCATATATTTGTGGGTTTTCGCTGATATCTACTCCATGTAGCTCAGGGGTGCCAAAAAGGTAGTTTGGGATCTACCACTAGACCTTTAGACACTGTCAACAAACAGCTTGTCTAAATCACCCTTCTGTTTCATGCTTTTTATACAGATTTGTACAGTGGTGCTTCGCCAATGAGGCAAGTTGAGGCTGTCGCCTCAGGCGGCAGCACCCCACTAGGTACCAGGGGCAGCAAAAATGCTGCTCCTGGTACTTTAAGAGCGAATTTCTGGTGTGGGGGGGCAGCAGCAACTGCTGCCTCAGGCAGCGGAGGGGCCAGGATCGCCCCTGGATTTGTATTATGTTATGGTTACATAAGAAATCAGTTAGTTAAATATTCATTTTCTCATAAATCATTTATATCCGTTATAAATCAATATTTAAGTAATATTTTCCATGGAACAGAATGCTAACAAAACGTTTATGGATGTAGATCATAATGGCAAATCATGACTAAAGTAGACCTCATATTAGTAAAGTATGGGCGCT
This sequence comes from Xenopus laevis, assembly GCF_017654675.1. NCBI lineage: Eukaryota > Metazoa > Chordata > Amphibia > Anura > Pipidae > Xenopus > Xenopus laevis. The sequence continues at coordinate 59,716,561 of NC_054382.1, forward strand.
CCTGATGTAGCTCCACACAGGCTGTTGTCTGGCCCATCAATGTGCAGATAAGGGCAGATTTGCTTTTCTCCGACTATAAAAAACGCCTGTGGAGAAAAGCAGACAATCCACTGTGTGTGCCCAGGGCCTTACCAATGCAGATTCAAATTAATCAGAAAAGAGTGTGAAGTGTGATGGCTAACCATCAATAACACTCATGTATGCTGAATTTGTAGGTGCAACATGTTAAGAAAAATATGTTCCTTCCAAGGTTAGCTTGCGTTGATTGTGCTATGTACTTCCTTTCAAAACTAAATTGTGTCCATTGTGTTATGTATTTTGTACTTGAGCTCAATTCTTCATAACAGACTGAAATGGAACATTGACATATAGGGGCCGATTTACTAAGGGTCGAAGTGAACTAGAGGGAATTTTTGAATACAAAAACTTCGAATTTCGAAGTAATTTTTTGGGTACTTCGCCAACTTAAACCTGCCGAATTGCTATGTTAGCCTATGGGGACCTTCTACAACATATTGCCAGCATTTTTCTAGGTGTTTAGAAGTCGAAGTAAAATCGTACGCTCGTATGATTAAATTGTTCAGATCGTACGATTCGGAGTACGATCGGAGTACGATCGTAGGATGTTAAAAATCCTTCGAATTCTACTTTGAATATCAAAGTATGCAATTCGATGGTCGAATTTTGAAGTTTTTTCCACTTCAAAATTCGACCCTTGATAAATCTGCGCCATAGTGTATTAACTTTTGGCCAGATTGTAATGGATCTAGAATCTGATGTTCTCATAGAATTCTATGCTCCTTGGTGTGGGCTTCTCATAGAATTCTATGCTCCTTGGTGTGGGCACTGTAAGTCATTTGAGCCTAATGATCTGGGCAAAAAATACAGATCAACACAGGGCCTTATTATTGCAGTGATAGAGGTGGTGATAGAGATTTGGAAGGCTTAAGCAAGTTTATTGAAGAACACTCAGTTAAAATAAAGAGAAAGGGTGAGCTTTGAAGAAGATTGGAACAGCTTTTATTTTTTTTGTCATTGACAAGTTTAAGTGGAAGGTAATCTTAGAATTACCTTAAAATGAGGTTGGAATTGGCATTCTGAGACAGTCTGCAATTACTGTTCATCTTGTATGTGTGTATAATGTCATTAAGTTATGCCTTTACTTAAGACTCTCCTGTTCATTTTCCTGTTCAAAAATGGATAGGTGCATACCGTGCATACAAGTCAATCCGTTTAAAATAAATACTAAATGCAAATATTCTTAGAATACCATAATGCACTTCATACAACAGTTATTTTCAAGACATACTACCACTTTAAAGATACTTTTACTAGGGCCAACATAATTTTAATGTAATAAGCACTTTTATAAGTGGGTGAGACAACATTTTTCACTGTTGGAGTTTTTCTGTGAAGTTACTGATATTCTTGTTTCCTAAAAAAAAATACTTTATTTCTTTCAGCTGGCCATACACTGCTGTCAATAGCAGAATATTTTGTTAAAAAGTAATAAAAGAAAAAAGTCAAAATATTTGTGAAATTTGCATTTAGTGTACTACTTTATTTTGCACCAGAAACCCCCAATTTATTAATTTTACTCCCTTGGCCATCCATGTAGTGTTTTGACTTTGCCTTTCGTGCAAACATGTTTTTGAGAGTCTTTACCTGTGTATCTGTGTGATCAGCTTTGTGCAGATACACACTGGATGATGTCAATATGGAAACATAAAAAGGCAATTTATAATGCAGCGTGCAAAGGGCAAATAAGTCTATACCCTGCACTGCATAAGCTGCTGCAAGTTCTATGCTTTTTACACAGAGACCTTGTGGCTTGCCTTTTGGGTAAACACTTTACCCTCTGTGTCTATATTGTGAATTGGAGGCAAAGCTTTATGTAAGAAAAGTAGTTAACTTCCCCACCACCCTAAAAAAAAACAACTAAATTAGGTGCAAAACTAAGGGCTGAACTCCACGATTGTTTGACGGATAGTGTCGCTGTGATAAAACACAGACAACAAGTTGGATGTAGTTGCATGGGTCAAAATATAATGGGACTGATAGACAAATCGCAGGTATAAACCCATTCCATACAACACGACTGTCGGATGTGAATTCCACATGCTATGTCTTCATCCGACTTGTGTGTAGTTTATACCTGCATTTTTTTCTATCAGTCCCGTTATATTTGTACACATGTGACTACATGCGACTTGTCATCTGGGTTTTATTGCGGCGACACTAAGCGTCAAAAAAAGTTTGTGAAGTTACGCCCTAACCGATACTGATTTATAATCAGAAAGTCCGTAATTTTTCTCTCTCAATTGTGGAAGCATTTCTCATACTTAACATATAAAAATTCATATATTTTTCGGTTAAGCTGCTTTGAAAGCTGTCTGTGTATTCTTGAAATATTGCATTTCTCTCATTGTTTGAATGCACTTCACTGAATGAAATGTAGGTCTTTTCTGAAGTGACTTGCTACAGTAAGAAAAGAGACCGGTTCACTGTGAGACCTACTACTCACTCTCTTACAGTGAAACAGCCCCCATTCCAGCTGCACAATAAATTATTATTACTGCATCTAACAGCACCATTTAATTGTGAAATTGTAGGATTGTTTCAGAATTATTTGCCTTCCTCTTCTGCCTCTCAATTCATCTTCCAGTCTCTCATTCAATCCAGTGCCTGTTTGCTAGGGTAAATTGGACCATAGCAACCAAATAGTTGGTCCCCGACTGGAGATCTGAACAAAAAGTTAAACAACAGATTGGCATAAAATGTCAGTCTACATCAGGGGTCCACATTCAAATGTAAACATGTTGGATAGCAATATAAAAGTTTTTGGTGGTGTCCAGTGTTTGAATTGGGATTTAAAGAGTAGAGGGATGGTACGTGCAGCGCGCGTAGTGCTATGAGGCGATTCTGTGGCCTGCCCACAAATATAAGCCACGCCTGCCATTATTATAAGCCTCCCCTACCAATAGTTTCTAGTTACAGCCACTTTAATTTAAAATCATTTCGCTATTTCCATGTTTATTGACAGCACAACAAATTAGTTTAACAGCAATCAACATGTCACATTAACACTAACACTAACCTGGCACAATTGCAATTTCATGTAGAACTACCCCCAGAATTCATAGCACAATGGCACAACTGCAATTTCATGTTTAAATACCCACAGAATTCATAGCACAATGGCACAACTGCAATTTCATGTAGAACTACCCCCAGAATTCATAGCACAATGGCACAACTGCAATTTCATGCCTAAATACCCTCAGAATTCATAGCACAATTGCAATTTCATGTATAAATACCCACAGAATTCATAGCACAATGGCACAATTGCAATTTCCACATGCAACTGTCAGCAGTCTTTAAGTGGAGTGGAAAAATAAAAATGAAATGAAGAGGAAGCTACGTGTTTTTTCTATACATAAAAACATAAAAGGGATATGATATTTAAGCAAGATTTAAAAACATGTGATTCAGGTGAACGTTGCCTTTCTTAAAGAGTTAGCAAATTGCATTGGCTAAATGAGAAAGCCAGTTCTATAATATATTCTGGTTTGGATGGAATTAATGAATTAGCAAAATTGCAATTTCATGTATAAATACCCACAGAATTCATAGCACAATATCAACCACTGCCATTTAGCTGTTGCTAAACCACAACTCCCATCATCCCCTCCCAACACAACGGGATGATGGGTGCTGTTGGGTATGAGTGAGACAGATATTCTTTCATGCAGCTAACTGTTAAACTAAAGAGCAAGTTAGGGCTTCCCCTATCCCAGTACGGGCTCCCAGCAGCAATGGCTTCATGCAGCTCCCCTCTCCTTGTGCTGTCACCCACCCTCCTTTCTACCGATCTCCCCCACAGCGTACCTGGCTCCTTCTAAATGGCTTGTGCCCTTGAATTCCTCACTCTTTGCTTTTTTTGGTGGGCCCACGTAGCTGGTAAGCAAAATCCTCTCCCCCCTCCTTTGTCCCTTTGCTGCCTGTGCTCACTGCTTCCTCTTGCTGCTGATTGCAGGACATCGGAGCAGCCAGAGACAGGATGTGCTAGGATTAGCTGCAGTGGCAAAATGAAGGCACGTGCACTCGCCCCAGTAATGCTGCAATATGGGGGTGGCCCTTAAGTACTTTCTAGGAGGAATAACATTGGTGGGAACACCCACCAGCAGAGCACGAGTACAGGTGCTCATGCAGTCCATTTTAAAGGAATGCGCACACTCTTACCAGCGGTGGGAACATGCAGCCAGTACAGGCAGAGAGCATGAGTACAGGTGCTCATGCAGTCCAATTTTAAAGGAATGCGCACACCAGTGCTGCTGAGACCCGGGGAAAAAAACACTCCGGTATGCTGACCCTTACCATCCCGCCAGAGGGGATGGAATTTAGTGATAAAAAAGAAGTGGCGGGATGCCATCCCGCTGCATCCCACCCCAATTCCAGCACTGGGCCAAATAAGGGCTGTGATTGGCTATTGGTAGTACACATGGTTTTTATGCACCTAAAACTTGCCTCCTAGCCTGGAATTCAAAAATAAGCACCTGCTCACTGGGAGCAACATTTGAGGGGTTGGGAGCAACGTTTTGCTCACAAGCCAATGGTTGTGGATCACTGGTCTACATCATAATAAAAGTTTATTAAGGTGAACAAGTGAAAGGCAACTAATGTAGCAGATTGTAACTGTTCAGAATCTGCACTGCACCTTGATCACTGAGCTTGCCAGACTGAGACAGAAAATATTAAAGTAATTGGAGAAACATATTATTATCTGTGACCGATTGGCAGTGAAGGAACCACACAGCGGATAATGCAACAGAAGGTGTAGCTTAGCCTTTAATGGCAGTTTGTTTAAGGAAGTACAGACTGTCGCTTTTCAAGGCTTACACAAAACAAAATAAAGCATAAAATAAAATCCTACTCCTGTCTGGAGACTAACTAAACAGAAAGGTTCCCTTTCTAACCCGCCGGTCAGCTATGCTGATTCCGACACACACAAAATAACAAGGGTATTCACCTTCTGAGTACACGGCAGCTTTTGTCAGAGCACTTTCGCTGGAGCTCCCATCTCCTCTCACTGGGCTCTCTGTCTGCTCAAAAACACAAACTTTTAACACTCAGCAGCTAGGTTAATTGGCAGCCCATGCACCTGCTTGCCTGACAGAATTAACCCTAGAGCTGCTGGAAGAAACATTGCTTCTTTTGCCTACAAATTCCCCCACTCTGCCACATATCCCTGAGCATTTTCTGACTGACTCACCCCATACTGTATATGAGAAGACTGGACAGACATTGCCTAAAAGCCAGACCCTAAACAATGCACCAGCTATGGCCACATTCGCAATGCCATGTATAAAAGTTGATTAAAACCAAAGGGAACACCGACAACTGGCCTAAAGAGATAATGTGAACCTCAGAGTAATAGACAATGATTGATATTATTTAATAAAATTCCGTAAATAGACCCAAGAACTGCAGCACAGGAGTAGCAGAATACAAAGTATTGCTTATCTTAAACATAACCCTGTCATCAAACCATAATTTTATGTAGTGAATTACCTATTGCAGATCACTGTATCTTAAGCAAGTCTACAAGTCTGAATAGTATATTTCACAATATAAATAAATAGACATACTGGCAGTGTCAGTGTCATTTAGACATAAATATATATACAGTCATATGAAAACATTTGATTTAAGTCCTAGGCATCAGCAGACAATAATAAATATAATTTTTCTGTGTAATTAACTTATGATAAAAAAATTATGCTGATTGGAGCAACATTCCAGAGGATATATTTACAAAAAAAGATCCTATTTACAAGTTATTCTGAATTGAGAAAGCCAGTTGGATGACTGGTGAAATTTCTTCAAGGAAAAAAAGCAGCAAGTCCAGTTGATTTTACTTATCTCTACAGATATACCATGACCTGGATGAATGAGACTTTTAAACATTGCTAAGAAATATTTTGCAGATTTTCACTATATTCGGCAATGGCTAACAAACAACATTCTATGTGAATGTTGCTTTAAATATTCATATTTGCTAAAGTTTGGAAAAAAAAATGCATTTGCTTACCCACAAGCCAGCCATCTGGCAACTCTCCCCAGGTGAAGAGACTGTGGAGAACTGACTTGCGCTGCATAGTGGCTTCGTGGATACTTCTGGGAAACCTAGAAGCTTGGATAGTCCACCTGGACACTGATGGCGTGTTTCCAATGGCAGAAATTGTGTGAGTTGAACATGAGTGCAGGTCTGCAGGCAATGTGAAAAATGGCAAATATGTTAAAAACCATGCTTTACATTTATCCACTCTGCCTTGGCTGATTGTAAAGAAAAGAACCCTTACCACTAGTTTGAATCCGGCTGAAGGTGGGCTAGCTCATGGTGATGTGGCATGAAGAGACCTAATGAATCGTTGCATGGACCAGCACTACAAGCAATTTGCCCATCCAGGGAAATGCCTGCGATCACATGTTCTAACTTCTGCCTGACAAGGGCATAGAGTTGGACTGTGGCAGTGAGGTCATACAGGGAGAGATTTTCCCTCCTGATAACATGAGGCTTTATAAGAGTTGGTGTAACGATCTGTTACCTGGGATCCCGGAGGAGGACAGCTGGTCCTAGGCAGACAGATGGCAACTGGAATTCCTCTACGGCTCCGGTCTTCAACGACGCCCTTTTGGGGCCCCGGACTTTCTGCGGCGGAGTCAGCAAAGGAGCCAAGCGTGTTAGCCAAAAGCGAAGTATCCAAGGATCAGGCAAAGGCGTAGTCAATTACAGGCAGTGGTCGGTTTCAGGAAGCAGAGAAGCGAAGTACCAAGGGATAAGGCAAAAGCGTCAAGCAGTGGTCGGTCCGGGCAGCGAAGGTACAAGGTTAAATTAACAGGCCAAGGGTCGAATAAACAGGAAAGCAGGCAAACGGGGCTTGAGCAGGAACTGTGGAAACAGAAGCCAGCTTGGGCAATGTGAGGAGGAAGAGGAAGGTATTTAAGGGGACAGGAACCAATCAGGAGCAAGCTGAGGAAGACAGACAGATCAGGGACCAATAGGAAGCCAGGCGCCCAATTTAGAGGTCATAGCTCCTCAGTGTTTTGGCGGGAGCATCCATTTTGTCGTGCACCGGTGTTTATGCGCCGGCGCCTAAGTTGACGCGCTCTAGCGTTTATGCGCTGGCGCGCTGCCGGTGTTACAGTTGGTCTAAGATATCTAAAGATGAAGGTGACCAAATGCAATGTATTCTAAGAGGTCAGGAACGCCTAATCCCATGCTGTGAGAGAGAGCGAGAAATTACACTAAAGTTACAGTACATCTGTTTATGAGCTGTGAGCTTCCGGTAGCGAAACCCAAGGCCACGACACAGATTTCAGCACAGAAATGGACACGGACACCGACTTTCACGTTTAAACTGCAGCTTTGCAGTTCTTTTCTAGTTTAGACAAACAAAACCTTGAATACATTTGTAATACATTTTGTCTGTTCAAGTGTTTTTCCATTACAGCGGCGGAGTAGGTGGACATACTCCTACCTACATACCAAACCAATCCTACCCCTTTATTAAATAACACACTGGACTATTTGAATGTTTTAAATGGAATGCAGTAGCTTGTTTATTACCAAAATGACATACAATACATTAATAGCAAACATTTTATTATCAAACATGTAGAAAAGTTCAATACCCAATAAATCTTACATCAGGTAAAACTGACTTCAATAACTACTTTAAGCTGTAAAGTGAATGACAGCCTGCAATCACTCCTAGACCGGAGTCAGGTCTAGGAGTGATTGCAGGCTGTCATTCACTTTACAGCTTAAAGTAGTTAACCTATCACTCATGCCAATTTCACCAGGCCCGAACCTCCCTTTGGCCCCAAGCCTGACCTATTCCATACCCCAAACTTTGTATCCCCTCTCACCAGCTACCCCCACTCCTCTCAACTCTGCAACTAATACTAACTGGCTAGTGATTTTAAAGGTAAAAGTGGCCTCCAAATGTATTCCTCCCTTCCTTCCAGCTCCTTCAATCCCCATAATCTATATCCCTTAATCCAGGGATCCCCAACCAGTGGCTCCGGAGCAACATGTTGCTCACTAACCCCTTGGATTTTGCTCCCGGTGGCCTCAAAGCAGGTGCTAATTTTTGAATTCCAGGCTTGGGTGCAATTTTCAATTGCATAAAAATCAGGTGTATTACCAAGTAGAGCCTTCTGTAGCTGCCAGTTCACACTGGGGCAACCAAAGAGCCAATCACAGCCCTTATTTAGCACCCAGGGACTTTTTTTCATGCTTTTGTTGCTCACCAACTCTTTTTACATTTGAATGTGGCTCATGGGTAAATAAGGTTGGGGACCCAACTATTTAGTCCTTATTCCTGACCCTGTCCTGGCCCTATCATTCCTCATTTAATTTCATGCCATCTTGAAATCTTAAATTACAGATGAGAGGACCTGACTTTGATTAAATACAGATTAATACATTTTGATTAACATTGAGATAAAAGAGAGGCATTACCCCCCCTCAAAAAGAGATCATCTGATATACAGGTATGGGATCTTTTATCCAGAAACCTGTTATACAGAAAGCTCTGAATTATGGAAAGGTCATCTCCCTTAGACTCAATTTTATCTAAATAATACCTTGTACCTTGTACTTGATCCTAACTAGGATATAATTAATCCTTATTGACAGCAAAACCAGAATATTGCGTTTATTTAATGTTTACATTATTTTCTAGAAAACTCAAGCACTATGGGTCTCTACATTCTTCCCTGTTAGACCATTTTGTCCTGACAACGGTTTTATAATAACAAAAGGGACCATCTCTAAATAAGAAATAGTGCAAAAGTATTACAAAACAGTGTCATTCATATCCTCTTCTGATATTCTCTCTTGTTCCTTGGTACAGTGGATTCTGTAAGGAAAAACAACAGGTAAACAGTTCTCAGTGTAGATTTTCAAATATCCTTAGAGCTTAAGCAGGGCAAACAGTTGCTTGCTATCTATTTACAACTATATCATGAGTGGCTATCTTTGACTATCACCCATGCACATGCTTAGAAAAGAGTCTTGGATGTCGGTTCTAAAATTTCCAAGCCACACTGCTTTACTTAAAAGGAAATGTTGGGTTCTTTAGACAGATTAAGCATATCATACATGCAACATTACTTTAATAGTGCAATATATCTGAATGAAGATGGTGGTATTAAGCCATTTTGTATTCCAGTTAATCTTATACAACCAAATCCCAATGTTTGTGGATGACATGCACTTGAAAGATGATAAGGAATAAAGGGACCTACCCTGCAGGTCTGAACAATTGTACATTGGGTACAATGTCCTCAAGGGAGCCAAAAAAAGAAGCTAAGTGGTACTGTATGCAATATACTCAAATGAATCTAACACTAAGGCAGGGTTCTGGACACAACTGTCCTTTAGGCAGGCCAAAGCAATTTAAAGGTACTGGAGGCAAAATGTCCACAGAGGAGTCCAGTTCTTAATCTCAGGCAATAGGTTCCTGAAAATATCATCCATGAACAAGTCATGGGTGGAATTCAGACCAGGTCCCCAAATTTGGCTACAGTATCCTCATAGGAAATCTTTATTTGGCGTGAAGTTTGTCTAATCCACTCCCCATTAGGAAGGGGCACACTGAAGCTACAGTGGTTCTTTTCAAAGAATTTCCCACATGAATTTCTTGAGGATGGTGTGGCCAAACCATTACTCTCTAACAGTGTGAAAAAGGAAGGTGAGATGCCTTTTACTCTTTGTATAAATTTGTATAAAACAAGCCTCCAATTCCATTGTTGTGCATTTTGCACAACTCCTCCTAGCTCCATTCCTCTAGATGTTCTAGCTCATTGTAGACCCATTCAGGGGCATAGGGCATGTGTATGCCCCTAAGCTCATGCACCCTCAAGATAAGCTCTATTAGCGCTCCTTTGGAGTGCTAATGGTTTGCTGTGATGAAGACTAACTCTGGACTGGATGCCTTTGGTGGAAAAATTGTTGTCATAATCCTCTGAGCGGTGAGCAGTCTCTGTGGTGAATAACTTACTGTCCTTCGTAGTCAGGCTCCTTAGTGAAGATGACATAAGCTTTTGAGAAGAATGTAAAAAGGTGTGTTTGTGACCTCTTCCATATTCAATTGTCCTTTTCTTAGCCAGACTAATAGTTGATACTTCCCCTCCAACAGAAACTTTTTCTGGTGACCTAGAGAAGTTAGAGAGATGTGGGTAATTGATGCATGGTGTACAATTTAATTGTGGAAAGCATATGCAGTTGCTGTACACACCAGGCCCCTCCAAAAAGTTTTGGTGGTGGGGGTCGGCACATTGTAGTTCTTTCACTGATTCAGACGCTCTCTTGTTTTGGCATTTCTCTGACTCACTAACATATGGATTGGAGAAATTCTGTAATTCCAATAGTTAAAAAGGAATTGCAATCTCAGCCTGGCAATTACAGGCCTGTACGTTTAATATCACAGTATTACATTCAAGATTAGGTTCTGGAGAATAGCATTGTAAGTAATCATCAGCATAGTTGTATGAGGGATAGGTCAAATAACATATTCTATTGCTTTTTATTTTATTTTTACTAAAAACGTGTATAGTGGGGTTGCAGTAGATGTGAATTTGGATATTGTTGAAACCGTATGTGGATATTGTTGTCGTTGTTTGTACATTGATAGGAAACCGGCTAAAGTATTGTGTACAGAGGGTGGTTGACAATGGTACCAGTGGTATAGCTACAGGGGAAGCAGACCCCCTGGACACCTACAATTCTTTTCTTAGTGGAGTCCCAAAAGGTTCTGTATTAGGTCCACCTTTATTTAATTTGTCAAGTAAATAATGTATCAGAGTTTGCAGATAACTGCACATAACTATGCAGCCCACTTTATTTGATCCAGGACATGGTATCCTTGTAGCAATATCTTAAATAAATAGCAATCTGGGTTGCAATGTGGCAGATGAGATTCAATGTGATGTATGTTATGATGTAGTTTTTATTTCTAAATTACACTTTTTACACTGCAAATAATTTACTCTACAATATGAAATGTCATTACTGAATCAGCAAATGTATTTTTTTAGTTGTAATATTGGTATGTAGGCAGTCATCTCGGGTCATTTTGCCTGTTCATGTGCTTTCAGAAAGAGCCAGCACTTTAGGATGGAACTGTTTTCTGGCAGGCTGTTGTTTCTCCTACTCAATGTAACTAAATGTGTCTCAGTGGGACCTGGATTTTAACTGTTCATATATCTACCATTCAGTTGTTATCTTGTGTTAGGGAGCTGCTATCTGGTTACCTTCCCATTTTTCTGGTGATATCACTCCAACTTATCTTAACTCAGAGCACAAGTCACATGACTGTGGGCAGCAGGGAAACTGACAATATATCTAGCCCCATGTCAGATTTCAAAATAAAAAAAAAAAAAATCTGTTTTCTCTTTTGAGAAACCAATTTCAGTGCAGAATTCTGCCGGAGCAGCACAATTAACTGATGCAATGCAAATTAAATTATTTTCTTTTCCTCTGTAATAAAATAGTACCTTTTGGTAACAAAACTATCCTATTTGGTTTGGAAACTTGATTGATTGCCATGGGTTACTGCACAGGTGCAAATTTACCCACAACCAGTTTACTTCTAAAGCTAAACGTTTTGTTTTGGGTGAGCTGAAGAGGTATAGGGCCCTATGTGGCCCTAATTCATATACAGTTTCAATAAATAATGGTAAAACAAGTCAACCTCTAAATATTTTGGGGGCCCGAAAAATAATTTGCTGTGGGGGCCAATAATATCTAGTTACGTCACTGCAAAGAGAATTTTCTGTAAAATGAACCTGGTTCCATATCTATGGGGGGGGGGAACACATTTTTTGGAGTAAAAGTAACGATAAAACCTCCATATCTACAAACAGAAGTGTGCCAAAATACAGACTCAACATCCACTTTTCATTTTTTAGTGAAAGAAAGTTTACAGACACTTTTGTGAAACCGTTGTTTAAAATTACAAAAATTGAGAACGTTTTTAACTACATTTTTTCTCAACATTTTTAAAATTGAGTAAAGCACCCCCTGTCCTCACTCTGCATTTCTTCTTTTAATCTCCATTCACCCCTCTTTCAGTGGCAGTATAGGAGATTTAGAATATTTATGGGGATTAACAGCCTATTGTTTTCTGCCTAACCCTAGAACAGCAATAGGTGTAAAAAACATTATTAGCATTTTTATAAACAAGTAAAATCAATAAAAGTAAATTTTTGCCATTATGTATAAAAAAAGTTGCGTATTGATTAAAAAAGGGACAAACACTTCACATTCACATTATTTCCAAGTAATCTGAAACACACAATCATAATTACAAGGCATAATTTTGCCTCTTTATTAGTCCCTGGTTAGACCTCACCTTAATTATGCAGTGCAGTTTTGGGCTCCACATTCGTAAAAAATTTGTTAGTATACCTCGAAAAAAACATCAAGACAAATTAAACTTTACAATCACAAAGTCTTTATTAAGAAATAACTTACCGAAACTCTTCTTGTGCTCCTTTTCAGAAAGCGATCGGGCGATCCATCACACGGCGCTCGATTTCTCCTCCCTGTCTTCCTTATAGGAGATAGCCAGGGAGAAGAAATCGAGTGCTGCAAGATGGATCGCTGCGGTGTTGCCTTTTCTGAAGAGGAGCGGAAGCAGAGTTTTGGTAAGTTATTTCTTAACCCTTTAAGTGCCAGCAGAATTTCACATTTTGGTTACGCGAAATGCCAGCCGTTTTTGAAACATTTTGTGCTCTCTCACTTTAGGGGCATTTTCTGAGGGGAAACCTATAGTTTACCTAGGAAAACTATACATTGTTTTTTTCGGTAGAAACTGAGCTTTCTAAATCTGCCTGAGTTTTCATGTATTTCCACCTGTGCAAAAAAATTTATAGTGCTAAATACCAAAAAAAAATGAAAAATTACCATTTTTCATCGTATATCAATTTATACCAGAAAAATATTTCATTTTACGGATGAAAATCCAACTTATTTGGAAAGCCTTATGTCTCTTGAACGTGCCAATACCAGATATGTATAGTTTTAGGGAGATTTAGGATTTCTGTACAGCAAAAACTCCCGGCAGTATATTACCAAATTTTGAAAGCACTAAGGCAGAAAACGGCATGCTTTAGATTCCAAGGCAAAAAATCCTGAAACCGTAGGTTTACCCCAGAAAACCATACATTTTTGAAAAGTACACATTCTGCCGATTACAAAATGGGTAACTATGTCTCTCTACTCCCAACTACCAAACATAAAAGCTTGGCTGAACATAGCGGTTTTTCAACAAAAAATTCAAAATTCTGAAAAATCATTTCAAAGGTTTTATTTTGCTGCTCCGCATATCCCAAACTATATTAGGTACCAAGAAAAAGCACCTGAAATATGATTGCCAGGGGTCCACTGAACAATTTGATACCCATTATGCATAGGTTTACCAAAGTATCTGGCATTTAGAGACACCAATATGTAGTTAGCACATCCAAATTGTTCAGGACTTTACTTCAGCTACTGAGAAATCAACACATTGACTGCATTTTTTGTGGGGTAAAAACACAGAAATATATGTTTACCCCCCAAACCCATATATTTTTGGAAAGTACACATTCTACTGAATCTAAAATGGGTACCCATGCCTTTCTGCTCCAAACTACTGAGTCGCAAGGCTTTCCCACAATTGTCGGTTTTGGTGAAATATCTGAAAATTTCCTCAAAGCTTCAACTTCCCAGCACCATATCGCCCATGTATCATTACGTACTAAGAAAAAGCACCCTAAATATGATTGCCAGGGTTCCTCTGAACATTTTGGTGGTCATTGTTCATAAGTTTACCAAAGTATCTGGCATTTAGAGGCCCCAAAATGAAGTTAGCGCATACAAGCAGTCCCGTGGGTAACTTCAGCTAATGAAAGATCAACACATTGACTGCATTTTTGTGGGGTAAAAACACAGAAATATATGTTTACCCCCCAAAACCCATATATTTTTGGAAAGTACACATTCTACCGAATCTAAAATGGGTACCCATGCCTTTCTGCTCCAAACTACTGAGTCGCAAGGCTTTCCCACAATTGTCGGTTTTGGTGAAATATCTGAAAATTGCCTCAAAGCTTCAACTTCCCAGCACCATATCACCCATGTATCGTTACGCACCAAGAAAAAGCACCCTAAATATGATTGCCAGGGTTCCTCCAAACAGTTTGGTGGCCATTGTTCATAGGTTTACCAAAGTATCTGGCATTTAGAGGCCTCAAAATGAAGTTAGCGCATACAAATAGTCCTGTGGGTAACTTCATCTAATGAAAAATCAACACATTGACTGCATTTTTGTGGGGTAAAAACACAGAAATATATGTTTACCCCCCAAACCCATATATTTTTGGAAAGTACACATTCTACAGAATCTAAAATGGGTACCCATGCCTTATTGCTCCAAACTACTGAGTCGCAAGGCTTTCCCAAAGTTGTCGGTTTTGGTGAAATATCTGAAAATTGCCTCAAAGCTTCAACTTCCCAGCACCATATCACCCATGTGTCATTACGTACTAAGAAAAAGCACCCTAAATATGATTGCCAGGGTTCCTCTGAACATTTTGGTGGCCATTGTTCATAAGTTTACCAAAGTATCTGGCATTTAGAGGCCCCAAAATGAAGTTAGCGCATACAAACAGTCCCGTGGGTAACTTCAGCTAATGAAAAATCAACACATTGACTGCATTTTTGTGGGGTAAAACACAGAAATATATGTTTACCCCCCAAAACCCATATATTTTTGGAAAGTACACATTCTACAGAATCTAAAATGGGTACCCATGCCTTTCTGCTCCAAACTACTGAGTCGCAAGGCTTTCCCACAATTGTCGGTTTTGGTGAAATATCTGAAAATTTCCTCAAAGCTTCAACTTCCCAGCACCATATCACCCATGTGTCATTACGTACTAAGAAATAGCACCCTAAATATGATTGCCAGGGTTCCTCTGAACATTTTGGTGGCCATTGTTCATAAGTTTACCAAAGTATCTGGCATTTAGAGGCCCCAAAATGAAGTTAGCACATACAAACAGTCCCGTGGGTAACTTCAGCTAATGAAAGATCAACAAATTGACTGCATTTTTGTGGGGTAAAACACAGAAATATATGTTTACCCCCCAAAACCCATATATTTTTGGAAAGTACACATTCTACAGAATCTAAAATGGGTACCCATGCCTTTCTGCTCCAAACTACTGAGTCGCAAGGCTTTCCCACAATTGTCGGTTTTGGTGAAATATCTGAAAATTTCCTCAAAGCTTCAACTTCTCAGCACCATATCACCCATGTATCGTTATGCACCAAGAAAAAGCACCCTAAATATGATTGCCAGGGTTCCTCCGAACAGTTTGGTGGCCATTGTTCATAGGTTTACCAAAGTATCTGGCATTTAGAGGCCCCAAAATGAAGTTAGCGCATACAAACAGTCCCGTGGGTAACTTCAGCTAATGAAAAATCAACACATTGACTGCATTTTTGTGGGGTAAAAACACAGAAATATATGTTTACCCCCCAAACCCATACATTTTTGGAAAGTACACATTCTACAGAATCTAAAATGGGTACCCATGCCTTATTGCTCCAAACTACTGAGACGCAAGGCTTTCCCAAAGTTGTCGGTTTTGGTGAAATATCTGAAAATTGCCTCAAAGCTTCAACTTCCCAGCACCATATCACCCATGTGTCATTACGTACTAAGAAAAAGCACCCTAAATATGATTGCCAGGGTTCCTCTGAACATTTTGGTGGCCATTGTTCATAAGTTTACCAAAGTATATGGCATTTAGAGGCCCCAAAATGAAGTTAGCACATACAAATTGTCCGGTGGGTAACTTCAGCTAATGAAAAATCAACACATTGACTGCATTTTTGTGGGGTAAAAACACAGAAATATATGTTTACCCCCCAACCCCATATATTTTTGGAAAGTACACATTCTACAGAATCTAAAATGGGTACCCATGCCTTTCTGCTCCAAACTACTGAGTCGCAAGGTTTTGCCAAATTTTGGCGGTTTTGGTGAAATATCTGGAAATTGCCTCAAAGCTTCAACTTTCCAGCATCGTATTGTCCATGTATCATTACCAGCATAAAGCATCTTAAATATAAACATATGGGTCTACTAAACAGTTTGATACCCAATGTGCATAGATATACCAAACTATGTGGCGCACAGAGACCCCCAAATGACAATATGTATAGACATTTTCACGGCTGACGCGCTGGCTGCTGCAATATAACCACCCGGTGTGTGTATTATGCGACATTAGCCCACCTAACAGTACAGAGACCCCAGAAAACCATATATTTTCAGAAAGTACACATTCTGACGAATCCAATATGGGTAAATAAGTGTTTCTACTGCAAACTGCCAAACTGCAAAGCAATGCTGAACATAACGGTTTTTATCAAATTTCGGAAAATCGTCACAAAGCTTGAATTTTACCCCATTATATGCCACACATTTCGTAACGTATCAGCATAAAACATCCTAAATATGAACGCCAGGGGTCTACTGAACACTTTGATGCCCAATATGCATAGATATACCAAACTATGTGGCGCACAGAGACCCCCAAATGACAATAGTGTATATACATTTTCACGGCTGACGCGCTGGCTGCTGCAATATAAGCACCTGGTGTGTGTATTATGCAACATTAGACCCCCCTAACAGTACAGAGACCCCAGAAAACCATATATTTTCAGAAAGTACACATTCTGACGAATCCAATATGGGTAAATAAGTGTTTCTACTGCAAACTGCCAAACTGCAAAGCAATGCTGAACATAACGGTTTTTATCAAATTTCTGAAAATCGTCACAAAGCTTGAATTTTACCCCATTATATGCCCCACATTTCGTAACTTATCAGCATAAAACATCCTAAATATGAACGCCAGGGGTCTACTGAACACTTTGATGCCCAATATGCATAGATATACCAAACTATGTGGCGCACAGAGACCCCCAAATGACAATAGTGTATATACATTTTCACGGCTGACGCTCTTGCTGCTGCAATATGAGCACCTGGAGTGTGTATTATCCGACATTAGACCCCCCTAACAGTACAGAGACCCCAGAAAACCATATATTTTCAGAAAGTACACATTCTGACGAATCCAATATGGGTAAATAAGTGTTTCTACTGCAAACTGCCAAACTGCAAAGCAATGCTGAACATAACGGTTTTTACAAATTTCTGAAAATCGTCACAAAGCTTGAATTCTACCCCATTATATGCCACACATTTCGTAACGTATCAGCATAAAACATCCTAAATATGAACGCCAGGGGTCTACTGAACACTTTGATGCCCAGTATGCATAGATATACCAAACTATATGGCGTACAGAGACCCCCAAATGACAATAGTGTATATACATTTTCACGGCTGACGCGCTGGCTGCTGCAATATAAGCACCTGGTGTGTGTATTATGCAACATTAGACCCCCCTAACAGTACAGAGACCCCAAAAAAACATATATTTTCAGAAAGTACACATTCTGACAAATCCAATATGGGTAAATAAGTGTTTCTACTGCAAACTGCCAAACTGCAAAGCAATGCTGAACATAACGGTTTTTATCAAATTTCTGAAAATCGTCACAAAGCTTGAATTTTACCCCATTATATGCCCCACATTTCGTAACTTATCAGCATAAAACATCCTAAATATGAACGCCAGGGGTCTACTGAACACTTTGATGCCCAATATGCATAGATATACCAAACTATGTGGCGCACAGAGACCCCCAAATGACAATAGTGTATATACATTTTCACGGCTGACGCTCTGGCTGCTGCAATATGAGCACCTGGAGTGTGTATTATGCAACATTAGACCCCCCTAACAGTACAGAGACCCCAGAAAACCATATATTTTCAGAAAGTACACATTCTGACAAATCCAATATGGGTAAATAAGTGTTTCTACTGCAAACTGCCAAACTGCAAAGCAATGCTGAACATAACGGTTTTTATCAAATTTCTGAAAATCGTCACAAAGCTTGAATTCTACCCCATTATATGCCACACATTTCGTAACGTATCAGCATAAAACATCCTAAATATGAACGCCAGGGGTCTACTAAACACTTTGATGCCCAGTATGCATAGATATACCAAACTATGTGGCGTACAGAGACCCCCAAATGACAATAGTGTATATACATTTTCACGGCTGACGCGCTGGCTGCTGCAATATAAGCACCTGGTGTGTGTATTATGCAACATTAGACCCCCCTAACAGTACAGAGACCCCAGAAAACCATATATTTTCAGAAAGTACACATTCTGACGAATCCAATATGGGTAAATAAGTGTTTCTACTGCAAACTGCCAAACTGCAAAGCAATGCTGAACATAACGGTTTTTATCAAATTTCTGAAAATCGTCACAAAGCTTGAATTTTACCCCATTATATGCCCCACATTTCGTAACGTATCAGCATAAAACATCCTAAATATGAACGCCAGGGGTCTACTGAACACTTTGATGCCCAATATGCATAGATATACCAAACTATGTGGCACACAGAGACCCCCAAATGACAATAGTGTATATACATTTTCACGGCTGACGCGCTGGCTGCTTCAATTTGAGCACCTGGTGTGTGTATTATGCGACATTAGACCCCCCTAACAGTACAGAGACCCCAGAAAACCATATATTTTCAGAAAGTACACATTCTGACGAATACAATATGGGTAAATAAATGTTTCTACTGTAAACTGCCAAACTGCAAAGCAATGCTGAACATAACGGTTTTTATGAAATTTCTGAAAATCGTCACAAAGCTTGAATTTTACCCCATTATATGCCCCACATTTCATAACGTATCAGCATAAAACATCCTAAATATGAACGCCAGGGGTCTACTGAACACTTTGATGCCCAATATGCATAGATATACCAAACTATGTGGCGCACAGAGACCCTCAAATGACAATAGTGTATATACATTTTCACGGCTGACGCGCTGGCTGCTGCAATATGAGCACCTGGTGTGTGTATTATGCAACATTAGACCCCCCTAACAGTACAGAGACCCCAGAAAACCATATATTTTCAGAAAGTACACATTCTGACGAATCCAATATGGGTAAATAAGTGTTTCTACTGCAAACTGCCAAACTGCAAAGCAATGCTGAACGTAACGGTTTTTATAAAATTTCTGAAAATCGTCACAAAGCTTGAATTCTACCGCATTATATGCCCCACATTTCGTAACTTATGAGCATAAAACATCCTAAATATGAACGCATGGGGTCTACTGAACACTTTGATGCCCAATATGCATAGATATACCAAACTATGTGGCGCACAGAGACCCCCAAATGGATATATAGTAAATAAAATTTACAAGGCAAAACAAAATAAGGCAGTAAAGAGTGAAATGCAAAAAAATCCAATAAAACCACAAAAATCAATGTTTTTTTTCCAGACTAGTGTTATCGGCCGTCAGAATCACAGTTTGAATATTTTAGCTGGGCCAAACAGGTTATACGGCTAGAAACAAGTGAACACAACATACGCAGAGCTGAAAATGCAATAAAATGGCTAAAAATTCAATAAAATGGCTAAAAATGCACCAAAATACCCAAAATTGCAATATAATCACCGAAATAACATAAAAAAGATATTGCACAGTACGGTTAGCGAATACGCTATTCGTAATGGCAATAAAACATTTTTTTCAGCCAAAAAAAGAAACGATGCGATAAGAATAAAAAAAAAAAAGCCACAATGCCATGTATGTGCGTGTGCGTGTGTACAAATGGTAAATTACATGTTATGTGCGCGTGTGTGCGTGTGCACATGTGTGTAAGTGCAGTGAGTGTAAGTGACCCCCCCAATCCCCAAAAATGTATGTGTAAGTGTGTGTAAGTGTGAATCTAAGTGTGTATTACTGTAATAAGTGTGTGTTGGTGTGTTTGTGTGTGTAATTGTTGCACTAACCTGAAAAAGTCGCTGGAGACTGTTGCAGGCGATCTGGAAGGGCCCCAGGAAGAGATCTGCGACGTCCTCTGTGTGCCTGTGCTGTGGGGGCGGAGATATCCAGCGCGGTGTAGGCTGCAGCAGCAGGACACGTAAGTTACACGTGCCTGCTGCTGTTTTTGGGCCCCTGGGCGATCGCGCCCCAGGGGCCACTCGATCCCCTGCTCTGCTCGTTGCCTAGGGGCAGGGGATCGATGCGGAACGGAGCGAGCGGCTCTAACAGTCGCTCTTCCGCTCCAGAACCCGGAAGTGCTGCAGAACGTAGAATCTACGTTCTGTGGCATTTCAAGTTACTTTTCCACAGAACGTAGATTCTACGTTCTGTGGCACTTAAAGGGTTAAAAAAAGGCTTTGCGATTTTAAAGTTTAATTTGTCTTGGTGTTTTTTTTCTATGTATACTAACAAACTTTTTTACCTTTTGATGTACTGATCCTTTAAGAAGGATTTTAATAAGCTGATGATTGCGAGACTTGCAACCAAACTGGTTAGGGGGATGGAAGACTTAAATTATGAGGGTAGACTGTCATGGTTGGGATTGTTTTCTCTGAAAAAAAAAGATGAATGCGAGGGGATATGATTACTCTTTATAAGTACAATAGAGGGTATTATAGATAGCTAGCAGGGGATCTTTTTTTCATAAGAAGAATCATTGTACCAGAGGCCACCCCTTTAGATTAGAGCAATAGAACTTTCATTTGAAGCAGCATTGGTAATTCTTCACAGTGAGGACAGTGAGGTTGTGGTATGCCCTGCCAGATAATGTTGTGATGGCTGATTCTATAAGGAGTGGCTTGGATAATTGACAAGCCAGAAAAATGAAGGCTATTGTGATACAAAAAATCTACAATTCGCATAGAAATTGGTAAATCTAGTCATAAACCTGAGTCTATAGATAGTTTGTGTATGTATGTGCTCTGGGGTTCATTTGGATAGGTTGAACCTAATGGAATTTGGTCTTTTTCCAATCCAAATTACTGTGTAAGGGACAGGTTTAGCTGAGAATCACCTTATGGCAAACTGACAGGCTTAGGAAGATCTAAAGACAAATTGAATTCCCCTTGATAAAGGCTTTCACGCTGAAACGTAGGGGTGATTCTTATTCAAGTACACTGTGAAGGTGGTGGAGCATGGTGGTGCAAGTATCGTGTTATGGTGATGTTCTCATAATATGATGTTGGGCCTATTTACCAGGGATCATGGATCAGTTACATTACATAAAAATACTTGAAGAGGTCATTTTGCTTTATGCCGAAGAGGAAATGCCCTTGGAATGGTTGTTTCAACAAGACAACAACCCCAAACATACCATTAAACAAGACCAAGACCAGACCAAGATTGATGTTATGGAGTGGCCAGCCAAATTCCTGGACCTTAATCCAAGAGAAAACTTGAGAGATGAAATAGAAAAAATGGCTGTTTCTGAGGCAAAACCAAGAACTGCGGAATGTAACAGATGCCAGAAGCTGGTCAATTCCATGCAACACAGATGTGCAGCAGTTCTCATAAACAGTGGTTATACAGTTAAATATTGGTTCAGTGTTTCATTACATACATGTTTCTGTTTATATAGTGAATCTTTGAGTTTGTAAAGAAAAATGCAGACAATACTATTATTTGGAACAGCGTAATATGGGTATATATCATTTATGTGAGGGTATGGAGGGTTGTGTATATGGATGCTGGTTTTCATATGGATGAGTTGAACTTGCTGGACTTTGTCTTTTTTCAGCTTGATTTAACTTTGTAACAATGTAACAAAGTACAGTAGCATGGAAATATGCACTTCAAGGATTCGACAAATGGTCATAAAAATAAAAAAAAATCTTTATTTGAAGTTTACGTTAAAATATTCAACTGCATTTGCGCTATGTGTTTTGTGTCTAAAGGACACTTAAAAATAGGCTAATAGTTATGCAATGGAAAGTAAATATTTGTGTGTTACACAGCCAATCAAAAACTTGCGGGACCAAGTCTTAAAGAGTTCCCAATACAAGATCTATAAACATAAAAACTTTTTACACACAAACCACACAGGATACAGTTACAAGAAACATATACAGTTGTGTTCAGAATAATAGCAGTGTGTTTATAAAAAGTGAATGAAGCACAAAATCCTTATAATTGCTTTTCATTCCATACAAACAAATGCATTGGGAACACTGCACACCTGACAAATTATCAAATGTGTGTTATTCCTTTACAGAAAGTGAAAGAAAAGGGAATATCTACACTAACTATAGAATTTAGTATTACAAAAGCCTTTGATATTATGCCTGTCCAAGAAATCATCCAAGCCATTCTTAAAAGAAGAATTAGCCATCACAACATCACCAGGCAGAGCATTCCACAACCTCACTGTCCTCACTGTGAAGAACCACCTACGTTGCTTCAAATTAAAAGTTATTTTCCTCTAGTCTGAAGGTGTGGCCTCTGGTGCAGTGATCCTCTTTATGGGTTAAATCGTCCCCTGCTATTTGTCTATAATTTCCTCTAATGTACTTGTAAAGTGTAATCATATCCCCTCGCAAGCGCCTTTTTGCCAGAGAAAACTACCCCAACCTTGACATTCAACCATTCTCCAGCTCATTTATATCCTTCTCCAAGACTTTAGCCCAAAACTGCACTGCATATTCCAGGTGAGGCCTTAGTGGCCACAGAATGACACTGCCCGGAATTAGACAACTTGTTACCTACAAAAATTCCTTGATCCTTCTTTGTTAAGGAGACTCCCAACACACTGCCATTTAGTGTATAACTTGCATTTACATTATTATTGCCAAAGTGCATATCCTTGCATTTATCAACATGGAACCTCATTTTCCAGGTTGATGCCAAGTTTTCCAATTTAGTCAAATCCCTCTGCAAAGTGGCAGCATACTACTATATTACTGCACAATTTTGTATCATCAGCAAAAATAGAAACTGTACTTTCAATGCCGTCCTCCAGGTCATTAATAAACAAGTTGAAAAGCAAAGGACCAAGTACAGAGCCCACTAACAACACTGACCCAATTAGAAAAAGTACCCTTTACCACCCCTCTTTGTAATCTATCTTTTAGCCAGGTACAAATACTATGTTCCAGGACAACATTCCTTAATTTAACCAGTAACCTTCTGTGTGACACTATCAAATGCTTTAGTAAAGTCTAAGTAGATCACATCCATTGCCATGCCAGAATCGAGGTCCCTGCTTACCTTCTCATGAAAAGAAAGTTAGTCTGGCAAGATCTACAGCATTACACAGAAAACCATGATGCCACAAAGTCATAGTAGTATGATATGTTATGAAGTCCAGTATCTTATCCTTTATTAACCCTTCAGAAAGCTTTTCTACCACTGATGTCAGAATAACTGGCCTATAGTTTTGAGGCTTAGAACAGGATTCCTTTTTGAATAACGGCACCAAATTAGCAATTCGCCAGTCTCATCGCACCATGCAAGACCTCAATGAATCCTGAAAAATTAAGTTAAGAGGTTTGACAATCACAGAGCTAAGCTCCCTAAGTACCCTGGGATGAATACCATCTGGCCCAGACTTTTGTTTATTTTAACGTGTTGTAGTCTCTTTTAAACCTTGCATCATTAGTTGTATTACTAAAATTGGGACCATTAAGAAGAAAATACCCTTTTCCATATCTTGCTTGTTTGATTTTTTGCATGATTTATTGGCCTCCCTGGTTACATGCTGTTCAATAACTAACCCCCCTTTAAAGCTGAAAAGGCAAACAATTCAAAAACGACAAGAAATAAAAAATGGACACCAACTGAAAATTTGCTAAGAACAGGGCTTTTTATAAAATGTTACAAGTTAACTTAAAGGTACCTCGAGAAAGTTCATGATAGTGTGGGCACAAAGCACATTGTTTAAATTAACTCTAGCTAACCCCAGTCTAGGAATGGTATGACCAATAGTTCAAGACTGCACTCTGGTGCTGAGGTAACCTTGGGCAGTAGGCAAGAAGATTGAACAAGAATTGACAACAGGCATTTGGGGCAGGCATACGTGGTTTTTGGGGGCTAGCATCTCATCTGAGAACACCCCATAGAATGTAACAAGATGGAAGTCACGGTATTTGCTTTGCTGTTTAGTTGATCCCAAGTGTGGGATCCCTTTATGCCTGGTAGTCAGTGTCTTCTACCAATGTATGTTACACAGTGCAACAATTGTAGAAAATATGAAAAGCTGAGATTTTGTTACAGTTGCCTCATTGATGTTGGACATTATTGGTCATTTCATTACAGCTCTTAGATTATAGCCTCTTTTTAGGAGGTAGTTTTGGGCTATGATTTAACAATATACTTTATTTTTTGTGTTGAACTCCCAACAAACAGGGGTCCTTTTCTTCTATGGGATTCACATAGGATGTGGTAAAGAATTTTATTTCTACTCTTAGTTTGTAATGAACTTAAAGGTGAAGGCTATGTATTAACAATATACTCTCTGTTTTTTGTTTTGAACTCAGGCACACAGGGCCATTATCTTCTATGGAATTCACATAGGAACTGGTAAAGAATTTAATTTCTACTCTTAGTTTATAATGAACTTTACGGTGAAGTGTCCTATTTTTAATATTTATCCAGCAACTTCAAATAGCTTCTTGGCATCCATAGCCTGATTTTATGTAACCGTATTTAGGAGCTGTACCACTTCTTGGTGCAAAGTACACTGCCTTTATTCTTGTCAAACTGGCCTGTGAATTAACCTCCCTATAACTCCCTGAAAAGCACACGTTACATAGGATCCTTTTCTCATAAGTGAGTGCTTTTTTGTAAACTCTTAATTTTTCCAAAAGATTACATACAATTACAAAACGTTACATAAAGCAAGAACGGAGGGTCGATGGATTTCAACCTTTTAGTTTGTATAGTTTCCTCTTTTGTGACAACCATTACCTTCCAGCATGGGTACCCATGCAACTTTCTGTTGACTGAGTATATCTTTTCTTTTTCAAATAATATGGAAGCAAGTACTGTAAGAATCTTAACAGTGGGCAATTAGATTGGTCTCCCTAATGACATATACAGTACCTACAGTACATGTAAAGAGCATGTGGGTGGATAAAGGTAACCTTTATACTCATGTTGCATACGTTACAAATACACCACACGTGTTCTGTAGGAGAGAAAATGCAATATCAACTGCAGTTATGAGCACTGAATCTCATTTGCCACTTAGCTGATCAGATTGCCAGTTTGTCCATACTTCCCTGCAGGGATGGTTGATGTAATCACCCTGCATAGTTTTATGCCGTTGGTGTATACAGATATATTGCTTAATGCTCACCTCCAAGTCATCAATGAATGAATTAAATACATATTTACAAACCTTTATCTCTACTTCTATGAACAGATAGTTTCCAGATTTTGTCTTTCACACAACATTTTACCAATATTTTACCAACATTTTCTCTAAATGTGTCTTTAGCTCCTCCTAAAACTACCTGCCATTAGGTGACTCGCACCTGTACCTGTGCCTATGATTGTGTTTCAGATACAGATAAGGCCACTTTGGGTTGTGTGTTTGACACAAAAAAACTAAACCCAGATAACTCACTTATCCCATTTAACACAGAAAATTGCGTCACAAAAATCAAGTTATGCATCCTATAACTTTAACTTCACTCTACATATAAACAAAAATATTTTGCAGTTCTGAAATAACAATTTCACATCAACTCAAACATTAAGGGGCACATTTACATTAGAATATCGAAGTCGAAGGATTTACCGCAATTTGTTCGATGATCGAAGGAAAAATCGTTCGATAAAATGATTAAATCCTTCGAATCGAAGGAAAAGCCTATGCGGATCTTTCCCATAGGCTAACATTGATGCTCGGTAGGTTTTAGGTGGCAAAGTAGGTGGTCAAAGTTTTTTTTAAAGAGACAGTACTTCGACTATCGAATGGTCGAATAGTCAAACGATTTTTAGTTCAAATCGTTCGATACAAAGTCACAGTAGCCAATTCGATGGTCGAAGTAGCCAAAAAAATACTTCGAAAATTCGAAGTATTTTTTATTCTATTCCTTCACTCGAGCTAAGTAAATGTGCCCCTAACTGTGAAAATATCATATAACGTTTTCAAATTGAAACAGTGGGTATATCAGCTTTTATGCATCACTTTACAATTCATAGTCTGTTAACCATTTGACTGAACAGCTGAGCCTTTTGAGTTGGTGGTTATGGACTTTTTAACAATAGTTGACAGTCTACCCTCATAATTTAAGTCTTCCATCCCTCTACCAATTTAGTTGCACGTCTCTGCACTCTCTCCAGCTCATTTATATCCCTCTTAAGGACTGGAGTCCAAAACTGCACTGCATACTCCAGATGAGGCCTTACCAGGGACCTATAAAGAGGCATAATTATGTTTTCATCCCTTGAGTTAATGCCCTTTTTTTATGCAAGACAGAACTTTATTTGCTTTAGTAGCCACAGAATGACACTGCCCAGAATTAGACAACTTGTTATCTACAAAGACCCCTAGATCATTCTCATTTAAGGAAACTCCCAACACACTGCCATTTAGTGTATAACTTGCATTTATATTATTTTTGCCAAAGTGCATAACCTTGCATTTATCAACATTGAACCTCATTTTCCAGTTTGCTGCCCAGTTTTCCAATCTAGACAAATCACTCTGCAAAGTGGCAGCATCCTGCATGGAACCTATAGTTCTGCACAATTTAGTATCATCTGCAAAAATAGAAACAGTACTTTCAATGCCCACCTCCAGGTCATTAATAAACAAGTTAAAAAGCAAGGGACCTAGTACAGAGCCCTGCGGTACTCCACTAACACCACTGGTCCAATTAGAAAATGTTTCATTTACCATCACTCTTTGTAGTCTATCTTTTAGCCAGTTCTCTATCCAGGTACAAATACTATGTTCCAGGCCAACATTCCTTAATTTAACCAGTAACCTTTTGTGTGGCACTGTATCAAATGCTTTAGCAAAGTCTAAGTAAATCACATCCACTGCCATCCCAGAATCGAGGTCTCTGCTTACCTTCTCATGAAAATAAATTAAGTTAATCTGGCAAGATCTATTATGCATAAAACCATGCTGGCACAAACTCATAGTATTATGATTTGCTATGAAGTCCAGTATCTTATCCTTTATTAACCCTTCGAAAAGCTTTCCTACCACTGACGTCAGACTAACTGGCCAATAGTTTTGAGGCTGAGAACGGGATGCTTTTTTCAATAGAGGCACCACATTAGCAATTCAACAGTCTCTCGGCACTATGCCAGATCTCAATGAATCCTGAAAAATTAAGTAAAGAGGTTTGGCAATCACAGAGCTAAGCTCGCTAATTACCCTGGGATGAATACCATCTGGCCCCGGACATTTGTTAATCTTAACATGTTCTAGTCTCTTTTGGATTTCATCATGTGTGAACCATGCATCATTACTAGAATTGGGACTATTAAGAAGGAAACCTTCACTTACTGGTTCCTCATTTGTGTAGACAGATGAAAAATATGAGTTCAGAATCTGCGCTTTTATTTTGTTTTCATCAACCAGCTGACCCCCCTCTGATAGTAAGGGTCCCACCCCTTCCTGCTTCATTTTTTTACTATTAACATATTTAAAAAATAATTTTGAATTTTTTTTACTGCTTGCTGGAATATCCTTTTCTATATCAATTTTAGCTTGCCTTATAGCTTCTTTGCAAGATTTATTGGCCTCCTTTTACCTTATAAATGATTCAGCTGTCCCAGCTAACTTGAAAGCCTTAAAAGCATGTCTTTTCTTACCCACCTCAACACCAATGCTTCTATTGAACCAAAAAGATTTTGCTTTGCAACGACGTTCCTTGCTTATAAGTGGAATATACTGACAAGTATATTTATTAAGCAGCATTTTAAAGACTTCCCATTTTTGTTCTGTGTTTAACCCTGTGAAAAGCATTTCCCACTTAATATGTTGCAGAGATGCCCTTATACTGTCAAAGTTTGCACGTCTGAAATGTAGTGTTTTAGTTACTCCCTTATAGAATTGCTTCTGCAACAGAATCTCAAAGGACAAGGACCAAAAGAGAGTTATTCCTAGTAGGTTCTTGAACGAGCTGGATTAAAAGTTGTCATTCAGCATATTTACAAAATTACTAGCTTTTCTGTTTTAGCAACCCCATTACCCCAGTCAATGTCTGGATAATTGAAGTCACCCATAGCAACAACTTGACCCAGCTGTGAAGCCGCGTGTATCTGCAAGAGTAGCTGGGCTTCATACTCGATACTTATACGAGGTGGTTTATAGCATACACCAATGATAAATTATTTCTGTTACCTTTTGCCCAGTCAAAATCTCTACCCAGAGTGATTCTACACCCTAACCCGTGCCAGCTATTGTTATTTCTTTAGCGCATGGCTCTAATTCAGGGTTTACATACAAACACACTCCTCCACCCTTTTTAATCCCTCTGTCCCTCCTAAAAAGGGTGTAACCATTTAAATTCACAATCCAGTCACATGTTTCATCCCACCAGGTCTCAGTGATACCAATTATATCATAATTATTAGAGCATGCAATTAATTCTAGGTCTCCCATTTTACCTGACAAACTCTGTGCATTTGCCAGCATACAGCGTAGGTTACTACTTTTACTTTTGAAATTTGCATTATTTATATGTTAAGTTAGTATTATTCTGTTTTCCCTGTAACAGAGGGACCTTCTTAGCTGGTAAACTGTATGCCCCCCTCACTCCTCCCCCATGACCCCTTACTAACCTCACTGCCCCGTCTTCCCTAGCTTCCCCATAATTCTTTATCTCATCCACCCCCCCTCCCTGCCTAGTTTAAACACTCCACCAACCTCTTTCTTTCCCATAGCACCGTGGACCCCCTTCCATTGAGGTGCCAACCGTCACGACTGTATAGGTTGTACCCCAAGGAAAAATCAGCCCAGTGCTCTAGGAACCCAAACCCTTCCTTCCTACACCAAGACTTGAGCCACGCATTTAGCTCCCTAAACTCCCGCTGTTTTCCTAAACTTGCACGTGGCACGGGCAAAATTTCAGAAAAGATGACATTGGAAGACCTTTCCTTGATCTTAGAGCCTAGATCCCTGAAATCATTCTGTAAGGTCTTCCATCTACCATTTATTTTGTCATTAGTACCGATATGCATTAAGACAGCTGGGTCATGCCCAGCCCCACCCAATAATTTGTCTATCCGATCAACCACATGCTGAACCCTGGCACCAGGTAGACAGCAAACTGTTCGGTTGTATCGATCCAGACGACAAATTACCGTATCCACTTTCCTAATAATTGAGTCCCCTACAACCACAATCTGCTTAGGCCTGACTGTACTCTCCTCCCCACCACTACTAGAGTAACTGGTCTCCCGGCTGTTAGAGAGATCAGCCCCATCTAGAATTGCCAATCCAGAGTTCATACTCCCATCATCTTCACACAATCTGGCAAATTTGTTGCGATGTATAAGCTCCGGATCAGCCTCCATTTTCCTTTTTCCCACCTTAGATTTTGTAACTGTCACCCAGCTAGCTGCCTCAACATCCTGCTGCTGTTCTGTTCCCCCCAAACTATCTGACCCCGCTAGGTCCTGCTCAGTGAGCAAAAGACTCCTTTCAAGATTGTCAATCGACCGCAGTGTTGCAATTTGTTGCTCTAGTGCTCTAACTCGAGCCTCCAAAGTGGGAATTTGCTCACCACAGAGGTCAGTATTTTGGATCTCTTGTTCCAAATCTGCATACATATGGCAGACTGTGCACTGATTCAGACCTTCAATCTTGCTGGCACTCATTATCTCAGTTACAGATCAAAACAGGAATAAAAAAAATAAAAAAAGTTTGTTTGTTTAAAACAAACTTTTGACCTAGTTTGAACCTAATTTAGTTTGAAACTCCTGTATTTGTAACTCCACTTACAGATCCCCCACTAACGCCTGTATTTGTAACTCCACTTACAGATCCCCCACTAACTCCTGTATTTGTTGCTTTAGTTTCTTTATTCCAGTCAGCAGCCTGTTTCAAACGCATTTTTTTATGTGCAAAAATGCAATTTATTTGGAAAGTTACATGTCTCCCGAATGCTCCAATAGCAATGTATAGTTTTATGGAGACATATGTCTTGGATAGGTCAAACATTCCCAGCAATACACTACCAAATCAACACACCTTACAAGAAATCAGCATACTATATATTTCAAGGTCAAAAATTTCACTAACAGTGAGTTTACCCCAAAACAATCAACCTGACCTATATGTAACTTTTAGGGGCACATTAACTTAGTTCGAGTGAGGGAATAGAATAAAAAAAACTTTGAATTTCAAATGATTTTTTTGGCTATTTCGACCATCGAATTGGCTACTTTGACCTTTGACTTCGAATCATACGATTCAACTAAAAATCGTTCGACTATTCGACCATTCGATAGTCGAAGTACTGTCTCTTTAAAAAAAACTTCGACCCCCTACTTCGGCAAGTAAAACCTACCGAGGTCCCCATAGGCTTTCTAAGCTTTTTTTGGTCGTAGAAAAATCATTTGATCGATGGATTAAAATCCTTCGAATCGTTCGAAGTCGAAGGATTTACCTTCGGCAGTCGAATATCGAGGGTTGATTAACCCTCGATATTCGACCCTATGTAAATCTGCCCCTTAATGTAGATTAATATTTTGAAAAGTCAGTGTCAGTATTACTTTAAGGCTACTAGAAAATCATGTAAACATTAAATAAACCTGATAAGATGGTTTAGATCCCAATAAGGATAATTATACCTTAGTTTGGCTCAAGTACAAGCTACTGCTTTATTATTACAGAGAAA
The DNA here is from genome assembly GCF_017654675.1 of Xenopus laevis. NCBI lineage: Eukaryota > Metazoa > Chordata > Amphibia > Anura > Pipidae > Xenopus > Xenopus laevis. Next base: position 59,747,445 of record NC_054382.1, read on the forward strand.
AAGGAAATAATTTTTAAAAATTTTAATTATTTGATTATAATAGAGTCTATGTAATAATTTAGGGTTTTTAAAACTTAAAAAATTATCCCATGCTTTTTTATAACTAAAATGGGTTCCACTGTTAAGTCAAACGTAATCATTCCAAAATGTATAAATTTTTGTATAATGAACGAATTTGTAAGTCTAAGAAACTTTACAATATATATTAATTTAAATTATTTTAGTTATTTATATATGTAATTGCTATATGTCTGGTTCTTTCTATTCTCAGTGCTCCTGGATCTGCTGTCTTCAATGTCTTCTGCTTCAATGTTTCAAGAGTAAAAAAACTGCAGTGCAGAAAGAAACACATGTTTACAATTGCAAATGCATTTACAATTACTTGTAAAACCACTGTAAAGGTTTAATGCATAAATATTGGAAAGCTGCTTAGAATCACATTTTTTTTCATTGTGCAAAGAGAAGTTCTTCTTTAAGAATTTGATTTTAGCATTTCTGTTTACATTTATATAAATCTGCAAGGCTACTGTTCAATAAATGATTACACAAGACATATGTACCCTGGGAAAGTGCACAAATATACTTAACTTGAGAACACTGGAACAGAAAACTCAGTTTCTTGACAGTTCAGAAAAAATAATAATTTGCCCACATTGCAATATAAACATTTATACTGTAACTCTCGCATGAGCCAGCCTTTGGCTTTTGTTCAAGACAACATCAAATAAGACCAGTCGACACACATAGGGGCACATTTACTTAGCTCGAGTGAAGGATTAGAAGGGAAAAAACGTTGAATTTTGAAGTTTTTTTTGGCTACTTCGACCATCGAATTGGCTACTTCAACCTTCGACTACGACTTCGAATCAAACGATTCGAACTAAAAATCGTTCAACTATTCGACCATTCGATAGTCGAAGTACTGTCTCTTTAAAAAAATTTGACCACCTACTTCGCCACCTAAAACCTACCCAGCACCAATGTTAGCCTATGGGGAAGGTCCCCATAGTCTTTCCTAGCAATTTGTGATCGAAGGAAAATCGTTCGATCGATGGATTAAAATCCTTTGATTCAAAGGATATTCGAAGTCGAAAGATTTAACTTCGATGGTCGAATATCGAGGGTTAATTAACCCTCGATATTCGACCCATAGTAAATGTGCCCCTAAGGGGGTTATTTATAAAAATCCGATTTTTTTCTGATTATTTGAATAAAAAAAGTCTGACCAAACTAGAATCCATGTTTGGACTTAAAAAAGCACATTTTAATTGGATTGCGGACAAACTCTAGAGTTTTTTTTTCACAAATCATACAATATTATCGGGCTTTTTTCTGAAAAGACCAATTTTTTCAGATTTTTGCCTGAAAAGTCTGAAATAGTCCCATTTTCGGGCTGATTCCAGCGCAGACCACAGAAACTTCCAATTAGGATAGGGACCTCTCCCACTGACTTACATACGGAAGGTCTGAGATGGCAGATTTTTGGATTCTGACTTTTTACAACCTCGGGGTATAATAAGTCTCGATTAATTCTAATTTTTTCCACTAAAAATTTTGATTTTATAGTAAACAAAATATTTTTTTTGCGTTTTGGCATTCAGACTTTAATAAATAACCCCCTAAGTGACACAATATCTTATCTTGTGGACCAAATTTCTCTTTAGATTGCACAATGTTAATTGTTCTGTTTTCAGCTCCTTGGCTGAGCACATACATACACAAAGGAAGGGATATTTGCTTTTTCTTGCACTTGTGGATTAGTTTTCTTTGTCTTTCCAGTCAGTCTGCCTCCCTATTCAATAAAAAAGTTTCCAAATCTGTTCCATGTGTAAGCAAATCAAAATTTTACCAAATTACTCTAACAAACTGTTTTACGTTCAAATACAAATATATTTTTTGACAGGTGCCTCTTCCAAGGGCAATCTACATAACTACCATAGTCTATATTAAAAGTTGGTTTTAAAAGACAAGCCATACCAAATTTACTGGAGTGCCAATGTATTAGGGATCCCCAGTAAACATAATCACTTACCTTAGATCAGGGATCCCCAACTTTTTTTTACCCGTGAGTCACATTCTAATGTTAAAAGAGTTGGGGAGAAACACAAGAAAGAATAAAGTTGCTGGGGTGCCAAATATAGGATATAATTGGTTATTTAGTAGCTCTATGTGGACTGGTAGCCTACAGGAGGCTCTGCTTGGTCATAAATCTGTTTTTTATGCAACCAAACCAAAAGATGGCGCTCGTGAGCTCCGCTGCACTGACTCTGCAATGAGGGGTAATTACAGGATTAGGGGCAATTACTGGAGTTATCACCTGTGCGGCCGGGTGCAGGGAGGGTGGACTGTGTAGGGTAGGGGGTAGCGGGATTTATTACTGCATATGGGGAGGTTAAAAGTGATATAAGCTTCTAACAGCCTGATTCACTGTGAAAAAGTCCTCATGCAATAGAACAGAGGAAAGCACACCGATATTTTGATGGTTAATTCATTCCCTATCAAATGTCTGTGTGCTTACCCTTATTCTATTGCATTTTGAAACAATGTAGCAGAACTCAGCTCTTTTTCAGCCAAGGTTCTATTTCTCACAATGCTTTGCATATTTCTTCACAGGGCACAATGCACCACTTTACATGTGTAAATAGCTGAAGGCGTCTCTGCACTCCTTTTCAGAGCTCAAATTGAACGCTGCATGCATTAAGCACGGCTCAATCTAAGAGCAGCTGATGGGGGTACATGGGTGTCTGAACACATGCCCCCTTACTTGTACATCATTGAGAGCATCAAGAGGTGGAGCATCGGGCCCTGTCCTTACCACCTGCCCAAAGAACAGTGAATTGCAGCGGACAGACTAATTCTGCTTTCAACAGCAATTGCATTTAAAATATTTGGAAAGTTTATTTCTTTAAGCAATGCGTAATTTTTAGGCATAGTGCCATTTAATAATAAAAATAATAATTCTGTTCTGCTACTTACATACATCTGTTTCTGGTCCTGTTACTTATTACATGCTTTCCAATATTATGGTCCATTCCAAAATAGGCTGCAACTCTGTGTACAAAGATCCTTTGGTATGATGACACTTTGGAGAATTTTTTATAGTGATTGCTGAAATATGAAATAAATACAGTGGCTTGTTATTGTTTCCAAAAAGTCATGAAAATGCATTAACCAAACGTCCAGATTTTAAATTGTCTATTTTGCCCAAGTACTACCATTATTTTATCAAGCACTTTGGAATCGATCAACTGTTGACTCTTATGAGATAATGGTTTAAACTGTCAAATAGTTTTATTCTAATTGATCTAAAATAAACTATTTGATCACACTGAAGACTGCTGTAACTTCAGGCATTAACTACTATAGTCCTTCAGTCAACTATATTGGTACTACAGTATGTATTTGTCACTGATGATTAACAGATTGCTGTTAAGTAAGTGCAAAGTTTTAAAAAAAAAAAAATTACTCAATTTGCCCAGTTGCTTGTATCTGTAAACAACCATGAATGATGATAACATTGTCTAGCTTTGCTGACTTTCATGTGAGCATTAACCTTCCATGGGGACTGTGGATAGCATTATTTTTTTGCAATGTTTTCTGGGCTGCTTTTCGAAAGCAAGTTTTGAGACTGTTGGAAATCAAATATTATATATTATTATATTAATTATATTATTATAGTAAGGTTAAATGTATTATAGAAGCTAGTGTTACAGCACAGATTTTAAATTGATTCTCATACAGAATGCTTTTGTAACGTTATCTGGAACCTTGAACAGTGTTGGATACACTCACATGTACAGGGAATCCCTGTTGATTCGAGTGTTCACCGACGCCCTTCTCGGGCCTGGGGCTTTCTGCTGCGGAATCCAACAATAAATTAATTATTTCTAATCTGGTGATAAAGGTGTATTCATAATCTATTTTAATTAGAATTAATGATATAGAGCGGGGTACTTTTTTCCTCTTTGATATTGTCAATCTTAATTTACTGACCTAGGTCAGACCTCTGCTCGAATCTGTAGGATAAAATTATAACCAATTACCAAGGGTATCTGTTGCGTGTTTGTTGAAAATATGTACAGTATCTGAGATTTAGAGGAAGTAAAGAAGAGGGGCCATATTTGTTTATGCAGAACATTTCAAACCCTATTTCTGATAGTGTTGATGCTGGGAAATGGTCAAGGTCTGGTTTTTCAACCTCATCTGTATATGTTTATAAAACTTCAATGGAAATTTTAATTCAAACTCATACCATTTTATGTGGAAGAATGACATTTTGGGCATGCTGCAAAAAGTCATGAATATTTTGCTGATAACTGAAATAATGTGATTTCCCTAAGAATAAACTACTTCAGCTACATTTCCGTTATGACATTGACAAGTACTTCAACACAAACTTTCTGGAGCTCTGTAAATAACACACACAGATGATCTTTGCTAGTAACTCTTTGGCTCTCAAAGCTTTACAGGTGCACATTGCAGGACCAGTATTAGGTTCCAAAAATTCCTTCATTACAGCTTTGTGGTAGTATACAGAAAAGGTTCAGTGTTCTGGGTGTGAATGTGAGTTTGAAAAGGGGGCCAGATACACCACCTGAGAATCTGTTTATTTTTTTCTTCACCCTGCAATGAAACTAAGACATATGAAGTGCTTCATAAATAAATAATTCCAGAATCAGTTTATCATTTTCTGCTCATTATTTTCACTCTTTTTAGCTTTAGGAAACCATTTTGAGTGGTTTAGAAGACAAAAGGTTGCTTTATTTATATGTCTGTTTTAAAATTTTAACAAAAATGCTTTTATTTCAGTTTACCTTTTAAAAGTGACCCAGATGTCTTATTTCTGCTTCTATTTTCTTGTTTTTCACAGCTATCTTTAAGATTTAGATCTCCTTGGAGATTGGAAGAGTTGGATACATGTGATGATATATTCCTGGGCAAAATAAAAAATGGATTTTTACTATATTGCAACATGACAATGCATTGTGTGCACCATATAAAACGTAATCTAGAATTTGATGTCTTAGGATAATAGCACAGGAGGTGATTATTTGCCCGTGTGGAAATTGTGCAAACTGCCTGAAAAAAGCCTGTCCATAACAAGAACATCAATCACAACAGGTAAAAAAAAGCAGCTTCTTCAGTTCAACTGCCTGGGAAGTTCTCCGCATATATACAAGCATGGACACACAAGGGAGGCATAAGCAAAAAGCACGGACGCACAAGGGAGGGTTAAGCAACAAGCACGGACACACAAGGGAGGGATAAGCAACAAGCAAGGACACACAAGGGAGAGATAAGCAACAAGCACGGACACACAAGGGGCAAGCTTGTATGGGGTGCCGTTTGTCCCAAATACATTCTGTATACAAAACTATCCCTAATACACAGAATGAATGTCTCTCATGGTATATAAGTATTTGTGACCATACTCAGATAAAAAAATATACAAAATACTTATTTCTATTAAAGAATGAGAACAAAATCTGGTAAGTGCACAAAAGGATGTCAATATATCACAAACTCTATTCTGTACAGTTTAACAAGCAATCTGTGTCACAAAAGTATAACCTCCATGTAACGGACGCACTTATGTGCAAAGTTACTTACAGAATTATGTTAAAACAAAGTTGGACATAATATATAATAGTGTAACTAACTAGTGCATGTCAAGCTAGATTTGAATGACAAAATAGATATCTGTGACAGAAAGCAAGATTTTATAGTACAGGATTCATTCTTTCCACAAAATGACAGTTTTGTTTCACAAAACAGATAAAATAACCATTCTGTGAAGCAACACTGTCAGTCACATTCCTGAACCAATAAGAACAAAGCTTATTGCCATATACAAACAAGATGAGAAGTGGCCAGCTCTGCTCCACATGGCTAAGGCAAAGTATCTGGTCTGCTATAGAGAGCGCCCTCTAATGTCCCCTGTGCTGCATAGTAATAAACATGAACAAACCTTTCCTAAAAGAGCTGTTAAACACTACAGGTTCATAAATGGAAGTTTTTACAAATGGCTGAGAAATATAATGCTGCACTTATAATGATTGTAGAGAAAGAAATGTATACAAAACATAAATATGATCATTTTAGGTGATATAGCTATTCTAATTGTAGTAACCTGCTTGTGTGGCCATTTTGGTTAAGGGCATTCCTGCTGTTTTGCCATTATTTTATGACTCACTCCTGTTCCTCTTCCTGTCTAAGCTGAGAGCAATAATGGGACAGGCCAAACCCACCTGCCGTGTTGTATTAAATGTACCAGAAGTTACTGTGCTTGTCTGGCTGCTTTGCCTAACTCTCAGAGTCAGTTATCAGTTTTGTATATGATAGTTAGACTCCAATGTCTCCTCCTAGCTGTAATCTTGCACCATAGCTTGTAGTAGTCTCTTAATAATGTGCTTAGCTATAGATCAACTACTACATAATAGCTGTAGCCAGAGACTTGGGACTGATCATGCACACATACCTCCCAACTGTCCCTTTTTCAGAGGGACAGTCCCTCTTTTGACAGCTCAACCTGAGGTCCCTCATTTGTACTGGAAAGTCCCTCTTTTCTCTGCACTGAACAGCCAGAAAAAGAAACAAAGTTTCTAACTTAATTGGCTTTTGGCAGAGAGGCCAGTACAGCTAACAGGTGCAACTAAGTTACTTTGTAACAATTTTGAGATAAGAAAATAAGTAATTTTAACAGTTTAGATAAGGAGAAATATTTAAAAATTTTTATAACCTGCCAAAGTTTGTAAAATGAACATGGTAATTAGGGGGTGCGGACACAAAATGGGTGTGGTCAAAGAAAATTGCTGCACTACGTGCAAAAAAAATTTTTGTCTCTCTTTTTATTTCCAAAGTGTTGGGAGGTATGGACGTCAACTACTACATAATAGCTTTAGCCAGAGACTTGGGACTGATCATGTGCACAGTGCATACCTCCCAACTGTCCCTATTTTTGAGGGACAGTCCCTCTTTTAACAGCTCAGCCTGCAGTCCCTCATTTTACTGGAAAGTCCCTATTTTCTCTGCACTGAACAGCCAGAAAAAGAAACAAAAGTTCTAACTTACAAGAAGTCATCTGTAGTATGGGTACTTCAATGTGGTAAACAAATTACTCACCACGTAAGGGAAATAGCCCAGATGCACTACCCTGAGCCCTCAGCATAGGGGGCGGACGAACCGAAATGTAAAAAGGAGCAGGCACTCAATGAACGCAGACTTCCAGCAGGCACCAATTCAAAAGTGTAAAGGTGCAACTAAGATACTTTGTAACAGTTTTGAGATAAGAAAATAAGTAATTTTAACAGTTTAGATAAGGAGAAATATTTTCAAACTTTTATAACCTGCCAAACTTTGTAAAATGAACATGGTAATTACGGGGTGTGGCCACAAAAATGGGTGTGGTCAAAAAAATTTGCCCCCACTCATTCTGTATAGTATGATGTGTAGGTTATATTAGCAGCCACTCCTGAGTACTGTGTGTAAACAAAAAGGGGTCATTTAGGGGATCATAATCTATTTATATAGAAGCAACAAGCTATACAATGCTTTATATTTATTTATAACAAAAGACTCTAATGATGCCAACCCCTTACCTGCCTAGTGCTTAACCTTTTCACATCAGAGTGGGTCGAGGGGGGCACAACACTAGAGCAGAGAGCACAACTGCGCCCTAGTCACATGCATGTCCAGGGCCGCCAACAGCGGGGGGACAGGGGGGACAAGTGTTCCGGGCCTGAAGGGGGGCCAAGAAGTGCTGCATTTTTCAAAGAGCCGGGTCCCCTTTACGAGCGCCCGAGCCGTACAGCCATTTCGCATATTACCGAATGCGGAAGTGCCGAAAAGAAGAAGCTGAAGTCCCGAAGTGGCGAAAAGACCCCGAATTCACAATAGGAGGTGAAGTTGAAGTCCTGAAGCCTTTTGTTTACACACAGTACTCAGGAGTGGCTGCTCATATAACCTACACATCATACTATACACAATGTGTGATGCACATGATCAGTCCCAAGTCTCTGACTAAAGCCAGGGGTGCTTCGCCAATGAGGCAAGTTGAGGCTGTCGCCTCAGGCGGCAGTGCCGCACTAGGTACCAGGGACAGCAATAAGAGCGAATTTCCAGGGGAGGGGGGGCAGCAGCAACTGCTGCTGCCTCAGGCGGCGGAGGGGCCAGGATCGCCCCTGACTAAAGCTATTATGTAGTAGTTGAACTATAGGTAAGCACATTATTAAGAGACAACTACAAGCTAATTGGTGCAAGATTACAGCTAGGAGGAGACATTGGAGTCTAACTATCATATACAAAACTTATAACTGACTCTGAGAGTTAGGCAAAGCAGCCAGACAAGCACAGTAACTTCTGGTACATTTAATACAACACGGCAGGTATGTTTGGCCTGTCCCATTATTGCTCTCAGCTTAGACAGGAAGAGGAACAGGAGTGAGTTATAAGATAATGGCAAAACAGCAGGAATGCCCTTAACCAAAATGGCCACACAAGCAGGTTACTACAATAAGAATAGCCATATCACCTAAAATGATCATATTTATGTTTTGCATACTTTTCTTTCTCTACAATCATTATAAGTGCAGCATTATATTTCTCAGCCATTTGTAAAAACTTCCATTTATGAACCTGTAGTGTTTAACAGCAGCTCTTTTAAGAAAAGTTTGTTCATGTTTATTACTATGCAGCACAGGGGACATTAGAGGACGCTCTCTATAGCAGGCCAGATACTTTGCCTTAGCCATGTGGAGCAGAGCTGGCCACTTCTTATCTTGTTTGTATATGGCAATAAGCTTTGTTCTTATTGGTTCAGGAATGTGACTGACAGTGTTGCTTCACAGAATGGTTATTTTATCTGTTTTGTGAAACAAAACTGTCATTTTGTGGAAAGAATGAATCCTGTACTATAAAATCTTGCTTTCTGTCACAGATATCTATTTTGTCATTCAAATCTAGCTTGACAAGCACTAGTTAGTTACACTATTATATATTATGTCCAACTTTGTTTTTACATAATTCATTCTGTAAGTAACTTTGAACATAAGTGCGTCCGTTACATGGAGGTTATACATTTGTGACACAGATTGCTTGTTAAACTGTACAGAATGGAGTTTGTGATATAATGACATCCTTTTGTGCACTAACCAGATTTTGTTCTCATTCTTTAATAGAAATAAGTATTTTGTATATATTTTTTATCTGTATGGTCACAAATACTTATATACCATGAGAGACATTCATTCTGTGTATTAGGGATAGTTTTGTATACAGAATGCATTTGGGACAAACGGCACCCCATAAGCTTGTACTACTGCTTCCCATACTGTACCTGTTCTGTGGATAATTGGAGAACTGCAGTTTCCAGTGCTGCCATTTTCGAGTATAAAATTCACTAAAGAAATTGTAGGAAAAAGATGATGATTTCAAATGCTTTCACCAATTGTTTCACAGTTTTATTTTACTCATGCTTTTGTATTCCATATATATTATGTTTCTGCATCTGTGAAATGAAGGTATGTAAAATAATAGTTTGTACTAATGAACAATTTTAGTTTAATAATTTTGTAAGCATGTTGTAAAATGAAATGCATGACAAAATAAAATGCAATGAAATTATTTATATATATAGTATCTTAATTAGACAATGACGACAGCATTGTTTAGAAATTAATATTACTAAATATTAATAAAAGTCAAACTTATTAGTCATATGTTCAAATGACTAATAAGAGTTAATCCCACTTAAGTGTTGCTGTCTGACACATTAATTGCTTTATGCACAGTTTTAGCTGGGGCTATAATATTGCAGCTGATATTTTCTTATACAATGATAATTTCCAAAGCTGATTAGTATGTTATAAGAGTGAATGCCATTTAATGCAACATAATAAAATGGATGCCATTATGTCCTGATTTACAACAGACAATATATACTAGAGCAACAGAGCTTGTTGTTACAGGCATGCATGAATAGAAGTTTACAAAGGAGTTGTAATGTTAAAACTAATTAGTGAAAAGGCAATTAATATGGTGAAAGAAAAATACATTGTAGTTAAATATAGACACATAATAATCCATCAAACATAAATTAAATTAAGTCATTTAAGCCTAATTTAAGACTAAAATTATCTACCTGCTGGGTTTTAAAAGTGCCAAAACCAAGACACAGACATAGTATATTAAATGCAGTAAAGTTAAATGCTGATGGGAAGGGGCGCATGCGCGAAGCTGAACAGGCGAGATGTGTCTGTGAGTAGCTCCGCACCCGTACTGCATCTCTTGCAATAAAAAGCAGATCAAACCGCTCTTCACCTATTTCGCTGTGAGGTAGAAGATACTAAACCTGAGACGACGGGAGAGATGGGTCCTCCGACAACAAAGAAGGGCCAACAGGCACTAACGCCACCAATGTTTCAGCGCCGATCAACTGAAGGCGTGCAGCCGCCATTTTCAAACACCCGCGCTGAGCTGGAGCAAAGTCAAGAACAGCAGCTCCATAAGGAGGAGGTGCAAGCAGCCCTCCAGGCCGTGCAAGAAATCTTTAAAACAGAATTAGCGGCGGCGGTGGCAGATTTTACACGCCAGATTAAGGATCTGGGAGAGAGGGTGGATAGCCTTCAGCGGCGTTCAGACTCCTGCGCAGCAGCATTAAGGGACGACCAGAAGCAGCTGAATGAACACCAGCAACGGATCCTTCAACTTGAAAGTAAACTGGAAGATCTGGAGAATAGAACAAGAAGGGGAAACCTGAGAGTGCGAAATGTACCAGAAGTGGTAACAGACCCCTTGGAGATGATCAAGGGGGTATTACGCAAGTACCTACTGGACCTACCCGACGAACACCTACATATAGAGAGAATACATCGGGCCCTGGGGCGTCCACGAGACCCTAACTTGGCCAGAGATATTATATTGAAGCTGCACTATGTGGAGGTCAGAGACTTGGTTCTGCGAGCCACGAGGTCGGTGAGTAGAGAAACGATACCCCACCAGATGCAATTTTATGCTGACCTAGCCCCAGTAACTTTACAGAAACGTAGGCTGATGAAACCTGTTACAATGCTACTGCAAAATAGAAATGTGAAATATAAATGGGGATTCCCCTTCTCCCTGCAGTTTATTTGGGGAGGCCAACAGTATTCAATACAGACACCAGCAGAGGGATTGGCACTTTTGGAAGGGAGTGGAGGGTCCCCCCTACACGAAAACGACCCAGTACCAGAAATGTTACGTCCAGATCCAGAGTGGTCACAAGTTTCAGCCTCTAAACAGTTAAAACGTCCTGCTCCACATTCACCCTTAAGAGAGCAGAGATCAGCACGATCAAGGACTATTATAGAAGTAAATCACCCAAAATAATGCTGGACTGTATGTAAAGTGTAATAAGATGCATATATGCCACACAGTCTGATGCTATATCGAGAGTTCCTTTTTTCTTTTTCCCCCCCTTTTTTTTTTTTTTTTTTTATTATTTATTGTCTGATGCCTGCAAGACAACATAGCAGCCATCTGGTTGATCTGGCTAGCTTAAGTATAGTAATTAGTCTGCATCTAGATTGGTCGTAAGATCCAGACTTTAAATAGTTAAAATGTCCTGCCTCATCTTTTCCTTTAAGGGAGTAAAGACCAGCATGATTGGGGACCAATATAGAAGCAGAACACTTAAAATAATGCTAGATTCTATGGAAATTGCAATAGTATGCATTTACATAATTTGATGTTATGCTGAGATTTTTTTTTTTTTTATATATATGCTGTTTGGTGTTCACAATATAAGTCCTCAGTGATTGGATAGATTGGGTCAAATCAGTAACTATATAATGCTATCCTAGGCACTGAGGATGAGTTTTTGTTTTTGGTGGTTTGACACTGTAAGCCGCTTGACAACTATGCAGATAACGGGATTTTGCTCACCCAATAGAAGTACCACCACTATGCCCTCCCATGTGGAGAAAGACATAGAAGTGGAATGTCAACAAAGGGTACTTAGAAATGGCGTTCAGCCAAGAGGTTTTTTTGTAAGCCTAATGTACTGTCTTTTGTTTTTTTTTTGTTGTTTTGAATGTTTTGTTCTTCTTAGTAGTTTTTTCTTTTATTATTATTGTGTTCAGGCGGCTGGGTGACCAGGGACAAGATGTTGCGACACTAAAGTTTTTAAGTAGAAGGGTGTCCTATACACAGGATGTCAATCAAAATAATTTCACATAATGCTCAGGGACTAAACTCTCCAAGTAAGCGCAGGGTAGCATTCCAGATGTACCAACGTCTCTCTCCAGACATATGTCTGCAAGAGACACACTTTACTAAACGATCATTTCCTAAATTTTTTCATAAGGATTATGGGATGTATTACTTGTCCTCAGATGTAAGCAAGCATAGTGGAGTCGCAGTCTTTTTTAATAGGCGATTCCCATTCGTAGTTTCCGAAATTAAGATTGATGATAAAGGTCGATACATAGTGATACAGGGGACACTGTATGATAAGACGTATATGATTCTAAATACTTATGCACCGGTAGAGTCTCCTTTTGCCTTTTTAGAAGCTATGGCTGAACAATTATCATATTCCCTCGCTGAAAGAGTAATTTGGGCTTGGGACTTTAACCTCCCGTTTAATTACATGCTCGATAGATCCTCCGCCACCTCAACATCTGGACACAAAAGAAATACGCAGAAGGTTAATAAATTCCTTCGGGACTATGAATTATGTGACACATGGAGAGAGGTAAATGGAGATAAAAGAGATTATACATTCTTCTCCCATCCCCATAATAATTACTCGAGAATTGATTACATTCTGATAAAATCTTCAGATGCAGGGGCATTGCTGGAATTTAAGCACCTTCAATGTGCTTGGTCAGACCATGATATGGTAATGTCTGTTCTGGACTTGCAAGCTCCCGCTCTAATACGCCCAACGTGGAAACTAAATGAGGGTTTGTTAGCGGACCATGAATGTGTCTCGTATATTATACAGGAATCTGAAATGTTTTTTAAAGAGAACTGTAAAGCAGATGTGTCTCCAGCGTGGGTATGGGCAGCCTACAAAGCCTTTATTAGAGGATCTTTAATCAAGTATGCCTCTAAGAAGAAAAAAGAGAGGGCGCAATTACAACACAGGTTGGAGGTGGAGCTTGCGGGTCTAGAGCAGACTAATAGACAGCAGTTTACAGCTAGCAGAAGAAAATTGATTGAAGAGGTGAGACAGAAATTAAGGGAATGCCAGCTGAAAGGAGCCGAAAGGGCTATTAGGAGGACAAATTTCACATTTTATAAGTTTGCAAATAAGACGGGGAAAATGTTGGCCAACTTGTTGAAGGCGGGTCAGCGTAGACCGGCCGTCAACAAGATTAGGCTGGAAAATGGTCGAATCACATCGAACCCGGACAAAATTGCAGGAACATTTGCAGCTTATTATGAGCATTTATATTCACAAAGGGGGGGAGAGAACTCAGCCCGAATTGATACCTTTCTAAATAAATATGGCCCAAGCCCGTGTACCCAGGAAATGAGTAATATATTGGACGCTGAGATTACACATCTGGAAATTAAAGAAATCATTAAATCTCTGAAGGTTGGCAAAGCCCCAGGGCCGGACAGGTTTTCATCTTTATTTTATAAAAAATTTCAAGAACAAGTAAACCCGCATTTATGCAATTTATATCAGCACATAGCAAAAGGGAATTGTATCCCTCCAGAGATGAATGAAGCAAAGATATCGGTTATACCTAAAGCAAATAAAGATATGCTAACTCCAAAGAACTATAGACCGATATCATTGCTCAATGTGGATGTTAAGATTTTGGCTTCAATATTGGCTTCCAGATTGAATAAAATCCTGACCAATATTATACATAAAGATCAAATTGGTTTTATGCCAGGTAGGCAGGCGCCTGATAATATATGGAAAATTATCAATCTGACAACATATGCAAATAGATAAAATACACCTCTATGCTTGCTTACATTTGACATCGAGAAAGCATTTGATACATTTAGTTGGCAATATTTGTTTAGAATTCTAGAAAGTTTAAAGGTTGGCCCCACATTAATCAACACCCTTAATGTGTACTATAATCTCTCTACTGCTAAATTGAATCTCCCTGTCACTACTCCACCGGTAGCTATTCCGATACAGCGCAGGACAAGGCAGGGTTGCCCGCTGTCTCCGGCACTATTTGCCTTAGCTATGGAGCCACTGGCAAGGGCTATCAGAGAGAATGAGAACATTAAGGGTGTGAAAGTGAGGAGGGATAAGGAATATAAACTGTCATTATTTGCTGATGACTTAATAGTACATTTGACTCTGACATCCTTACCAAACTTAATGGAAACTTTGAGTACTTTTGTGAAAATGTCAGGACTCACTATAAATACAGGGAAATCTGAAATGCTTCCCTGTAATATTCCTGGGCATATTCTGAAATTGATAGAACTTAATTTTGGATTCAAGACCTCCGACTCCTTACAATATTTAGGAGTGAAATTGACCAACAGTCTACCCTCTCTTTATAAAATTAACTATAGCCCCATGTTCAGAATTTTAAGACAGAACATGCAACAATGGGATAAACATCAATTGTCTTGGACCGGAAGGATACAATGTATCAAGATGGTACTGATTCCAAAAATTTTATATCTGTTTCGATTGCTACCAATAAGAGTTCCATTAAGGAACTACATTCTTTTCAAACCAATATAAACAGTTTTATTTGGCAGAATAAATACCCTCGTATATCAAAACAAATTTTATATTTGCATAAAAAAAATGGGGGGCTTTCAGCACCTAATATTGTAAAGTACTATCAGGCAGCCAGGATAGCCCAATGGGTTCCTGCACATGCTGGAACGTTAGCACCCCTGTGGGTACAGATCAAAAATGATTTAATTTACCCATACTCAATTCACCATATATTATGGATGTTTAAATTACCTTTTCAGAAGTTTGTGGATCCGTCACCTATAACGATAGATATGTTAAAGTTTTGGCAATCACTAGCAAAGAAATACGGTTTTGTTTCTTCACCTTCACTTTTAAGCCCATTGATAGATAACCACGAGTTCCCCCCAGGAATGTCCAGGAAACTCTTTGGGTGGTGGGTAGATAAGGGTATCACCACTTTATTATCTTTAACACGGAAAGCGAAACCGCTTACACTGACACAAATAAAAGACACCTATTCACCTCCTCCTCAGGAATTATTTAGAGCTATGCAGTTGTTACACTATGCAATTAGACAAGTAATAATGTGTGAGCACAAAATTTTCACGGCTTCATGTTTTGAGTCAATATGTATTAAAACTCCACTTGCACCAGGAGCTCTTAGTTTAACTTATAGAATGCTTAATCAATCACCACTAAGTAAAAAGAAACACCCATATATGGTTAAATGGGAAAAGGACCTTAATGCATCACTTACAATGCAACAGTGGTCTCATTGTAGCCTGGCAGCGAACCAGGGAAATGCATGTGTAGCGGTCAAAGAAACTTCAATTAAAATTTTACATAGAACATATTTGGTACTGGCCAGATTACATAAAATATACTCTACCTGTGAACCTTGTTGTTTTAGGGGCTGTAAAGATAAGGGGACTATGGTCCATATATGGTGGGAATGCGAAATTGTATCGCGATACTGGGACTCGGTGGTCAAACTGCTCTCAAATATATTACATACAAAATTTAGGAAAGATCCTACGGTTATATTATTAGGAAATAAACCAAAATACTTGACAAAGTCAGCCTATAAGCTTAGCCAATACATACTCATGGCCGCCAGACTGATTATAGCCAGTAACTGGAAAAAGAGAACAATCCCTTTAAGATCCTTGAAAGCAAAGATAATCTACATAGCAACCAATGAAAAGCTTAATTATAGGTTGCAGAATGACATGGGAACATATGATAAAATCTGGATGCCCTGGCTGATTTACGAAAAGGATCCCCTATTGTCTTCAGTGTTACATATTTAAAGGGAGAAGAGGAAATAAGGGATAATGGAGAGAGCTTGAAACAGAGAAGGGAAGAGGGAAACCCAGCCGCCAATTAGGGGGAATAAATATTTTTTGTTTCTATTCTGTGTTTTTTTTTTTTTCTCTTGTAATAAATGAATCTAAATGTTAAGCTTAAGATTAAGTGTAGTATCAAGCACTGTCTGGAAATAGGTATACATATTTGGACATGGTATATTAAGCTGTGAATCTTTTTTTCTTTTTGTTTTTTTAAAAAAAAAAAAAAAGTTAAATGCTGATTACTTTTGAACTTCTACTTGGTTGCTAGGATTCTATATAACCTAGCAACCTCACAGGGTAATTGGTTTTTGGCTGTTGTGCTAAGTGACATTTAAAATCTGGAGAGAAGCAGAAAATCAATGCAAATGAATAAAAAACAGTAAAAAAATAAATAGTGAAGACCAATTGCAAAGTTGCTAGATATAGGAAATTGTATAACACATCGAAAGTTAACACAAAGTTGAACCACTCTTTTTTAGAAGAATAAAAGGTGAAATCACTGGGGGTGTCAACTCCCCCCCCCTCAATGATTGTATTCACTTAGTCAATAACCTAGGCTGGTGCTCCTGTTAGCAATCCTCTTCTTCCACTTTGTCTTTCTTTAATACCCAGGGCTGACTCAAAATGAAAAAGCTGACTTTTTTATTAAAGTTCGGCTTTTCACTCTACTGTCCACGTGTATCCACGCAAAGGCAGAAGTAGCTGGAAGAGGATTGGTCTGTGGTGCTTGCTGAGAGGAACCCAGCCTAGTACAATTCTTTCCAACAGGAGTACAGGCCTGGTTTATCAGGTAAGTAAATACAATCACTGGGGGGAGGGGGTTCCACCAGTTATTACAAATATATAAAAAAAATACATATATACATGTCAATAAATCATAAATAAATCATAAATGGTATATACGTTTCATAGAGATATAACAACATGGCATACATAATAGTATACACCTTTGTTTATCATGACTTCAATTTATAGAGTTTGTATGAAATTCATACTTTTTCTTATTTCAGGAGCTAATCTGGGCAGAGAACGTTACAATCCTTGCAGTCTTTGGACTCTACACAATTAGGGGGTAGATGTTTCTGGAGAGCCTAAGAAAGCCTCAGAAAGATTAAAGGGGATCAGCTACCCTAAGAAATAATAAATAACTTTATTACTTTACTTTCACTATATAATTTATTTAAATCTTGTTTCCTTCAGACTTGGAAATCACATCACATCAAAAAGTCAGGCACCATTTTGTGGACACTTATTAAGACAGGTTTTTGTATCACCACCAAATCTTGTGTATGTGCCACAATGGGGGGGCCTAAAGTGTATGCTATGTATAGGCTACACTATTATAGACCATCAACAGGGTCGGGACAGCAGAGGGGGGCCCTGGGACAGCAGCCCCAGTGTGCCCCTGACCATCAATGAGAGGAGTGCAATGACATCTAGAAAGTGCTGTATGGAAAGTGAAGCTAATTTACTGCTACACCTATATTCCTGAGGCATAGAGACAGGGCAGACAATATATGATTGACAGCTCAGATTTCTAAAGATATGGATGTTTTATTAAAAAATAATTTGGGTTTTGTGTTTAATTTGCAAAGGACTTTTGTTATATAGCTTTTTATGTGTGGGTGACAGGTCCCCTTTAGACCCTAACTTGATCCTTAGCAAAGTCGGGGAAAAGGGACCCCATGAAAGAGACAACTCTTACAGAACATGGTACTCTTATAGAACACTTTAGGTGTGTTGGATATACTGTGTGAGCTAATAAGAGCAGCATTGTTCTCCACCCAGGAGGCAAGGTGGTTCTCCCAGTGAAACTCATCAAGTGTAGGGTCTCAAGAGGGTAGGTACACTGGGGGCAAACACCTGTGTTATGAGTAATATCCATTGTGAACTTTATCTGGGATGTAAATCTATGCATTTAAATATTTGGGGGCAGATTTACATATGGTTGAATATCGAGGGTTAATTAACCCTCGATATTCGACTGCGGTAAATCCTTCGACTTCGCATATCACATGATTTACCGCAATTCGTTCGATCGAATTTAATACATCGATCGAACGATTTTTCTTCGACCAAAAAAAGCTTGCAAAGCCTATGGGGACCTTACATGGTCAATGTAGCCAAAAAAAAACATTCGAAATTAGAAGTTTTTTTATTCTATTCCTTCACTCGAACTGATTAAATGTGCCCCATGGTGTACAAAGGAAGTACCTCTATTCTATGTTATGTCTTCAATGAATCTGCTGTTCCTGGTTAAAGGAACAGTAACACCAAAAAATTAAAATGTTTAGAGGTAATGAAAATATAATGTACTGTTGTGCTGCACTGATACAACTTGTGTGTTTGCTTCAGAAACCCAACTATAGTTTATATAAACAAGATGCTGTGGAGCCATGGGGGCAGCAAATCAAAGCTGAAAAGGAGAAAAAGCACAGGATACACAACAAATAAGCTCTGCGGTATACAATGGCATTCTTCAGAATCTGTTATCTGCTGTGCTTTAATTGCTTAAAAAAATAAATAAATGAACTGTTTGTGTTTTTTTTATTCTTAACATAAGATCCAACTGTAAATATCTGAAATGATCCAAAGGAGAACAAGAGCATACCTGATTCTCAGGAAAATTGTCATCAAATACATTGGAGGAGGGTTCTTCACAAACAGCCAAACTTCTCACAAGTTTACCTTTAGCTCCTGACTAAACAATACAGAAAGAAAAAATAAAGCTATGATATGACACTACACAAGTGGACAACCAATGATAAAATCACAAATACAGTAAAACAGAACAAAGAACCAAATGAGATAGATCAACCAGTTGGATAATATATCTCTATGGCACAAACTGTAAATGTGATTAAAAAAAAAGAAAAAGAACCCCTCATCCACCAGTGCTGAAATTCCACAATGTTATCAAAAAATATACTGAATAAGGTACCACTCTTGATTAGGATAAATGCCACTCCCAACTTAACCTCGATATTGCAGTTATCCCGTTTTTGTATTAAAGTGCTAGTGCATTTATATTAATAAATATATAAAAAACTAAGTGGAGTGCATTTGATAGTACCTTAAAAAACTATGTACATAAAAGTACTGGGTATAATAAAATATGACCCTTTAATAAATAAGTCCAGACAATTAATAGTTTATAAAGTGCAGTGCTTTTAGTTAATTCAATTCATAAAGTTTTCAATAAATCAATTAATTCCTTAATAGATTATGAATTAATAAAGTGCAGTGCTAATAAATAGATTGTCCCATAGTGATTTGATTAAATGGTAAAATTCATTGTGACCAATTAAGTATTTCAGGATAAATTAATTCCATTGGACTCAACTGAAAATAGTGAGAAAAGGAAAAGGAGAAGGTGGAGTTGTCCCCAAAACATCTGCCTAAATCATTTCTAATCCTGGGACACCACAAAGATGGAGAAGGGTAGGATAACCAAGACTGTGGTCTCACATTTAAAATTTGTCCTAACTTGTGAAGAACTGTCTTAACCTCAAAAAACCACAAATCAATGGTCCCTTAGGAATCCCAGTGGGGGACTGCAATAGAAGAAAGAGAAGGAGATTGAACCGATTGCCATTTTGAACCCCAGCCCACCCTGCCTGACCAATTTCTTGTTTAAATTAGAAGGCTTTTAAGCTAAAATGTCTTAAAAAATAAATCACATCTGTGGAATATCTGCTGTGTCTAAAGCATGTCTAAAATATGTCAGTGCCAATGATTTACAGCATGTACAGGGTGAAACAGTCCTCATGCTCAGCCTCAGAGATAACAACTAAGACTAAAGTATTAACATTGTAAAACATTGCAAAAGGTAGGCAGTTAATAAATATGCAACTTCACTTGATGCAGCTAGCATTTAAGAAGATTTTTTCTAGAAATATTCTACCTATTCCTACATAAATCATGTGTGGTATGAGCAATTAAATAAATGTAGATCCATATTAAGATTAGTGGTCAGCCATCCATTCAGCTTTTAAACAAAAGTGAGCAGCTCTGAGCTAGCTTACTAATGAACACCACTGTTAAACAAACATAACCAGACCTCCCACAGAAATGCTCTCTGAATGAGCACTAAGGGATGCGATTTTGCACCACTTAATGTTCTTGTGCGGAAATGTTATTGAAATCACAAGCATTACTTTTACATTTTACACTTTTAATGTTTAGCGCTGCTCGCAATGAAAAAACATTAGCTGGCGAATATTACATTGCACATTATTGCTAAGCAAAGGTTATCATTAACACCTGCACCTGAGTTTCATAAAATATTTTGTCAAAATAAACGATTTGTGATTGCAAAATCTTACTACATAACACTGCAAATGTTGAGGTCTGTAATCGGTCAAAAAGGAAGCAAACATGGTCGCTAACGTTCACAAAGGTATCTGCGAACGTTTTTTGCGACACATATAACATTTCCCCATTACAATTAAATTACCCCAATGTATGTTTAGTCATCTAATAGTATAAACAGAATAAAAATAAAAAAAAAATAAATGTGTCAAATA
Source organism: Xenopus laevis (assembly GCF_017654675.1). Lineage (NCBI taxonomy): Eukaryota > Metazoa > Chordata > Amphibia > Anura > Pipidae > Xenopus > Xenopus laevis. The sequence goes on from NC_054382.1 coordinate 59,767,988, forward strand.
ATTATTTACCTTGGGTCTCATATTATGTTGGTTCTGTATCTGTAGAGTAAAACAGGTTAAACAATCATAAAAGAGCTACCGACAAATCAATTCTCTTTGTGTTACTTATTAACACTGTGTTAAGTACCAATGTGTATGTTATCTCTGTATGAAAAGCATGATCTAACAAATTGTGCTTTGTTTTTGTTTGTAGTTCAGTTTATAAAAATGCTTGCACAAGTAGAGAATCAGATGGCACACACTCGGGCAATCGTGCTAAATAATCGAAGTTTGTGGAGATCTCAATAAACTTTGATTATTTAGCATGCTTGCCCGAGTGTGTGCCATCTGATTCTCTACTTGTGAATGGATAACGGAAAACAAAGTTTGCAGCAAGGTTCCCAGATTGAGCACCATCAGTAAATACGCACGGATTTTGCAACACTATATCCAGTATACCGGTAAGCAAAAGACGTTCTCCACACTGCCCTTTCAGTTTGTCAAAAAAACTACACAACATGTTTTGGGTCATTACATACCCTTTCTCAAGTACTTTCTTGAGAAAGGGTATGTAATGACCCGAAACATGTCATGTAGTAGCCCTAAATAAATACAACCACAGCGTTTTTTTTGATAAGTGCTCTCCTCATTCTTTAATTTGTTACTACCCTGTATATCCAGTATATAAAAATGCTTGGACCATAGTGAAATATTGGTTAACACAGAGGAGTCATTCTAATGAATTAATTAATTTAGGAATTATTTTAAACAGATATTTATATGAATTGGAAAAATAAAATTTTATTAATAATATGCAATTTAATTTAGTGATTGCAATCCCATTAGTAAAATAATGCAGATATGATACATGGAAATGAATGTAATATGACATCAGCTTGATCCTTTTGTTTTAGTTATAGCCGGATCTCTCTTTTAGTTAAACATACCTTCTCATCCTTTTCTGCTTGATTAGTTTTTGTAGAGGTCTGTTCTTTTCCTGATTCTTCGGTTATTTCCAGGCTCAATTTATCTTGCTCAGACATTGTACTACATGGTATTAATTAAAAAAAAAGAACGATTGATGGCCTGCAACAACAAAGTACATTATATATATGTATATATATATATATATATATGTGTGTTCGTCTGGGTGGCACACCGTATCACATCGATTACCTGGGTGCACGGTAAAAAATCCATACAATGTTCAAATGACCAGCAACTCCAGGGGTTTCTGTGAAAAATTCTTTATGTGGTTATATATGTGCAGTACAGCCAACGTGACGTTTCGGTCCCCTCTGGGACCTTTCTCAAGGGTCAAATCATATATATATATACACACACATATACACAGATGCAGCCACTTTGGTTTGTCTGTTTGACACAGAATAACTAAACACAGATATCCCATTTATCTCATTTAACACAGAAAACTGTGCCACAACATCCCATCTAATTAAAGCATTCACCATTGTGAACAATGGTGCTTTGGTATGCTAATGAAAGGGTTAGATGCATTAAATGAGTTAAGATGACTTTAGATAACACAGTTTCTTCAATTAAGCCTGAGTCATGACGCATTTAACTCACAAATCCAAGTGGCTTCATCTGTATATATATGCACACAAAGAATGATGAAGGATCAACACACTTGTTTAGTGGTTAAAGTTTGATAGAATTCTGTGTTACAGATAAACACTTCATTCACAAGAATCAATGAGTGTGCTGATCCTTCATCATTCTGCATTTAATATATTGCTATACTTTAATATATTGATCGTGCACCTCAGTCTCATAGAGAATTGTGTGTGGACACCACCAGCACTATTATATACATGAGCAAAATAACTGCACTCACAGGTCTTTCATAATGGTGAAAAAAGAAAAACGTTTATCCAAAGTTTTGGCCCCTATTTGTGGGCTTTCTTCATATATACATATGAAACTTAGTGATTGGTTACACTAGGGGGCCGATTCACTAAGCTCGAGTGAAGGATTCGAATGAAAAAAATTCGAATTTCGAAGTATTTTTTGGGTACTTCGACCATCGAATTGGTTAAATTCGTTCGAATACGAACGAAATCGAACGAATCGAACGAAAAATCGTTCGACTATTCGACCATTCGATAGTCGAAGTACTTTCCCTTTAAAAAAAACTTCGACCCCCTACTTCGGCAGATAAAACCTACCGAAGTCAATGTTAGCCTATGGGGAAGGTCCCCATAGGTTTGCTAACCTTTTTTTGATCGAAGGATTTTCCTTCGATCGTTGGATTAAAATCGTTCGAATCGTTCGATTCGAAGGATTTAATCGTTCGATCGAACGAAAAATCCTTCGATCGATCGAACGAACGTTTAGCGCTAAATCCTTCGACTTCGATATTCGAAGTCGAAGGATTTCAATTCGAGGGTCGAATTTCGAAGTATTTTTAACTTCGAAATTCGACCCTTAGTGAATCTGCCCCTATGTGTATTGTTCTTTTTTCCGTCTTCACAGGAATTTTTTCTGCTCTTTGGTGAGGTGTAGATCAGCCATAGTCGAACGACGGCCCCAGACAGGGTTTCGGGTTACGTGAGGCAGGACCTGTAATGATGTAAGACTGGGAACAGTTAAAGCCTATTTGCCTTTAGCGCTGTCCATCAGACCAGGGAGACTGAATTCTCCGCCCCCTTCCAGCAGAGACTATACATTGGTCTTTTCAGCAATAGATTCGAATGTGACAAGGGTGCACTCATAGCGCATACAGTGAACACCGCACAGGTCGGAGTGCAGAAAGAGTGGAGGTCTCTCCTATTGCTGAGCGGTGGGCGCAGTCTGACATTATGGCAAAAGTTGGGTCCGTACTGACCCTGATTGGTTGCGACCTTTAATAGTCACGTGGAAGTCTCGCTTGTGCTGTAGAATGCTGCAAAGGTCAGTATAGTGTTGGGATGTAACATGTGTGGTACAACAATTGGCACAGATCACACAAGGCAACTCGAAAGGCTTAACAATGTTGCAAACAGGTAACAGGTCCTGCATTTAGTACGTTTCCTCCGTACCTGCATTGGAGGCGACACAGGGCAAAGGTAATTTGGCTGTCAGCCCCCACCACGGAGGTAGGTGAGGGGGATACTTCCTGACCTTAATATATAAGGTCGTAGGGAGATCCTTTGATTGTTTTTATTTATTTCACTCACAGGGTATGTTTTTCCCTGTCACAACAATCACGTAATTTGATACTGGTTGTTTAATTAGCATTGGGAGTCACTGTAGTATTCACCTATACGTGATAGGTGCACTCCTATGACACTACCACTGATACAATGCACACAATTGGCTCAGTTCCCTGACACTATCACTGATGCACTCAGTACTATAACCACACCCACTTTTCGTGATGTCACTGGCATGGTTTTGGCGCCATTTTTGAATCCTGTGTGTGTATATAACTTCATGTTCACGTTAGGCTCTGCCCTTCCTGATGACGGCTTGAGTTTGTAAGCTGAAACGTTGAAATAAATCTCCCAGCTTTTTTTCACTTATCAAGACCTATGTGTGCGGAAGTTTTTTTGCTTTATAGATATGAATATTTGTTCCAGCACCTAGGCATCACCATGGCTATCTGAGTGCACCTATCTAGTTATATGTCTATATATATATATATATATATATATATATATATATATATATATATATATATATATATATATATATATATATATATATATATATATATATAGAGATATATATATAGAGATATATATATATATATATAGATATATATATATATATAAAAATCCTTCCTTGCAATCGGCACTCACCAAACTTGCAGCCAAAGGCCGGGTGTTCACCACATGTAGTACAGTTCCCAATTAGAAAGCACTCACAGCATGTCGCTCACATCAGCATAGAGTTAAAATAATATGCTTTATTTTAGTTACATTTAAAATCTATTGACACGTTTCAATATGATATGAATTCAAAATAAGCATGAACTCTATGGGGCAGATTTAGCAAGGGTCGAATTCAGTCAAAACTGTCAAATTCAACTAGGGAGTTATCCAAAATCGTTTCGAGTTTTTAAAAAAATTAGAATTAGATTTTCGAGATTCATCATCATACTCTGGCCATTTAAGAATTCGAATTTGACTATTCGCCACCTAAAACCTGCTGAATTACTGTTTCAGTCAATGGGAGAGGTGCAGGGATCAATTTGGAGATATTTGCAGCCTTCCTGACATTTGAGTTTAAATTTGTCCGATTAAAATAAATTTGATTTTATTAATACATTTCGACCAGTCAAATTTAGAATTTATGGGAGTTTTAAAAAATTCACATGGGAACATCAATTCAAAATTTGTCCCTTGATAAATGTGCCTCTACATGTAGTAATAAAGGTTTGAGGTTATGCCAAAGCACCTTTTAGTTTCAGTTATGGAAAAATGTAAATTTCTTTTTTCTTTTAATATTAAGCTTGAATCTTGAAGTACTTTTTTACAGTATAGTTGCTGAATTTAAAAAAAATTAAAAATTATTTTATTTTCGAATTATAAATTTATGGGAGTTTTTATAAGCTCCCATAAACTCTAAATTCGACCCATGATAAATCTTCCCCTTAGGGGCAGATTTATCAAGGGTCAAATTTCGAATTGCAAAAACTTCGAGATACGAATTCAAAAATAACAACCGAAATTGAAACAAAGTTTTTTTGCCCAAATCGGTCCATTTTCGATCGAATAGGTCTGTTTTCCAATCGAATTAAGATTCGAATAGTATGTAATGAAGTAATAGCACATTCGATCGAATTTGATTCAAAGTCCAGCAATTGACTTCAAGTGTGTTCTAGGAGGTCCCCCATAGGCTAAAACAGCAATTTGGCAGGTTTTAGATGCCGAATGGTTGATGTTGAATTTTTAAATAGACAGTACATAATAAATTTCAAAATTCGAATTTTTTATTTTTTTTCAAATCAAATCGAATTTGGACTATTCTCGAGTCGAAGTACAAATTCTAGCTCAAAGTTCAAATTTTTTAAACCTTTGATAAATCTGCCTCTAAGTGTAAAAAAGAATATAAATTTTTTTCTCTCTTGATGTATTATTTTTGGTAATAAGTAAAATATGTTTTATTAAAAATTTAAAATTTTTGTAAAAAGTTACTCGCAATATTTTTTGTTATATTAATATAATATATTAATATAATATATTAATATATATAATATTATTTATGGTCAAAGTTATTTTCAGTTTGTTGAAATGTTAGACTGAAAAAAGACAAAGTGATACATATACATTAGTCTAGGAAAATTTTATATGTGCATTTATGCGCCATTTATAAAACAGTCAAAATTGATAAACTTACATTTCTACTTTAATACAAAGTAAAGATTTGTTATAGAGTTATAGTAAATAATAACATTCCATAAATTGGAAACTTATGAAAACAAATCATGTACCTTTCTTGGTCCTTGATGGCTTTGTTGCTGTTTATAAACCTTCTCACTGGTAAAGTCCAAACAAAAGATCAATAGCACTCTTCGTCCCATGTCCCCATCTACAGTTCAGTGTGCCATTCTACAGTGTGATTTCCCAAAAGCTTGAGAGCTGTATCTAGAAGCAAAGAGTAAATAATACAAATAACACAAATATAGTTCCATAACAGAAAGGATTGCATTTTAATGTGAAAAAATAATGACCAGCTTCAAGCTAATCGCATTCACAGCATGATTTGGATTCGCCTGTCTCTGACTGCCTGCTTTCCTCTAATGAAGGCTGCAACCGGCTGTTCAAGTCATAGCTCCTACACAAAGATCTAAAATTAACAAATGCATTATGCGCTGAAGATTACTCACTGCAATGTATTTCTTTAATATAAAATTATATATATATCTGCTTACATACAATTTTGTATATTAATGTTCTAAATTCTGAATGCTGGGTTTATGATTTTAGCAATTTTTTTTCCCCCTGAATAGGCCTATTTTTGATCGAATAGGTCCGTTTTTAATCGAATTTGAATCGTACGAATTGAAGTAATAGTGCATTCGAATAATACAATTTCCCCAAAAAACTTAGATTTTTCCGATTGACTCCAAATAGTTTCTAGGAGGCCCCCCATAGGCTAAAACAGCAATTTGGCAGGTTTTAGATGGCGAATGGTCGAAGTCGACAGTAGATGATAAATTTCGAAATTTGAATTTTCGTCCATATGACAAATTTATCCACAAATATACATTTTTGTAAGCAACTGTCTAACCTTCATTTATGAAAAAAGTTTCAATTGTTTTATAGGACATATTGTTTAGCGTTTTTAATAAAAATATTACATTTTGTTTAGGATTAACCAGTAAACCCCCGATTCTCTAAAGAATCGTTAATGAAAGAATGGTAACAACAGTGAGCCAGCAAAATGCGATGGGTGCTGATTCACTCTGCATCCCCAGGCAGCAACTGGCGACGCTAATTTGTGGGGATGTAGAGTAAATCTGTGCCTATTGCTTGTTATTACCTATCTGCTATTAGAATTCTTAAATTTTGAGTTTATTGTTAGTAAAGTGTTAATGAAAAATTTCTTTATAAACAACATTTTTTGTGAAAATGTTCTCCTGTCCTTGAATGAGTTCTCCCTGGTGAGCTGTACTTAAAATCTTGACTTTAACATCAGATGAACGCTGCACTCTTGAAAATGCAACATAAAGTTGACCATGACCAAACACAGGCTCAGATAGGTAAATGCCGACTTTATCCAATGTTTGTCCTTGTGATTTGTTGATTGTCATGGCAAATGCAGCCTTAATGGGGAATTGTCATCGTTTAAGTTTAAAAGGTAATTCCTGGTCAGAACTGGTAAGGTCAATTCTGGGAATCAAAACAGTATCACCGCTATGGGATCCTGTAAGCACTTCTGCCTTGATAACATTTTGTCTCATGGTCTTCACAACCAACCGTGTACCGTTACATAAACCTTGCTTAGTGTTAAGGTTTCTTAACAGCATGACTATTGTTCCTACTTTGAGTATAAGATTGTGTTGTGGTAATCCAGCAGGGTTGATAGTGTTTAAATATTCTAATGGGAAATTAAGTTTCTCACTTTCGTCTTCAGAATCAATACAGTCAGTACTCAGAAAGACACAGCTTTGTCCAGGAAGTAATGCAATCACTTGGTTGTTTATCATGTCAACATCAATATTTTTTGGAGATAATATAGCCCGTTTTGCTTAAAATGGCCACCCACGCAGGTACGCAACCGGTTCCCCTCCTAGAGTGACGCTAGCGCCGCCCTTAGACAAACTTGCAAAGGAGTAGCAAGATGGCCGACGCTTATACAGACTTTAGTGGGCGGATGACAAAGTCGCAGAGGAGTAGCAAGATGGCCGACGCTTATACAGACTTTAGTGGGCGGATTTGGCAGTGGGCGGATGACAAAGTCGCAGAGGAGTAGCAAGATGGCCGACGCTTATACAGACTTTCGTGCAGGTACGCAACCGGTTCCCCTAGTGTGACGGTGAGCGCATCTGCCTCCCTAGATCCTAACCTTCCAGCGGTCGCCGCCTGAGTGAGCAGGAAAGAAGAGGCGGCGGGAGGCAGAAGGAGACGGTGAGCGCATCTGCCTCCCTAGATCCTAACCTTCCAGCGCATCTGCCTCCCCGATCCTAACCTGTTCTGATCCTAACCTTCCAGCACATCTGCTAATCGAAGGCTGCATCTATGTCTTTCGGCTGAAGTTGCGCGCGCATCTCATAGATCCTAACCGAAGTTGCGTGCGCATCTGCCTCCCCTCCACTCGGGACATAGATAGGCCTTCGATTAGTATATAGGATAAGCTTGGCACATTATCCAAAATGTTAGTATAAATACAGTAAATATGAAATTTCCTTGAAGATTAGTTGCTTCATTAGGGTTGTGGGACTTTCATCTTAGTACTTAAAACAGGTCATTGGTCATTGGATATAATTGAATTCTCACTCTTTCAGAAAGTCATGTCGACTCTGAGTTGGTCACAAGAAAGTGTGGAAGCCAGCAATTGAAGCCAGCAATTTATGGTCATCAAAATCCCAAAAAAATGTTTTGAGTTAAAGTACAGCATAAGTGGCAAGTGTTTCAATTTGAGACATCCAAACTGGCCTTGGTGTTCAGAAGAGGTCAAGCAGCTTCCTTCTTTACTGTCTTAAGGTAAATGGTGTAGTGTTCAAAATGTTAAAAGAACATTTTACCAGAGCAATGGCCAACTCCTGGTCAGCAGGTATTCTAGTGGACCAGATGTTGAGACAGATCTGTAAATATCAGTCAGAAGGAAGACAGCAAACACCTTTATGATTGATTACCAAATGAATATAATATCTGGAGTTCTTCACTCTTTACACCCCAATTAAACCTTCATTTCATTGTCCAGTATGTTTTCATGGGGTTGTTTATTTAATTGTTTTGGTTTCATTTTGTCCAATACTTTGATTTCCCAGTTGCTATATAGCGAAGTATGTCAGTAGTTTGGGGTGAATCTAAACCCATTTCGCTTCAAAAACGCAAAATGAAAAATTTGCCAAACACATTGAAGTCAATGGGCATATTTTCTAGTTCACAGATTTTTTTTTTAAATATACATTAGAGTCTATGGGTGTTTTTTTTTCTGTGAAACATGGTAAAATGATTTGTTTACCCCTAACTGCGGGATAAAGGGGTGAGAACAAGTTTCCAGAATATGTAATACTTTGTAGTTAGAGTTACCTTAGTTTGAGGTTGGTGAGGTTTGATGAGTTGCCCCTGAACCCACTGCCACTGTATAAATAGAACCCTTGGGATTCCTATGGGGCTTGCTTCTGTGGATAGCGACTCTGTAGCTGGACACTCTGTAATTAACCAAACACTGAGTTGGCTCTGTCCATCTTTTCTCAGTTATTGGTTAATTAATCATGCTTCTTGAGAAAGTGTAGGACAATTTATCTTTGAACCAGAAAGGTTTTTGTGATCCTGGCTGCAAACAGGATATTATCCAAATAATCTTGTCCAAGTAATCTTGTCCAAATAATTATAGACAGAAAATTCCTACTTCCTTAGTTTGGCTTCACAAGTTAATAGAAGCTAGTTGACAGTTCCTGGAGCAGTAGAAATGCCAAAAGAGAAGAGCTTGAAACGGGTTGATAATCTTCAAAGACTTTTTACAGTTTAGTTGGGTTCAGATAGTTCACCAATAGTTATGAGAAAAATTTTTATGCAGAGTTTTGCTGCAAAAATGACGCCCATAGACTCCAATAGGTGTGAAAAATTGTTATGTGACAAAAACAATTTGATGTTCTGCATTTTGTAGAATTTTCAACATTTTGTGAAAATTTGGCGAAATGGGCCAGATTCGCCCATAACTATTCACCAAAAATAAAAAGTGTCAAGTTTCATTTTCACCTTCTTATTGTATGTCTTTCTGAAGCAGCTGGGGGTCACTGACTCTGTAACTGTTCTAGATTGATACATTTAGTTGATACATTTTGTATCTTTGGCACTGCTGATGAGAATCCCTGAGTTTCATTACAGGCAACTATTATAATTGATACAATAGTATCAAATTGTAACAGTTTAGAATCTGCAACTAGATCACTGAGCAGGGAGTCTAAAACACCAGAGACACAAATATTAAACTTTTAACGTAAAATTTGGAAAAACTGTAAAAACAAAAATTTAATAATCTGAAAATAACTGAACTGAAAAAACGTGTTTGGAAGGTGAACAATCCCTTTGATACACATGTGCCAAATGACATAATACAAGAACACCACTGCTTATTTACCAGAATACTAAGATAATCAAACATGAAGGTAAACATTGTTTGAAAGAGGTTAGCTGTGTTTATAATATAAGTTTCATCATACTGAAACAAGAAAGTTTGTAAATATAATCAATTAGAAATTCTGGCTGTTTTTTTAAATAATCAGGTAAAGCTTCACTATTTACATTTCAGCATCTGTCTCTCTTTATTTTCTCTTCATGCAGTAATCTAGAGTCTGATTTTGACTGACAATTAAGTCTAAAATATCTTTTGGAGGTCTCTTTCCTAGCAGATGTATAGTAGCCAACTCAAATAACTGATTCCAAAACAAATCCTGCATGCAACGAAAATTCTGGTTTTAAAAAAATAAGTTCTAAAGCATCTTCAAGGCAAAATGAGGACCCCCAAAGGCTATATTAGACCTAACTGTCATTAAGAATCAGACTCCCAACTAGGGTTGAGGGAAATATTTTGTTTTGCTGAGAAAAAGACACCCATAGACAGAAAAAAAATGTTGCTTGGTAGTAAAAAAAAATGTTGCACTTCTTGAAAAATTGTCGCGTAAAAAAACGCAGATTGACTTTTAGTGACACGAAATGGGTCAAATTTACCCATCACTACTACCAACTCCTGCATGAAGAGAAAAGATTATACTGGTAACTGCAGAGTCAACTCTGAAGTTTTCCTTCTTTTCTGAACAAAGATCTCATACTGGAGGTTGAGAAGGTTGTGCACATATTAATTAAGTTAGAAACTTTGTTTATTTTTCTGGCTGTTCAGTGCAGAGAAAAATGGGACTTTCCAGTACAAATGAGGGACTGTGGGTTGAGCTGTCAAAAGAGGCACTGTCCCTCTAAAAACGGGACAATTGGGAGGTATGATCATGGGGAGGAGTGAGGGGGCACATAGTATACCAGCTAAGGTGATCCCACTGTTACATGAAAAACTAACAGTAACCTTAGATCTATGTCTAATTTACATAATAAAAATATCAAGTATCCTCGGTTCTCTGCTGGCATATTGTAAGGTTTAATAGGAGAGGTGCAGTCGATGGCATGAACTGAAAATTATGATGTAATTGGTATCACTGAGACCTTGTGGGATGAAACATATGGATGTGGATTTAAATGGTTACACCCTTTTTAGGAGTGACAGAGGAGTTAAAAAGGAAAAAGGTATTTATCTTTATGTAAAGCAAGAATGAAAGCCATGTACCTGTACTAAGGAAATTACCAGGAATAGCCCTGGGGAGTGTGTGAAAATATTTTGGCTAGGCTACAGGCAAAGAAAAGTATCACTGGTGTATGCTACAAACCACACAGCAGTAATGAGAATAAGGTCCAGCTACTATTACAAATGGAAGAGCCTTTACAACTAAGTCAAGTTGTTATTATGTATAGCCTACTCAGTTAAAGCTAAGAAGGTTTGTAAATATGCTCAGTTACATTTTTTTCTATTTCTGGTAGTTCTAGAACCTACTAGGAAATAACTCTCTTTTGGATCTAATTATAATTTATAATACAAAATTCATGTCTATCATTTGTATGGGTAGTATAGGGAATAGTAATCACAACATGGTCTCCTCTGAGATTATGTTGCTGAGATAACTCTATAAGGAAGTAATTAAAATCCTAAACTTTAGACTTGCAGACGTTTGCAGTTTATGGGCATCTCTACAATGTGATGTCTTTAAAATGCTGCTTAATTAACATATATGTGAATATATGCCCTTTGTAAGCAAGGAACAATGTTGCAAAGCCAAACCTTTATGGCTTGATAGAAGTGTTGGTTGAGGTTTTTAAGAAAATGAGCTTTTAAAGGGGTTGTTCACCTTTAAATTAACTTTTAATATGATGTGGAGAGTGATATTCTTAGACAATTTGGTTTTCATTTTTTATTATTTGTGGTTTTTGAGTAATTTGGCTTTTTATTGAGCAGCTCTCCAGTTTGCATTTTTAGCTATCTGGTTGCTAGGGTCTAAATTACCCTAGCAAACATGCATTGATTTATTCAAAGGAGGTCAGTTGGTTGAGGAGAGCAGGGGAAAAAGCAGAGCTTCTTTTTGCAGTGGTCATGAAATGCAGGTGTTACAGTGTGTAATTTTCCCTTTTAACTTCCATTTTTTCCAAATAAAACCCACTATATAGCTTTGCCTGTCCAAGAATATTAAGAGATGTAGTTGAGCACTAGATTGGGTCTACAGAATGAATCATGGAAGCACCTAAAGTGGAAGGGGGTAGAATCTAGTGCACACTGAGGGTAATGGGTAAAGGCCTAACATCTTGACCATGTAATAATGTTACATCAGTGAGCATAAAGTACATTATACAACAAACAAAAAGCACTTGATAGAGGCACCACAAGCACAGAATAGATAGTGACTGCCAAAAGGCATCATATATTGAGAGACACTTAGGCACAAAATAAGCATAAAAAGGGTCATGGGTAGTGGCACTCCAGGGACATTATACATTATAAAAGACAGTGTTTAATGTACAGGGAAGGTGGATTTCATACTTGAAAATAATAAAGGATAGGATTTTGTATGCAGTGGTACATGTAATGCATTTGTTGCATTTCTTACACATAGTGGAATCCTTTTTTGTTTGAGGGAAAACATGCACACTGCAGATAAACAGCAGCAGCTACAGCACAGATACTTGCATTTGTTCATGATGGATCCCTTATTCTACTCTCCCATGTTACTTTCTCTTTCCTCTCTTGATTTATATCCTGCCTATACTCATCTTTTTAGTTGAAATGTCCTCTCTTTTCCTGCAGCTTTTAACCCCTTTTACCAGTTTATTTTCATTACCAGTCCAGATAGACTCTGAAGTCCATTTTTTTTCAAGGAGTTCAACAAGGAAAGCTACAAGGAGAGACAACACAGAGGACTACGTTAAGGACATAACACTGCTACCAGCTAGAAACTGCAATGGCAAAGTTAATTATTTTTGCTGTGTTTGCATGCATGGTGCTCCCTAAGGTAGTTACTTCCTTCAACCGTCCTATTGTCTGTCAGTATTCTATTTACATATCTTCTTCTCTACTCCCTTCCACATACTCCAGCTCCTATACACTTTACAACTACTTGCAACACCTTTGTCCTCCAGTTACTTTCCCTCTTTTACCTACTTTTGCTAGCTGCAGGGGATATCTCTCCAAACCCTGGACCCTGCTCCATACCAACATATACGACCTTGTTTTCCTGCCAACTTGCGCAAATCTTCTCGTTCCTCTACTTTCTCTAACCCTATTCAGATTCCGACTCTTCCTTCTTCCTGTCTTCCCTTTTCTTGTGCGCTTCTTAACACCCGTTCTTTAACTAACAAATCCACATTAATCCATGATCACTTTTGCTCTAATTCACTTAGTCTTCTTGCACTAACAGAAACCTGGCTCTCACAGAATGATACCGCCATTGAGGCTGCACTCTCTCATGGCGGTCTATCTTTCTCTCACACCCCCCGAACCATTCGACGTCGTGGGGGAGTTGGAATTCTCCTCTCCTCTGGCTGTCGGTCCAAACCTTTTCCTATTCCTCCAGCCTTCTCATTTAACTCTTTTGAGGTGCATGCCATTAACATCTTCCACCCTCTCTCTGTGCATGTAGCTGTCATTTACAGACACCCATCAGCCTCCTCCTCTGCTGCCATCCTTTCTGACTTTGACACCTGGCTTTCTTTCTTCCTCTGCACTGACAGCCCTGCACTCATTCTTGGGGATTTCAACTTCCACATTGATGATTCTTCACAACCCTGGCCCTCTCGTTTTCTCCGCCTAACCTCCTCCTTTGAGCTCCAGCAGTGGACAAACACCCCTACTCATAAGGATGATCACTTTCTGGATCTAGTGTGTACTAAAAAACTCTCTCTCTCTGGTTTTAACAGTGAACCCTTCCCCCTTTCCGATCACAATTTGGTTACATTTTCCATCTCTCACTCTCCATGCCCACCTGCTTCTTCACCCACTGTCTTAGTCCGGGATACATGTGACATTGACCTTCCAGCCTTAGCTCAGTCTTTTAGGACCAGTCTCATTTCCCTTAAGGAAACGTCTGATCCTGATATCCTGGTAAGTGAGTATAATCACATACTATCCTCAACCATTGGCTCATTTGCCCCTTTACAGGCTAAGCGTTCACGTGCTCTGAACCCACGACACTGGCTGAATTCACATACCAGATACTTACGCTCCTGCATGAGATCTGCTGAATGTATGTGGAAAAAATCCCGTACGCAAGCAGACTTTATTCACTATAAATTTCTATTGTCCTGCCTCAATTCTGCCTTGTCAAAAGCCAAACAAGAGTACTACAGTACCCTTATAAACAATCACAAATCCAACCCACGACGCCTATTTTCTCTATTCAATACTCTTCTCCATCCCTCATCAACAGTATCAGTCAACCAGACACACTCTCCTCAGGATTTTGCTGATTTCTATAAAGACAAAGTAGAGTCCATCCGCAATCAGATCCCTAAAGACAAAGTAGAGTCCATCCGCAATCAGATCCCTACCTCTACTAATGTAAACCAGTCCCTCCTTCCTAAGCCCCCTTCTGCATGTCTTAATTCCTTCCCTCCGGTAACAAAGTCTGAAGTCTCCAAGCTTCTTTTGTCCTCCCCGCTCACAACTTGCCTTCTTGACCCTATGCCTTCTTCTCTGCTCAAACACTGTGTTGCAGAGCTTACCCCACTACTTACTCACATCTTCAATTCTTCTCTAGCTTCTGGAACCTTCCCTTCTCCTTTCAAACAGGCCTGTGTAAAGCCTATTCTTAAAAAGGCCACGTTTGACCCAGCCTGTCTATCAAATTACCGTCCTGTCTCCCTTTTACCACTTGCCTCTAAACTCCTAGAGTGTATTGTGTTCTCCCGTATTACTAACTTTCTACACACCCATGATCTGTTGGACCCTCTGCAATCTGGTTTCCGGCCTGGTCACTCTACTGAGACTGCTTTGTGCAGAGTTACAAATGATCTTCAGGTTGCCAAAGCCAAAGGTCACTTCTCCATCCTTCTCCTCCTTGACCTATCATCTGCATTTGATACAGTTGATCACTCTCTCTTGATGCAGATTCTCTATTCGCTTGGCATCCGTAACCAGGCTGCATCTTGGCTCTCTTCTTACCTTTCTAACCGATCATTCACTGTCTCCTATGATAACAAAACCTCATCTCCAGTTCCACTTAATGTGGGGGTGCCACAAGGCTCCGTACTTGGTCCGCTGTTGTTCTCCCTGTACACTCTGTCTTTGGGAGATCTCATCCATTCATTTGGCTTTAATTATCATTTGGATGATACCCAAATACATTTATCCACCCCTTCATTAACAGCTGAAACAGAGGCTCAGATCTCTAACTGCCTCCTGGCTATCTCAAATTGGATGAACCAGCGCCACGTCAAACTCAACCTAACAAAAACTGAACTTATCATCTTTCCACCTAAGCCTGGTCCTACTCCCCTATTTACTATCTCAATTGATAGCATGCTCATTAATCCTGTCAACTCAGCTCGCTGTCTGGGGGTAATCTTTGACTCCTCTCTCTCCTTCTCTGATCATATTAACACCACTGTCAAAACCTGTCACTTTTTCTTACGCAATATTGCCAAAATCCGTCCCTTCCTTTCACCTGATACATCCAAGACGATCATGCATGCTCTGATCCTATCCAGACTAGATTACTGTAACCTTCTACTAACTGGCTTCCCTAACTCCCATCTCTCCCCTCTACAGTCTGTATTAAACACTGCTGCAAGAATTATCCTCCTCTCATCCAAAAGGGTACAGGCCCATCCGCTGCTGAAGTCCTTATCATGGCTTCCTATAAAACAAAGAATAACTTATAAACTCCTCCTTATAACCTTCAAAGCCCTTCATTCCTCTGCACCTAACTACATCTCATCTCTTGTCTCTCTATATGTTCCTGCGCGAAACCTCCGCTCCTCTCAGAGCAACCGCTTGGTTGTACCCCCCACTACTACTGCTGTTTCCTGTATCAAACCCTTTTCTCATGCGACTCCTTATATTTGGAATGCCATTCCTGAATTGTGTCTGTATGTTACCCTCCCATTTAGACTGTAAGCCCTACGGGGTAGGGTCCTCTAGCCTTTTGTTTCCTTGACACTGAGCACTTAATCTGCATTGTAATTTAAATGTAAATATATTTATGTGAATTGTGTTCTAATAATGCACTTATTGTTACTTTTTATTCTGACCCCTTGTTTGTTACTACTAATTTATTGTTTTATTGTACAGTGCTTTGCCCTCAAGGAGCGCTTTACAAATAAAAATATACATACATACATACATATTAATGCCATTCTTGCATTTTGGTGCCCCCCACCTCAATATTTCTGTATTTTTGTGGGGAAAGAGGAGTAAAGAAAAAGATGTACCTTGGTGCTAGCCTGGTCCTTTCACAAATAACCTGGGCATAGCAACCTACTTCCCCTCAAGTTGTAAGTCCCAGTCCTGCCACTAGGGGATTGGCTGAAGGAAGTTTCAAATTTCTTCCTTCAAGCCCAGCCAATCCTCTTGTGGCAAGACTGCGACTTACCACTTTAAGAGAAAAACACAGTCAGTAAAGCTTTTTCTTTGTCAGTTAGGATTGGGAAGACTTACTCTCGCAGTCAGACTAATTGCTAGCAAGCCCAGATGATAGGAAAAGAAGCAACCAATACAACCAACCAATATACACTCCAACAAATATCTGTACTCACTGCACTTTATTATTATACTCCATAATTTTTCTTCACATTGCACTCACTGCACTTTATTATTATACACTGTAATTATGTATTATAATGTAGAAATCTAAGTGTGTCTTACTACCCTATGCTGCATAAGAAATTTGTACTTTTAGTACAAATGTCAATTAATTCCTACTTGACTAAAAAAAAAGATGGATATGCCATCCATGTATGAAAAGAGTGAAGTCAAAATATGCACCATTATAGAATAGCTAAGGGTGGCAGTTACCTAGCAACAAAGTTAACACCACTAGTGTCTGCATCGCTTACATTATAAAGAACGTCCTCAAATATAGTAAAGATAGAGGGAGCAGTTCAGTGGTTGCTTAGCAACAAACTTACACCACTTGTACATCTACAATGTGGAAAATCAAATAACATCTTAAAAAATAATCTACAAATTCCATAAGTTTAAAAAACATCATACATTTATGAAAACATAAAAATATCAAGGCAGAGAAATCAGTAATCTAATAATAATTATTATTCATATAACAAATAATCTATGGTATAAAAAATGCCATTGATTAAAAACAGACATTTCATTTCATAAGGAAATAAGTCAAAAGTTACGATAATTTTCCTCTAAATTATTGATCACATTTTGTTCAGTACAAATGACTGTTATTTTCATTAGTTTCACATACTTAAAGGAAAACTATACCCCCCAAACAATGTAGGTCTCTATAAAAAGATATTGCATAAAACAGCTCATATGTAAAACTCTGCTCCATGTAAATAAACCATTTTCATAATCATATACTTTTCTAGTACTATGTGCCATTGCGTAATCATAAATAGAAAATTGCCATTTTGTCCTGCGCCAGGGCCCCCCCCTCTAGTTCAGTTTCTGTGTGCACACAAACACATCAAACCAGCTATACTTATGTTACATGAGCCAATTAACAGACAGAGTTGTGTCTTTTGCTTCAACACTTCTTCTTACAGTTAGATTTGCAGTATTTCTGATCAGGTGATCTCTGAGGCAGCACACAGACCATCAAGAAATGGTGTTTCAAGGCAAGAGATGTAAAAGGGCAATATTTACTTAAATATATATTCCAGTTTGGTAAGATTCTTTAATATGCCACTTAATTTGATATAAACTATCGATTGCTCGAGTATTAATTTTGGGGGCATAGTTTTCCTTTAAGTCTGCCCTATATCCCTTCTTGAAAGTGCCTAATGATACCTCACTTTTAAAGACCTTCAGCCTATTGAGCATGTTTACTAACCGGATATAAATATCCCTGTTTTGTTTTCCACACTGTCAGGAGCGTCCGATGGCGCTTCTGTCTCCGTCTGTGCCGCTTCCAAGATGTCATCGCCATAGCTGCCACGTGAGTAGAGGCGCTGGCGACTCGTCACCGTCGCGATAGGAATTGCTACCTTGATTCCTGGGTATTTGTAAATTGTTCCCGATTTCCTTTCTGGACTTTGACTGTTGCCTGAACCTGTTTCCACAATCCTATCTACAATTTCTCTAAACCTAAACTATACTAATTTGCACCATTAATTGATACTGAAGAATGTATCAAAAGTACAAGTAGTAACCTCCGCTGTATGCTGGCAAATGCACGGAGTTTGTCAGGTAAAATGGGAGACCTAGAATTAATTGCATGCTCTAAAAATTATGATATAATTGGTATCACTGAGACCTGGTGGGATGAAACATGTGACTGGATTGTGAATTTAAATGGTTACACCCTTTTCAGGAGGGACAGAGGGATTAAAAAGGGTGGAGGAGTGTGTGTAAAGCCTGAATTAAAGCCATGCGCTAAAGAAATAAAAATAGCTGGCACTGGTGAGGGTGAAGAATCACTCTGGGTAGAGATTTCGACTGAGCAAAAGGTATCAAAAAGAATTATCATTGGTGTATGCTATAAACCACCTCATATAAGTGTCGAGTATGAAGCCCAGCTACTCTTGCAGATACAAGCGGCTTCACAGCTGGGTCAAGTTGTTGCTATGGGTGACTTCAATTATCCAGACATTGACTGGGGTAATGGGGTTGCTAAGACAGAAAAAGCTAGTAGGTTTGTAAATATGCTGAATGACAACTTTTTATTCCAGCTCGTTCAAGAACCTAATAGGAATAACTCTCTTTTGGACCTTGTAATAACTAACAATACTGAACTCATCTCTAACATTTGTGTGGGTGAGCATTTAGGGAATAGTGATCATAATATGGTCTCCTTTGAGATTCTGTTGCAGAAGCAATTCTATAAGGGAGTAACTAAAACACTAAATTTCAGACGTGCAAACTTTGACAGTATAAGGGCATCTCTGCAACATATTAAGTGGGAAATGCTTTTCACAGGGTTAAACACAGAACAAAAATGGGAAGTCTTTAAAATGCTGCTTAATAAATATACTTGTCAGTATATTCCACTTGTAAGCAAGGAGCGTCGTTGCAAAGCAAAACCTTTTTGGTTCAATAGAAGCGTTGGTGTTGAGGTGGGTAAGAAAAGACGTGCTTTTAAGGCTTTCAAGTTAGCTGGTACAGCCGAAACATTTATAAGGTACAAGGAGGCCAATAAATCATGCAAAGAAGCTATAAGGCAAGCTAAAATTGCTATAGAAAAGGATATTGCAGCAAGCAGTAAAAAAAATCCAAAATTATTTTTTAAATATGTCAATAGTAAAAAAATGAAGCAGGAAGGGGTGGGACCCTTACTATCAGAGGGGGGTCAGCTGGTTGATGAAAACAAAATAAAAGCGCAGATTCTGAACTCGTATTTTTCATCTGTCTACACAAATGAAGAACCAGTAAGTGAAGGTTTCCTTCTTAACACTCCCAATTCTAGTAATACAACTAATGATGCATGGTTCAGACATCAAGAAATTCAAAAGAGACTTGAACATGTTAAGATTAACAAAGGTCCAGGGCCAGATGGTATTCATCCCAGGGTAATTAGCGAGTTTAGCTCTGTGATTGCCAAACCTCTTTACTTAATTTTTCAGGATTCATTGAGATCTGGCATAGTGCCGAGAGACTGGCGAATTGCTAATGTGGTGCCTCTATTCAAAAAAGGATCCCGTTCTCAGCCTCAAAACTGTAGGCCAGTTAGTCTGACGTCAGTATTAGGAAAGCTTTTCGAAGGGTTAATAAAGGATAAGATACTGGACTTCATAGCAAATCATAATACTATGAGTTTGTGCCAGCATGGTTTTATGCGTAATAGATCTTGCCAGACTAACTTAATTTCTTTTTACGAGAATGTAAGTAGAGACGGCAGTGGATGTGATTTACTTAGACTTTGCTAAAGCATTTGATACAGTGCCACACAAAAGGTTACTGGTTAAATTAAGGAATGTTGGCCTGGAACATAGTATTTGTACCTGGATAGAGAACTGGCTAAAAGATAGACTACAAAGAGTGGTGGTAAATGGAACATTTTCTAATTGGACCAGTGTTGTTAGTGGAGTACCGCAGGGCTCTGTACTAGGTCCCTTGCTTTTCAACTTGTTTATTAATGACCTGGAGGTGGGCATTGAAAGTACTGTTTCTATTTTTGCAGATGATACTAAATTGTGCAGAACTATAGGTTCCATGCAGGATGCTGCCACTTTGCAAAGTGATCTGTCTAAACAGGAAAACTGGGCAGCAAACTGGAAAATGAGGTTCAATGTTGATGAATGCAAGGTTATGCACTTTGGCAAAAATAATATAAATGCAAGTTATACACTAAATGGCAATGTGTTGGGAGTTTCCTTAAATGAAAAGGATCTAGGGGTCTTTGTAGATAACACGTTGTCTAATTCTGGGCAGTGTCATTCTGTGACTACTAAAGCAAATAAAGTTCTGTCTTGCATAAAAAAGGGCATTAACTCAAGGGATGAAAACATAATTATGCCTCTTTATAGGTCCCTGGTAAGGCCTCATCTGGAGTATGCAGTTCAGTTTGGACTCCAGTCCTTAAGAGGGATATAAATGAGCTGGAGAGAGTGCAGAGACGTGCAACTAAATTGGTTAGAGGGACGGAAGACTTAAATTATGAGGGTAGACTGTCAAGGTTGGGGTTGTTTTCTCTGGAAAAAAGGCGCTTGCGAGGGGACATGATAACACTTTACAAGTACATTAGAGGACATTATAGACAAATGGCAGGGGACCTTTTTACCCATAAAGTGGATCACCGTACCAGAGGCCACCCCTTTAGACTAGAAGAAAAGAACTTTCATTTGAAGCAACGTAGAGGGTTCTTCACAGTCAGGACAGTGAGGTTGTGGAATGCACTGCCGGGTGATGTTGTGATGGCTGATTCAGTTAATGCCTTTAAGAATGGCTTGGATGATTTTTTGGACAGACATAATATCAAAGGCTATTGTGATACTAAACTCTATAGTTAGTATAGGTATGGGTATATAGAATTTTAATTAAAAGTAGGGAGGGGTGTGTGTATGGATGCTGGGTTTTCATTTGGAGGGGTTGAACTTGATGGACTTTGTCTTTTTTCAACCCAATTTAACTATGTAACTATGTAACTATGTAACTATGTTAGCAACTATTGTATCAATTATAACAGCTACCTTTAAAGGGGCTGTTCACCTTCCAAACACTTTTTTTCAGTACAGTTGTTTTTCCAAACTATCAAGTTGCAATACTATCCTAAATATATCAGTTTTTATTTCAAAAAAACAAAAAAAAACAAAAACCTCAAAGCCTCCTGTCTCCTATAGGTCATTAGGCAACCAAATAAAAAATCCTTATATTAATGCCATGGGTGCATAGATTTACTTAATGGAAAAGTAAAGTCTAAAATAGAATAAGGCTAGAAATGCTGTATTTTGTATACTAAGCATAAACATGAACTTTCTGCATCACAATCCTAATCAAACAAATGATTTATGCTTTCAAAGTTGGCCACAAGGGGTCACTATCTTGTAACTTTGTTAAACATCTTTGCAAGACCTAGACTATGCACATGCTCAGTGTGGTCAGTGTGGCTGCTTGGGGATCGTCATAAATTATCAAAACAGCACAAGTCAAATAATATCTGCCAAAAGCCAATACAGCAAGGCTGATTAATATTCAGAATAGGCAACCTGCACTGGGTCCTGTGTTGTCATGTAATCTAATGTGGATTTTATAGTTTTTGTATTGTTTAATACAAACTTTCTCCAACTCTGCAGAACCAGTGGCTGCAGCAAAATAATCCTCCAAATAGAATCCCAGTTTATCTGTTTAAATCCGGCTCCATGATCTTTGTCCCTGCAGCTGGAGTTGGAAACAGTAAAGGGGATGTAAAGGCAAAAATAAAATCCAATACAAATCTCTACACAGTCGCCGACTGCTCTACATGGAAACAAACAAAGCTGCTTGAGTTCTGCATGGCTGGGAAGTAAGTATGATTGTTTCCCTGCAGAGCAGTTAGGGACTGTCTGACAATTCCTATCCACAGTATAACAGTATAACAGTAAATGAAGGGAAAATTTTACTACATACAGTCAGATTTCTTATAATAACGGTACACATTTTTTAATTAAAGCATATTGGAAATAGGTTTCTTTTTCATTAAAGAAAGTAAAAATTGGATTTTATTTTTTTGCTTTTACATGCCCTTTAAGTATGTGATTGGTGTGGATGAAACATGAATGAATGAGTTGCATGATTGTGAAGTCAGCGGCTATACTTTGTTTGTCTGTCTGTTTGTTAGGCAGGATTTAAAAGCTAATGTGATGTTAGAAAATGAGGGGGTAGCAGTCTAATGAGTGGAGCTCTTCTTGTAGGCTATGCACCCCCTAATTTAAGTGAAGAGGAAGATGCTAAGCTCCTGATGGAAATGGAAAAGGCTGCTAGTTTGGGCAAGGTAATGATAATGGTGGATTTTAATTACCCAGATATTGACTGGAGCAACAGTACTGCCAGGTAAGTTAATGGGAACAAGTTATATACTTGTTGCATGACAATTTTATGGCTGTTGAGGAGCCAACCAGAAAACATGCTCTACTGGATCTAGTGATCTCTAATGGCCCAAAACGTATAACAAATGTGCAAGTAATTGAACCCCTGGGTAATAGTGACCATAATGCAATATCATTTACTGTCTGGTGCAAAAAACAAATATACACTGGGAGAACTAAAACCATGAATTTCGGTAAAGCGAATTTTAGAGCCTTGAGGGATGCCCTTCAGAGCATAGATTGGGATATTATGTTTTCAGCTAAAAACACAGAACAGAAATGGTTGTCATTCAAAATGATATTAAATTGCTACTGTTCTCAATTTATTCCCTTAAGGAGTAAATGTAAAAGCACTAGAAATCACCCTATGTGGCTTAATATAGAAGTAAAAAAGTTAATAGGAAAGAGGAGACAAGCATTTAAAAACTACAAGTCTGTTGGGACAAAAGCTGTATTTAATGAATATAAACATCATAATAAATGTTGTAAAACAGCAATCTGGAAGGCAAAGATAGCGTATTGCGGCTGAGGCTAAGTCTAACCCCCAAAAAGTTTTTTTAAGAATATTAATAGTAAAAAGATACGGGTTGAGAGTGTTGCTCCTTTAAATAATGGTACCAGTATGGTTGTAACAGGTACAGAAAAGGAAAATGTGCTAAATCAGTTCTTATCTTCAGTGTATACAATAAAGTTGGAGTTCCCAGGCTCACTAATTGCTGCACTGTTGGCTCAGCTCAATCTAGTCAGTGGCTGACTCAGGATATGATTCATAAAGCTTTAATAAATATTAATATAAACAAGGCGCCAGGGCCAGATGGCATACTCCCCAGGGTTCTAAGAGAGCTTAGTTCAGTTTTAGATAGGCCCCTATTTCTGATTTTCTCAGATTCACTTTCATCTGGTATGGTACCTATGTACTGTACAAAAGCTGATGTCATTCCAATATTTAAACAGGGATTACGATCTCAGCCTGGCAAATATAGGCCAGTAAGTTTGACATAAGTGGTGGGCAAATTACTTAAAGGCCTGTTAAGGGATCACATTAAAAATTTTGTCCTAGTGAATAGCATTATGATCAGCAATCAGGATGGTTTTATGAAGGATAGGTCATGTCAAACAAATTTGCAACCCCTTGTTTGTTGCAGAAGATTCCAAATAAAGAAAATTGATCCCAGAGTGCACAGTGCTTTTCAAAGCACTGCACTCTCTAGGTTAAATTTTCTTTATAAGGTCTGTTGGGCTTAATGAAGGCGTTTGCACATGGATAGGAAACTGGCTACAGGATTGGTACAGAGTGTGGTTGTTAATGATACATTCTCTACTTGGAGTAATATTCTTAGTGGGCTCCCCTCCCTCAGGGCTTGGTATTGGGCCCACTTTTATTTAACTTGTTCATTAATGACTTAGGGGGAGGGTATTGTAAGTAATGTATCAGTGTTTGCAGATGGCACAAAACTATCCAGCCAAATTAATTCCATCCAGGATACAGTATCCTTACAACAAGATCTTGACAAACTGGCAATCTTGGCAGTTTGAGATTCAATGTTGATAAATATAAAGTCATGCACATGGGATGTAAAAACATCCAAGCCACTTATACCCTTAATGGGACTGCACTAGGCAAATCCATAATGGAAAAGGACCTTGAAATCCTTGCAGATAATAAACTTGGCTGTAGCAAGCAATGCCAGTCAGCAGCATCAAGGGCAAATAAGGTCTTGAGCTGTATTAAAATGGGCATCGATTCACGGGAGGAGGGGGGTCTTTCTTCCACTGCATAGAGCACTGCAGTCAGGGTTGGATGGGAGGGTCAGGGCCCACTGGGGCTGACACAGTCCCCGGACTCCCCCCCCCCCACGGCGCGTATCTGCTTCGCTCATCATGTCTTCCTTATGCGATCGGGTGGGGGGGAGGTAAGGAACGCTGGCTAGCAGAGCTGGGCCCAGGGTTGAACTGCGGGGGCTAAGAGCCCACCAGGGCTGACATATCAGGGCCCCACCATGGCCCCCCCAGTAGCAGAGCCCCCACTGCTCCCCCCCTCCCAGTGGCAGGGCCCCCCCGTCGGGATCCCTCTGTCTCTCCCTCCCCGCCTGCGCGTACCTGCTTCAAGTATCCTGCTTTTACGCGATCAGGCGGGTGGAGGTCAGGAGCACCAGCTATCCTATGTCCATTGTCTAGTGATCCTGTCTGGGCTGGTGGGGTCCATGAGGGCTGGGTTTTTTCCCAGTTTCCCGCCAGCCCAGTTCAACACTGTGTACAGTTTTGGCCTCCAGTGCTCAAACAGGACGTTACTGAATTAGAGAGGGTCTAATTCAGAGGGGTTGTTCACACTGGAGAGAATGTGCTTAAAGGGGCAATATAATAACTATGTATACATATAAAAGGGGATCATATAATAGTCTCTCTAATGCTTTATTTACCAGTAGCTCTTTCCAGGTGATGCAAGGCCACCCATTCCAATTAGAAGAAAAGAGCTTCCTCCTTAATATTTGGAAGGAGTTTTTTACAGTGAGAGCTGTGAAGATGTGGAATTCTCTCCCTGAATCAGACATTCAGGCTGATACATAAGATAGCTTTAAGAAGGGGTTGGATGGCTTCTTAGCAAGTGAGGGAATACAGGGTTACATGGAAGATAGCTCATAGTTGATTCAGGGACTAGTCCGATTGCCATTTTGGTGGCAGAATGATCCCCCCCCCCCGAGGCAAATTGGAGAGGCTTCAATGGGATTTTTGCCTTCCTCTGCATCAATTAGCAGTTAGGCAGGTTAAAATAGTTGATTGGTTGAACTTGATGGACGTGTGTCTTTTTTAAACCTAACTTACTATGTTACTATGTTACTATGGGACATGTAAGGGCTCCAAAATGGCAATATCCCTATACTGTATGAGTTATCATTTCTGTAATTTCAGTTTCTGCTAAATCAAAATATTTACTGACTTTTATGTATGACCCCAGGAATTATGATGGCAATTATGATGGAATTATGATGGCAACAATCACCTAAAAAAATGCAGCATCTTATTTCCCACAGAGCATTAGGTACCAAGAAAAAACATTCCTAAAAATAAATGCTAGTGGTCCACTGAACAGTTACATGCCCAATGTACATACTGTCGGTTTAACAAAGTACATGTCATGTAGTGAGCCCAAAACATACTTTGTGCGTACCAATTCCATGGCTTACATTTACACTAATTCAAAAATGTATTCTATGCTTTCTGACTGTGAGGTTTAAGCCACTTGCAATAACACAGGAGGCATTCTTGCTGTAAGGGATCTGTGTTTAGTCAGTATAGTATACTCCAAACATGCTGCAGAACCTCCTACATCAACAAGTTTCACATTACAGAAATAAGCATTATTCTGTAGTATTCTGCAGTGCCACCTACTATGTATCACATTATATCACAATAAACATATTGCCAGTTTTATGTGCGGTAAAAGCTACAAAAAAGTATGGTGACCTGAAAACCACATATTTTTGGAAAGAACACATTCGGATAAAACCAAAATATGTTAATATTTCTTTGTCTCCACTACCAAACAGCAAAGCTTTTGTATATTTAGAGATTTTGTTGACATTTTCAAAAATCAGCTCAAAACTTTCCCTTGGGTCCAGTGGCATAGCTAGAAACAAGAAAGCAGTGCACTCTGATCCCCATCCTCCTGCCCACTTCCTGCCTCCACCCACTAACAGTCTGACTCTGCCCACTGCACCTGCCCGACTCCACCCACACAAAGCACAGACTCCGCCCACTATCCACCCAGTGACGACACTCTCTGCTTCCCAGCTGCAGGTAAGAGAGTGGCTGGGAAAAGGGGTTGGGTTCTTGTTGACTATAGAGGATGCATTCCAGGCCCCCCTGTGACTGCGGGGTCTGCTTCCTCTATAGTTATGCCACTGCTGGGTCATTTCAGTAACCACATATAGTTTGAATGCCAGGGGTCCACTGAACAGTTTGATGCCCAATATATATAGGTATATCAAAGTAGATGACTAAAGATAGTGGACAATATTTTTGTATGACAAGCAAATGTGTAAACTAAATATAATCCTATTTTGGGTGCACTTTCTTAAATAGCGATTAACCATTTATAATCCAGGGCCCTGAATTTTCTTTGCGTATGAAAGATAGTGGGAACTGAGATTTACAGTGCAATTCCTCCACCTAGTGAGCCCTGAGTAGCACCCCTCTGGGGGAATTTCACTAGGAAAATAAAATGCACAGATTGAAGTAACTTTATATAAAGAATAAAAGAACAATGGGGTTAATAAGTGCAATTCAATGATATTCCTACACTGGGGAACTGTGGATCTGTCTAGAACCTAGCACAGTCTCTCACTGTACTCCAGGTGAATTCACATGAAATCTCCCTTTCCCCCAGAGCTCTTATTCCTCAGGTATCACTACCTGCCCCAATGTACTTCTACTTTAGGATATAGGCTGAGGCTCCCACATGGCAGGCTCACAAGAAATACCTGTCCTCACACCAGGGACACACAAGGATTGCAACATGCATCCACAACTGGTTTAGATGCAGGGCAACTTCTCCATTTAATTTTAAAATCAAAGCTGTCCAAGCTTAACACAAAAAGTCTCACTCTTTACTGCAGCTCCTTTACTCTCATGCTACACTTTCACTCTCCAAGGATCTTTTTCTGGCTGGCTGCTGCAGCAGGGGCTCCTTTATATGCTCCCTCTGTAACCCTGTGCATTTGACTCCAAAGCAAGGCACTCCCCTGTGTCCTCCTCCTCCTGTCCCAGAGATGCACTAGGGCTCCCAGCCAATAGAGTTTTCTTCAGGCGAGTACAGCCCCTTTGGATGCTCAGATGGAAATCCCCTGCTGATGCTGTTTTCTCCAGTCTGGATTGCTTTCACACTCTTTGTCACTCCAGGCACAGTATGTGGCTTCCCCGTGCCAGCCTGATCTGAATGTCTGCTTTTAGTGAAGCCTCTCAGCTTTCCGGGCCCACCAGTTCTCTAGTCTCTCTCTCTCTCTCTCTCTCTCTCTCTCTCTCTCTCTCTCTCTCAAAAGTAAACAGTTATGACCCATGTGCCCCCCCTCAAGTCTCTGATTGGTTACTGCCTGGTAACCAATCAGGGGAAACCAAGAGAAGTAATATTCTGGCTATTATGTTATACATCCAATCACTCAAGCCTTTATATATTACATTTTTGGCTAACTAACTATATTAGAAACATTTTTTATTTTGCACAGTCTATCTATTTATCAAGTTTTTATTTTTATAGTGAACAGTTCCTTTAAAATCCCATAGCATTGAATGGAGAGAGATGTTATTTCAATCTAGAGGACTGTGGTGATCTCAGATTTCACCCTTTGATAAATATACCCCTAAGTGTGAGGTAACCAAAATAAGTGAGAAGGGAAAACAAACTTCATCCTTTGTTATAACTGGTGTTGTTTTACTGTAGACAGCGTCAGACCCAGACACAAAGCACCTTCCGCCCCCCTTCTTTTAGCTGCGCTGGGGCCAAGGAACGGAGGTCTGAAGTTGCTTCCATGCAAGGACCAGGGGGGGGTTTTCCTGGTGTCCTGCCGGCCCAGTCCGACACTAAGGGCCGATGCATCAAGGGTCGAATATCGAGGGTTAATTAACCCTCGATATTTGACTGGGGAATGAAAATCCTTCGACTTCGAATATCGAAGTTGAAGGATTTTGCGCAAAAAGTTCGATCGAACGATCGAAGGAATAATCCATCGATCGAACGATTAAATCCTTCGAATCGAACGATTCGAAGGATTTTAATCCAACGATCGAAGGATTATCCTTCGACCAAAAAAACTTTAGCCAAGCCTATGGGGACCTTCCGCATAGGCTAACATTGGGTTCGGTAGCTTTTAGGTGGCGAACTAGGGGGTCAAAGTTTTTTCTTAAAGATGTTCTATGTGAGTGGACATCTAAGGCCTTGGTTCGTGGTAAGCATGGCTTGTTTCACCTGTTGCCAATCTGGCCACAGGTGATTTGTGTAAGCAGACTGACTATAAAACCCCCTACGTCTGCCGCCTGTCCTGACCCTTACCTTTGACTATTCTTTCGGATCCTGCTTTGTACCTCAATATCTGTGTGTTTGACCTTGGCCTGTGACCTCAACTACTCTTCAGCTTCCTGATTCGGCATGCTCAAGCAGAAGCAGAAAGTCCTTTAGCACAGGGGTGGCAGTACAGATGGACTTATTGCAACCATGCCTAATGGTTAAAAATTTAGTTGTGAGTATAACTTTCATTTGTTTTGCTATAGTTTATACAGGAGCAGGGGCCAGTTCCATGTTATAGCTCCCCTCATTCCCAGCTACAGTCAGGTGATCCCAGTGGTAGCCAATAAAAAGGACAACCATTTGTGAGTTTTACATT
Organism: Xenopus laevis; assembly: GCF_017654675.1. NCBI lineage: Eukaryota > Metazoa > Chordata > Amphibia > Anura > Pipidae > Xenopus > Xenopus laevis. The sequence continues at coordinate 59,796,741 of NC_054382.1, forward strand.
TTTGAGCAAGCAAGTTTCTTAGTCCCTGTGCAAAATGTATAATGAAGCAGAAGTATTCTTAAAGGGATACTGTCGTGGAAAAACATGTTTTTTTACTAAATGTATCGGTTAATAGTGCTACTACAGCAGAATCCTGCATTGAAATCCGTTTTTCAAAACAAGAAATGGATTTTTTTATATCTAATTTTAAAATTTGCTATGGGGCTAGACATTTTGACATTTCCCAGCTGCCCTCAGGTCATGTGACTTGTGCTCTGATAAACTTCAGTCACACTTTACTGCTGCACTGCAAGTTGGAGTGATGTCATTACCCCTCCCTCCTACAAGCTGCTGTAATGTAAATAGAGCCTTGTCTGCTGAGCCTGTCAATTGAACAATAGGCAGGTATCAAGATAAGCTCCCACTGACACCACTTCAGAAGGACTGAAATAAGATAGTCCTGTGATCACTGCCTCCACTTACGTTTCAACAATAAATAAATAAATATATATATACACACAATTCATTTTGGGCACTGGAAAAAATATTTTATATAGATAGTTTATTATATTTGTTTACAAAAAAATGAATGGCAGAAACACAGGAGTACACTCCCAGGACTGATGACAGGGAATAGAAAAAAAGGATAAAATAAGGAGGACATACTTGAAAACCAGGGAAACTTAAGAGGAAGTCTAGGAAGGGTTAAAATAGCTCAGGAGAAAGGAGGCAGTAAGTAGTTAATGAAAAAGAAGTCTTGCAGGCAGGAACGGAGAAGGTGTGTGTGAGGTGGATAGCAGAGGGAACTCACAGCTCCTTTACCTCATCTAGTAACCAGTAACTAGGAAGGCAGCAAGGAGAGAAAGTTCCCCCCTCCAAAGGAAAGCAAAGAACAAACTTACAGAACTGCAGGAGCTTTGATAGTGTCTGTGGGAGGAGGGGCTGCTAGTGCAGCTGTAGAGCAGGACTTAGGAAAGTGAAAGTAATTGCTTCCCTGCAAACCATGTGACCTCTCTCCTCCAAACATCACACGCATGGGCAGAGAGGGGAGGGGGAGTTTACAGCTAGATTCTCATGTCGTAGTGCGACCTGGCTTTTCATTACAGAGTGGCTGCCTCCAAGCACACAGGTAATGCTGTGCCTGCTGTTAGAGCAGCACAGGATGAATGTGTAATGAGCAGAAATGGAAGCCCCCATGACAAAATACAAACTAAAATAACTTATGGATGGATTTGTGGATTAACATTTTATTTGCCAGACAGTGTTTATGGATGTGTGTTTTTTATAAAAATGCAAAAAAAAAAAAAGTTTAAAATGACGACAGATTCCCTTTAATGAATCGGGTAAAAGCAAGAGTGTGAAATCCTGCTAGAGTAATCCCTGGGTCAATAGCAATTGAGATAATGGCAATAGAGACTGGGATAATTACTGTATGGTGAAAACTTGCACAGTATTCTCTGAAGTTGCTGACTTGCTGTCACGTATGGTTCAGAAAACCCTTAACAGACGCCAATGTGCTAATCACGGCTCATGCTTTTGCCTATAACAGCCGCCTTTCTTTTTGGGAGGAGCCCTCCCCTACTCAGATGCCGCCAGGTCTTAAAGTGAGAGAATCAAGGTGAGAGTTCTGAGCAGACAAGGGAACATTAACATGTAACAGGAAGAAGGGGGTTAGAGCAAAACATAAGGGTATATTTATCAAAGAGTGAAGTTAATAGTGAAGTTCCGCCACTAGAGTGAAATTCCACCACTTTCCATTGATTTCTATGGGATTTTTAAAGGCGTATTTATCAAAGGGTGAACTTTCACTTTCACCCATTGATAAATATGCCTTTCAAAATCCCATAGAAATGAATTGTGAGCTGCGGAATTTCACTCTAGTGGCGGAACTTCACTCTTTGATAAATTTACCCCATAGTCGTAGAACAGGTCAAAACCATCAGACAGTGCAGTATGGTATCAGGAACCAAAAGCTTAGTCAAAGACAAACCAAACAGTAAACACAGTATAAAGTTAGTATCCGAAAGAATGGTCAATTTAGTACTTGGTCCAAACTAAAATATAATTAATCCTTATTAGAAGCAAAGACAGCTTATTGGGTTTATTTAATGTCTTCATGATTTTCTAGTAGGCTTAGGGTATGAAGATTCAAATTACAGAATGATCTGTTACACAGAAAACCCCAGGTCCCAAGCATTCTGGATAACAGGTCCCATACCTGTACATAAACTTAGAATGTCCTCACCTAGATGAAATTGGACCCTATACAAAAAAACACGTGGGACCCCAGTATGAACCTTCCTCCAAGTTGAGAATACCATTCACAATCACTGTTTATACATTATACTTTAGCAGTTTAGCCAGTTCCCTATCCATGTCACCATATCACCATAGCTCAGTTTTACCGAAAGTATAGGCCGTACACTGAACACCAGAATGATGCCAGGTGCTTTTAACAAATTCGATGTAATAGCAATAGCTACAGCACAACTGTTTCAAGGGCATCCCCATTTCATGATCCCAATGATGCCAGAATTCTTGGGGAGCTCCCAGTTGTCATATTCTTAGTACTTAGTATAGTTTTTGGGTCTTGATCATACCTCCCAACATTTTGGTAATAAAAAGAGGGACAAAAAAAGTTGGCACGTGTAGCATGCAATTTTTGACCATGTCCATTTTTGTGGCCACACCCTCTAATTACCATGTTAATTTTACAAAATTTGGCAGGTTATGAAAGATTGAACATATTTCTGTGTTTTTTTCCAGTTATTACAGTTTTGTTGCCCTTTAAGCTGTGAGTCGACCTGTTATCTTATATTGTTAAAATTACTTATATCCATCTCTCAAAATTGTTACAAAAGTATCGTATCTGCTGCTGTTCTGGGCTCTCTGCCAAAAGCCAATTAAGTTAGAAACTTTGTTTCTTTTTCTCACTGTTCAATGCAGAGAAAAACTGGACTTTCTCTAGTCGGCCCTCCTGTTAGTGCAGACGCTTGGGTTATGTGTATCTTCACCTCTGGAGGCAGGACAGAAAGATTAACTCCTGACCCCTCCCCTAACGTATATAGTCTGGCTCCACCTCCCATCCCCAGTTCTTTGTACTGCCTTGGAGGTGTAGGACAGAAAAATGTGTTTATTTTTTATTCTTTTTATTCTTTTTTAACACTAAAATTCCTAGCTGAGCAATGGAGACATGCTGAGCTGTCTCCCAACGTGTGGGATTCTCCCTCTTTGCTGGCAGATTGCAGTAAAAGGAGATCCCCAGAATGACGGTGAAGGGAGATTGGAGCATATTCAGCTCTCTCCCAGTGTGTGCTACAATTCCATCCTTGCTGGCAGATTGCAGCAAGCAGAATGGGCCACATAAAGCACCAATGGAACACAGAGGACAACTGCATTACTGGAGACAAGGGGCAGCTGGACAAAAAGTCAGAAATCCCAATTTATTGGTTACTTACACTGGTGACTAGTACAGCAACCATAGGGTAATAGGTATGCAGTGCTACCTCTCAAAACCTTCACTGTGACCCTACATGATCGGTCGCATCATTCTACACAAAGGAGCGTTAACAGCCCTCTCCTCTAGCGAATTGGCACCATGTTCAGTGCGCATCTCAATAACTGGGGTGAACAGAGAAGTGCCACACACCTGACGTCACGGCGCGAGAACAGCGCCAATAACGTCAGTCAAAGATGAGTCTGTGGCACTATCAAAAGCTGAGAGGGTACTAGGAGTCCCTAGAGTACTAGGTACTAGGAGTCCGCCAAAAGAAAACTCGATCATTTCCAGTTTTCAAAGCTACAGTATATCTCAAACTATAGATCACGAATGGTCTCAACCAGATTGCAGATCGACATTAACCAAACGCTTCTATAATACTTACCCCGTTCCTGAAGAACAACGCAAAATATGGGATAAACCCCTAAAGTTAATTCAGCAATTGCACGTTTATCTAAGCAAACTACCCTCCCAACGGAGGAGGCAGCTTTTAAAGATCAAATGGACAAAAAGTTAGAGTCAGCTCTAAAAACAGCATATACACAATCCACAGCAATTTTATACGCCCAGCAACGGCTGCAGCAGGACTAGCTTGCACAGCAAAACACTGGGCCCAAGAGCTGATATGTCAACCACCAGAATCAACACTACAATGATCTGCTGAGGTGGATAAACTCCACACAACTCTGGCATTCCTAGCAGACACTGCTTTAAAAGTGGCTCAATTGGCAGCGAGATCCACAGCTAGTACAGTGGTTGCCAGAAGAGCATTATGGCTACATCACTGGTCAGGTGACACAGCATCTAAAAACAAACTTCTTAACCTAAAATACTCAGGAGACTCTTTTTTTGGCAGCAGAACTGAAGCAGATAATTACAGATGTCACGGGAGGTAAGAGTACCTTCCTTCCTACGGGAAAAAAAGGACGGATGGAACCCACTAATAGGTTCCACAACAAAAGACAGTGGTCAACTCCAAATAGGAACTATCGTTCCTTTCGTTCCTTTCGTTCCTCTTCGTTCCGGAATACCAACTACGACCACGGAACACGAAAGGGCAGACAACAGTGGCAACATCCAGCTAGACAAGCTAGGAAGCCTACTTCCCAGAAGCCCACATCATCCTGACTGCCTTCAGCAGGACTCAGAGGCTAAAGTGGGAGGCCGATTGAGTTGTTTCCCACTGGGAAACGCATGTCGAAGATCAATGGGTCTTACAAATAATACAGACTGGTTATAAAATTCCATTTGCCACTATGCCCCCAAAACGATTTGTTCCTTCAGTGGTCCCCCCATCCAAAAGGGAGATCTTAAATCAAGAAATCACCACTCTTTTGCAAGCAGTTGTTATTGTCCCAGTACCGGATGCACAAAAACTCAGAGGCTTCTATTCCAACCTGTTCTTGGTAACAAAAAAAGGGCTCCTAAATTTAAAAAAAACTAAATGAGTTCATCTACAATTCAAAATGGAGTCAGTACGCTGAACCATAACCTTTATGGAACACAACAACCACATGACTTCAATAGATTTAAAGGATGCCTACCTACATGTGCCAGTCCATCCAAAGTCTCTACAATTTCTACGATTTGCAGTCAAAAAACAAAACTTCCAGTTCACAGTCATACCCTTTGGCATCTGTACAGCTCCAAGGGTCTTTACGAAAGTCCTAGCACCCATAATAGCTCACCTACGGCACATGGGGATCCACATCCTACCTTACCTGGACGACCTACTTCTAAAAGCTCAGTCGGCGACGCAAGCAGCGGCAGACACAGACATCTGTATCCAAGTACTGACACAACATGGCTGGTTCATCAACCGACGCAAGAGTTCACTAATTCCATCACAGAAAATTCAGTTTCTAGGACTGATTTCCTACTCCAAACATCAGACTGTCCAACTCACGGAAGAACCTTCAACAGACAATCCCATATCTCCAGTGACCAGAGAAAGCATACTCCATTCGCTAAAGAAATCACAATAGCTGGCACTGGTGAGGGTGTAGAATCACTCTGGGTAGAGATTTTGACTGGGCAAAAGGTAACAAAAAGAATTATCATTGGTGTATGCTATAAACCACCTCGTATAAGTGTCGAGTATGAAGCCCAGCTACTCTTGCAGATACAAGCGGCTTCACAGCTGGGTCAAGTTGTTGCTATGGGTGACTTCAATTATCCAGACATTGACTGGGGTAATGGGGTTGCCAAGACAGAAAAAGCTAGTAGGTTTGTAAATATGCTGAATGACAACTTTTTATTCCAGCTCGTTCAAGAACCTACTAGGAATAACTCTCTTTTGGACCTTGTAATAACTAACAATACTGAACTCATCTCTAACATTTGTGTGGGTGAGCATTTAGGGAATAGTGATCATAACATGGTCTCCTTTGAGATTCTGTTGCAGAAGCAATTCTATAAGGGAGTAACTAAAACACTTAATTTCAGACGTGCAAACTTTGACAGTATAAGGGCATCTCTGCAATATATTAAGTGGGAAATACGAACTAGTGTCCAAACGAACTATTGCTAGATGGCTAGTGGAGCTCATAAACAAAACTTATGAGCTGGAACATAAACCAAAACCTTTTCAAGTCAAGGCTCACTCGACTAGGGAACAGAGTACTTCTTGGGCTCTTCAGAACTTGGCTACATCATAGCAAATATGTAGGGCGGCCACTTGGGCATCCCCCAACACTTTCATTAAGTTTTATAAACTACATGTTCTTGCTTAAAAGTCGGCTGTGTTTGGCCTTAAGGTTTTACAAGCAGCTGTGGCACAATAAAGTGTGATAATACAGCCAATTTGATGCCACAGTAAATATTTAGCAAAAATTTAACTATGTATGTGATGTAACAAAAGTACCTCTAAGTGGATTATTCCTTCCTTCACAAATCGTTATTTTTGACATTATACAGGTTGTATTTTCTTGGCTTCCACCAAATGTAGTTATATATCTGCCAGGAGAAAGCAACCTACATAATACCAACTATAAATTTTGTGGAGGAGGAATAATGTTCTCAGCAGTTTTTCAAGGTTTGGGCTATGGCTTTTGATTCCAGTGAAAGCATAAATAACAAATAAAAAAGCAAACAAATACAAAAAGTATTGTAGAAGTGATACCTATTTTGGCTAACAATAAAAATACATTGCAAGCTTTCGGAGCATGCAATGTGAAAGCATGAAAGCACACCTTAACACAATCATATCAAATAGCATGAGGTTAGTCTTGTCCCTGCACCAAGCTTCACCCACAAATCATAATTTATCCTTTTGTTGAGTATTGCCATCTTTAGGCATGAAACCAATTTGATTTTCTTTGATTAATAGGTGGATGTCTTTTACCCGTTGCCTGATTAACACCTTAGGGAGGATAATAACATCTGGTTGTAGCAACATAAAGGGCCGATATGGTTTGTGCCTAGCACGGTTCTTGTTTGGCTGCTGTCATAGCCTGTTGGAAGAGGGCCAGGCTATCTGAGTCTCTATTATAATACTTGATCAGTAAGCCAATGTTTTATGAAAAAAATAATTTGCTGCTTCTATTTTTCCTGCAGTAAAAGTGACATAGGTAAGTAATGCCTAAATTCTTCGGGTAGTTAAGGAAGGTACAGGGCATTCAGGACGTTGTGGAAGGATGGGGTCAATTGGTCACTTGTGGGTTTGTGTACATAGGGTTTAATAAAATTCTTCTTTCTGGGATTATAGCATTTTTGTAATCCAGGTGCTGACTGAACAGTTCTAATTTGCTATACTAGTTGATACATTTCTCAGCAGAATGTTGGCAATTATTGTTTCAATTATACCAGATGATTTTACTGAAATTCAGGGATTACGTCTAGCAGAACCAAAGAAATGTATCAAATGATGTAGCAAATTAGAACAGTTTACAGAGTCTGTGACCATCATATCAGACCTGCTCTAGGGAGATACGAGAAGATGAAAAAAAATTGTATTGAAAAAATGTTTTGTAAAGCTCACAACGACTTCAAAGTCAAACAGTATGGCTTGCATGGCGGTCTGAATAATGTTGCATAAGGTTTTACAGCTGAGTTTTAGAAATATTCAAGCCAAGTGAGAAAACGTCAATTTTTTTTCTCAGGAGTTACTCATCTTGCATTTTGTCAGGAGTGTGTGTGTCACGCGCTTGTTCAGTGTGCTTTGGGCAGCCCTTAGGAGGCTAAGTTTAGGGGCTATCACAAATTATATATAAATTTATAGTATAATTTATTTATAGTCATATAAACTGATACTACATGGCTAATTATTAAATTATGATGCTAATTTTGCTGGTTTCTGAGTTGCCACCAAAAATTATTTACTTTTCAGCCTAAGCCTTACTGTATATTGTGTCATTTATATTATAAATATGCAGTATCTTGTGTGTTGGCCCCTAAGCTCAGTAACTGACAAGCACAGAGCATGTGTAGTGAATCAGCAGAAAAGAAGATGGGGTGTTAAATGGTCCCCTTTGAAGGCACAAATCTTTATTGCTAAAGGACTGTGATAGCATTGGGCTTGTATAGAATTGTTAGTCAACTAAGGACCAAGATTAAGATCCCATGATTACATAGTTACATAGTTAGTTAACTATGTAAGATTAAGATCCCATGATTGAGCAAAAGATTTTACTGCTCATTCACTATAACATTTTAATAGAGGCTAATTCCAATCAATTACATGTTGAAGAAACTGTCAAATTACTGGACCATCCAAAGCTTTAGGATATTTCAAGTGGATGATACACCACTCATAGAAGGCATGTCAGTGTTTAGAATAAGAAATGATGTAGAAGTCTTTCTGGAGTATTGAAAGGTTTCTAAAACTTCTTGAGAAAAGCCTTGCCTCTCAAATATCTTGCTATCCATCTCCAATCTGTTCAGTTTGGCTAGCTCCTGACAATATATTGATCTTGTCTGAGGAGGTCTTCCCTCTGTGGAAGGATACAAAAATCTCCCTGAGAGTAGATTCGGAAACCAGATTTTCTTTGGCCAAAATGGTGGAATGGCTATGACTGAAGCAGGATCCTATTTTTTTCTTTTGAAAGAATAATAGGAGTTGAAGGATAAAGGTATGCTAGACTGAAAGATCAAGTTATCAACATCACAACCATGAATGTAGGCTTGTTTTTCAACTTTATGAAATATTAGTATATTTGAGAAGGCCCCAATGATCCAATATCTGAAGAAATATTTTCCAGTTTAGAAAATTTTTGTCTGCTTGATAGGTCTGCTAGGGTATTATTTTTTCCCATAGACTTTAATGCATTTTGCATATTTTTGATGTGTTGCAATTTTTTGGCAAAGCAAAACAGGACAGATTCTCTCATCGTTAATTAAAATTAAATATACACTGCTAAATACAGCTAAAGTTAGGGGCAGATTAACAAATATGCTACCCTAGACTATAGCGTAGTAATTAGTCAATCTAGCTTTTTCAATGATTATTTTTATTATTTGTATTTCCTTTTTTTTTTAAAAAAAAAACTGCTGGGTTTGGGTCCAATCTAAGGAGATGGTACCTGCTGCCTAAATTTCTCCCAGCATGTACTATCTGTGCACCCATCCTGACCAGACCCAGTCCAGTCAGCACAAATAAAAGGGGGTCACTGAATCTAAAACCAATAGGAAATTTTATAACATAGACCATTTTAATATGTTCAATAACATAGTAAAAGTTACCTTAAAGGGCATGTAAAGGCAAAAAAAAAATAAAATCCAATTTTTTTCTTTAATGAAAAAGAAACCTATTTCCAATATGCTTTAATTGAAAAATGTGTACAGAAATCTGACTGTATGTAGTGAAATGTTCCCTTCATTTACTGCTGTGGATAGGAATTGTCAGACAGTCCCTAACTGCTCTGAAGGGAAACAATCATACTTATGAACAGCAGGGGGAGCCCCCAACTTCCCAGCAATGCAGAACTCAAGCAGCTTTGTTTGTTTCCATGTAGAGCAGTTGGCGAATGTGTAGAAATTTGTATTGGATTTTATTTTTGCCTTTACACCCCCTTTACTGTTTCCAACTCCAGTTGCAGGGACAAAGATCATGGTGCCAGATTGAAACAGATAAACTGGGATTCTATTTGGAGGATTATTTTGCTGTAGCCACTGGTTCTGCAGAGTTGGAGAAAGTTAGTATTAAACAATACAAAAACTATAAAATCCACATTAGATTACATGACAACACAGGACCCAGTGCAGTCTGCCTATTCTGAATATTAATCAGTCTTGCTGTATAGGCTTCTGGCAGATATTATTTGATTTGTGCTGTTTTGATCATTTATGATGATCCTTAAGCATCAGAGACCACACTGAGCATGTGCACAGTCTTGGTCTTGCAAAGATGTTTAACAAAGTTACAAGATGGTGACCCCCTGTGGCCAACTTTGAAAGCATAAATCATTTGTTTGATTAGGCTTGTGGTGCAGAAAGTTAACGTTTATGTTTAGTATACAAAATACAGCATTTCTAGCCTTATTCTATTTTAGACTTTACTTCCCCTTTAAAGAAACAGTAATCAAAAAATGAAAGGGTTTTAAAAGAAAGACAATATAATATACTGTTGCTCTGCACTGGTAAAACTGGTGTGTTTGCTTCAAAAACACTACGCTGAAAGACAATATAATATACTGTTGCCCTGCAATGGTAAGGCTGGTGGGTTTGCTTCAGAAATACAACTATATAAACTATCCTATATAATAAAGTTGAAGTGTCTCTGTGTCCAGTTCCTGTGTCCGTGGGATTGCGCTACTGCGCATGTGCCCCACGGACCTCTAGCGCCCGTTAATTTAACGGGCTTAATGTCTAGTAGTTTATATAAATAAGCTGCTGTGTAGCTATGGGCAGGGCCGGCCCCCTAGGCAACCCAGCTGGCAAGTCCCGCCCCCCGTGCGAGCGACAGAGGGGAGGAGTAAGCCGTGCTGGTGACAGTGATAGGAGGGAAGGACAGCGACGGAGGGGAGTACAACTGAAAGGTGAGGATTAGGGCTAGGAAGAAGAACATTTTAGAGGTAGCTGCCCTGCGCTCCCTATTATTGCACCCTAGGCAGCTGCCTCTTCTGCCTTCCCCTAGTTCTGGCCATGGCTATGGGGACAGCCATTCAAGCACAGGATAAACAGTAGATAACAGATACATTCTGAAAAATCCCATTATATACTACATAGCTTATCTGTTATCTGTTGTGTATACTGTGCTCTCTATTTTTTTTCAGCTTTGAATGGATGCCCCAAAGGCTACATAGCAGCTTGTTTATATAAACTATAGCAAAGTTTCTGAAAAAAACAGTTGTACCAGTGCAGGGCAACAGGAAATTATATATTCATTACTTTAAAACACTTCATTTTTTGGTGTTACTGTTCATGTAATCATACCTGTACATATTACAAGTATTTTTGATAAAAATAGACACAAATAGAAAGCAAGGAAGTATTTGCTTAATGTGCAAGCTTTTCAAAGTACATCAGCTATAAAAAAAAAGCTAAAGCTGTGGATTGAGAGGGATGGGGAAATTTTGGTTTTAGGCAACTCTGAAAAAAAGAGAAATACTTCTAATAATTCTTGTATATGTGACTTAGCTCAGCTCAAATAGTCAGTGACTATCATAAGATATGTTACTTACCGTATATACTCGAGTATAAGCCGAGTTTTTCAGCAGCCAAAATAAGCTGAAAAAGTCTACCTCGGCTTATACTCGGGTCATTACGGTACCTAGTTGATCAACGCGACGTTCCCTCGGCAGCTCGCACACTTCCTGATTATGCGCATCTCCTAGCACAGCAGCCTCCTATAGCACCGCCCTCTACTCGAAGAGCCGCTCCTTAGCGACCCGTGATTGACTGCCTACGACCACGTCTGTCATCACTCCGCCGTCAGCCGCACGTCAGGGAAGGGCGGATCATTTACGGTAGCTTGTTTGATTGCGTGTTTTGGCTCGTACCCCTGCAGGGCAAATAATAACAGCAAGCCCCATCATGTTGCTGTGCAGTGTCAATGCAGCTGCAAGGAACACTTTATGCTGCGCAATGAGGGAGCTGCCTTATTAAAAAGGGAATGACAGGCAACAAAAGTGTATCTACTAAGGAGCGTATAAGCCAATGATTTTCTGCTGGATTCATTGCAGTCATCTCCTGGAAAGCCTACACCGTGCCCTCACCTCCCTCCCTTTCCTCTACTGCATGGATGTAAGTTATTCCCCTTATTGTATTCTCCCTTGCTGTGAACTGCTGGAGCAGGCATCCTCACCCTATGGCCTATATGTACTACAACTCCCAGCACTGTGTAATCTGTCTGTGCCACTGCTTTGGCCTCAGTCTTTTGGGCTGTGTGTAGAATAAAGTGCATGGAATTGCTATTTAAATATATATGGAGAGGACTGCTTGTTTTTCCATATGGAGCATGGGAGGAAAATTACCAGTAGCTGCTGCATTTCTCACCCTAGGCTTATACAAGAGTCAATAAGTTTTCCCAGTTTTTGTAGGTAAAATTAGGTACCTCGGCTTATACTCGGGTCGGCTTATACACGAGTATATACGGTAAATGTTTAAGCAAAATAAATGTGAACAAGTGCACAGGGCCTGATGAAATACACCCATGAACATTTAGAGAGCTTAGTACAACTTTAGCTAGACCATATTTTCTGATTTTGTTTTCAATTTCACCAAGATGATGTTTTGGAAAAGAAAAAAAAAATCACATCAAATACATGTATTTTTTTTTATCAAGCTTTATATTCAGTGCCGCATAAACTAAGATGTGTTGGTACTGGTAATGGTGCTTGTCGTTGGATTAAAAGATTGTGCATATAGGGTGGTTCTCAAGTAATGTATTTATGTCAGCTGATAACACAACTAGAAAAATATGTTAATTTGAGTGGCAAATGAAATTCATTTATGCATTTGGATTTGAAAATATTCACCCATTTATTGTACAGAACTATGAAATATGTTGGCACTTTTTTATATTATGTGTTGTTAATATAATATATATGTAATAATATGCAAGCAAGTGAGGTAAACCCTTGGTAGAAAAGGATGTGGGGGTATATGTTGATAATAATCTTAACTGCAGTAAACAATGCCTGTCAGAAGGGCCACAAAGATATTGCTATGTATTACAAGGCGTATAGATTCATGGGAGGAGATGGTAAGGCCCATCTAGAGTATTCAGTCCAGTTATGGTCTCCAGTACTTAAAAGGGATATTAACGAAACAGTGAAAATCCTAAGAGGAGGTACTAAGTTGGCAAAGGGTATGGAAAGTGTCAGTCAAGGATTGGCCAAGTTTGGATAGTTGCCTATGAGAGTTGTGGAATTGTCTTCTGGAATCGGTTGTACGAGCATTAAAATCAGATAGTTTCAAGAAAGGGTTGGATACCTTTTTAGAAAGCAAAAAAATTACAGGCTTACTAAAACTACCTTTTAGTACATAGGTTAGTCCATATTACCAAAATGGCAAAACGGAGACAAAGGCTCAGATCTGGCTTTTCATCTTCCTCTGCAGGAGGCAGTTAGCAGTTAGGCAGGTTCACTTAGACAAAAAAGCAGAGTTTGTCATGAGAAGTGATGAGGGAATCTGTCCCGTTTTGCTTCGCCGAAAAATTCTCAAAACTCCAAAAAAATTTGCGATATGATGAAAAATGTGCAAATTTATGCAATGGGCATAACCTCTAATCTGTTATGTTACTATGTTAGTGAGCTACACAAACATAATCGAAATAAAATAGGACAAAATGTATTTAAAACACACTTTACTCCTATTGTTACAAGCAAACCAGATCAGATAGCGGTTGTAGTAATCTTACTAAAATTTAACCTTTAATAAATATTCCAAGTAGGTTGTTAAAATCCTAGTCCCGCTACTCTTGTTGTGCAGTGAACATTTAACTGGTACAAACAAGCAGTTAACTGTAATTTGCATTGTGTTATTCCATGAGTGACACAACATCCAAAAATACATTTGTATTGAAGTGACAGAACATAAATATGTTTGTATTCTTGTGTTCTCAAATGGGGGCTTTTTATGGGTTCTTTCATTAACAGAGTTGTCTGTACTGATGGGACCATAAGTACCATTAAGCACTGAAAGCTGCATTTTTGCCTATAATTGTTGTTGCTGCTGAGGCAGTTGATTTTATTATTACTATGACAACGCTATGATTCTTCATCAAAATATTAGACATTGTTCCCTTGCTTTAGCTATTTTAGACACAAATATAGACCACAGGCTTCCATGCTTTGCAATTTATAGTAGCAATTTTGTTGCTGCATTCATATTTTTCTATTTTAAAAAATGTATGTAAAAGGGGGGCCCTTTAAAAATTTTTATTTCTGCTTATTTTAATTGTATACCTATACATGGATATAACCCATAGGTATTAATCTGGGCCTCCATCAGAAACTTTGGAGCCCCATGCGAGTTATTTATCTGGAGTACTCATGAACAGAAGAGCATAGTGCCAAAAGTTTTGACCTTGTGTGTAGCTATTAGCGAATGTATTCACCAGGCATGGATTTGCAGTGAATTTCTACACTTAGCCAACTGTGAATGTTTTCATTAAACAAAAATGTGCTGTGTAAAAATTCACTGCAACAAAAAAATTGTTGCACGTCTAAATTGTCGTGCATCTAAATTTTGGTGCCCATTGACTTCAATGCGTTTTGCGAATTTTTCAGAATTTTGAAAAACATTTTTGGAGATTTGCAAATTTTTCAGCAAAATGGGACAGATTCACTCATTACTACTTGTGTGCACTACACAAACAATGTGAAACAAACCCCAAATTATTTTACTGAAAAACAAGGAATAACTTGAGGAAAAAGAAACTGTGGGGGGGGGGGGAAGGAAGAAACCGGTAGAGAGGCAGATTATAGTGAAGCATTTACCAGCAGACCCGAATGACTATGAAGATTCTCATTTATCCAGGTCATGGTATATCTAGTATAAGTAATTCTAGAGCAATCTAGACAGCTGATGTTACTACATAATAAATAATTCAAATAAATACATGTACATGTATGGGATCAGTTATCGGGAAAAGTCCATCTCCAGTGGACTCCATTTTATCCAAATAATACAAATTTTAAATAATAATTTCCTTTTCTCTGTAATAATAAAATAGCACCTTGTGCTTGATCCAAACTAAGATATAATTAATCCTTATTGTAGAACCAGCCTATTGGGTATATTTAATGTTGACATGATTTTCTTAGAAAAGATCCCTTGTCTCTTTTATTTTTAAGTTGTAGTTCAACATATCCCTGTATACAAAATTACACTCACAGAATAAAACAATTAGTATCGCAGATAAATTTCTTATCTGTCCTTGTGTTTCGCTCTCTGTCCTACTCCATGTGTGTTCAGTGCTCAGAACCAGTTCCGTGCTGGCAATCAGTCCCTCTGTGGTCCAGATTTCGAGCTCTCTCAATTCACACTTGTTTTTGGAGTAGTTTTGGATGAATGGACAGACTCCTCGCTCTTATCCAACACGTTTCGCGGACTCCGATTGACTTTCTCAAGGACTTCTTGTCTCCTACATCACTTCCTTCCTATTTATTCTGGTCATCATTAACCTTTACCATAACATTTTTAAACCATTGTATTTAATTTGTAAATCCAGTAAGTTTCCTGTCTTCTCAACCTATTAACCCTATCTCCACCTCTCTCATCCTCCTCTACCATTTCTATAACCATCACTCTTAACCCCTCTGAACTTCCATTGTGACATTCTCTACAGTGATTTGACAGTGAATGGGTTTTTAACTCTTTTTTTTATATGTCTTAAATGTTCTAAGAACCTAGTTTTCAGTTTACTAATCTTTCTGCCTACATACTGCAAGCCACATACACATTGTATCAAATATATTACAAACATGATTACATGATTTTTTGTCACATTTGTACATCCCACTAGGTATCTCATTTTTCCATAGTCTCTTCTGTGGTTTTTGTTTTTTTTGTTATATCACTGGGTGCTATCATATTTTTAATGGTTCTCGCTTTTTTATACACAATTTCTGGTCTCATTCCTATCATATCTCCTAGTACTGGATCAGTTCTGAGTATATGCCAATGTTTTTTGAACATCTGCTCTATTTTTCTATGATCTTTACCATACTGTGTAATAAATCTCAGTTTCCATCCATCCATATCTCTTTTCCGCTCTTTGTATTTCAACATATTTTTCCTTGGGATTTCTTTTATTTTTTGTAATGCCAAATCTAATTCCTCTCTAGGGTGTCCTTTCTCCAATAGTTTCTGTATTACAACCTCTGCTTCCTCCTCAAAATCTATACTGCTTTTACAGTTTCTCCGTACCCTTCTTAACTCACCATATGGTATATTTCTCAACCACCTTTTCTTATGATGTGATGTTGTGTGTAAATATCCATTTGAATCTACCTCTTTTCTATTGTTTCTCACCATTATTTCATTGGTTCTAGAGATATAAAATCTCACATCCAAGTAATTAATTGTTTTCTTATCATAGTTCATAGTGAAATTTAAGTTCCAATAATTTTGATTAATCTCCCTTACAAATTCATTTATTCCATCCACAGGGCCCTGCCAGATGAATATCAAATCATCAATGTATCTTTTATGCACTTAGTATTGTCTTTAAACCAATTAGATTTGTATAGTACTTGTTCCTCCCAGCTGCAGAGCGGGGAAGTGAATATTATTCAAACAAACGGTGTTCTCTACTAACCTCATCTCCAGGAGAGCAGCGGGGGTTAAATTGATGATTTTCTTGTAGACTTAATGAAGCACAGAAAGATCTGTTATTCAGAAAACCCCATTCGTGTCCCATACCTGTATATGGAAATACCAGCAACTCTGCCTTATTTGTAGTGCAGACCATTTTATACCTTGTCAGGTACAGTAAACTTGTGTACATTTTCTGATGGTCTGTGTGCTCCCTCAGAGATAACCTGACCAGATATAATGTAGCTTTAATTGTTACAGTAAGAAATGTGGAAGTAAAAGACAGAACTATGTTCATTAACTGGCTCATGTGACCTATGATACCGTATGTGTGCCCTTGGTTTATTTGTGTACAAGAGAATCGTATGATACCAGGTAGTGACCCTTCGTACTTAAAATGACAATTTTCTATTTGGGATGGAGTATACTACTAAAATAGTATTTTTTATAGGAAAAGGTTTATTTACTGTAGATGAAGCAGGGTTTTCAATATGAGCTGTTTTATGTAATATATTTTATAGAGATCTACATTATTTGGGGACACAGTGTTCCTTTAAGTTGAACAATATTTTATAGCTCACAATGTCTGCCCATTCCGTGCAGCTGTATATCACTATGAAGTTCCACCTGGTAACCCACTGCCCTTCCTATGTTGCTGAGCTTCTACTGCCCACCTACCACATCCATGCTGCTCAGGTTGATAGCCAAACTGAACTACCTGCAGCCTTTAATGACCTGTACCTCAAACATTTGCTAAATTACAATTTTCTGCTCCCTCTCTCAGCAACTTGCTCATCCAACCTGGTAATAGCAATTGTAGCAGACAATAGAGTCCAACCTGGCAATCTGTTTATGCAAATAAGATCCACAAACAGGCTGCCACAAGTATATATTATATTGGAATGCCACAAGTTATCGAATATAAAAACCTAAATCATGCACATATTTAGCAATAGGATGCTTACGCAAGCCTCACCAAATACTGCTTTAAGGTGTAAGAGGAACTGAAGGTTATAAAATGTTTGTTGTATGTTTAAAATATATGCCACTCATTGTACTGTACCTGGGCATTAAGAGGCACTGGCAGTTTCATGTTTACTTTATTTTTCTTCTAAAGGAAGATTGTAGAGGAAGGGGAGGGGTAACGGCCATTTTGCTTGCCGGCTGTAGAAGTGTTATAAAGAGTTGTTATAAAAGATAAATCTGGCTTAATGGAACTGTAAAGTCTCCAGTTACAGTGGCTAGCCTGGTATCTGGTAGCACTTCCCTCTTTAAAGGGATACTGTCATGGAAAAACATGTTTTTTCCAAAACACATCAGTTAATAGTGCTGCTCCAGCAGAATTCTACACTGAAATCCATTTCTCAAAAGAGCAAGCAGATTTTTTTATATTCAATTTAGAAATCTGACATGGGGCTAGACATTTTGTCAGTTTCCCAGCTGCCCCAATCATGTGACTTGTGCCTGCACTTTAGGATGGAATTACTTTCTGGCAGGCTGTTATTTCTCCTACTTTATGTAACTGAATCAGTCTTAATGGGACTTGACTTTTACTATTAAGTGCTGTTCTAGATCTTCCAGGGAGCTGCTATCTCGTTACCTTCACTTTGTTCTGTTGTTAAGCTGCTGTTAAGCTCCAACTTGCAGTACAGCAGTAAAGAGTGATTGAAGTTTATCAGAGCACAAGTCACATGACAGCTGGGAAATTGAAAATAGGTCTAGCCCCATGTCAGATTTCAAAAATGAATATAACAAAATCTGTTTGCTCTTGAAAAATGGATTTCAGTGCAGAATTCTGCTGGAGCAGTACTATTAATTGATGCGTTTTGAAAAAACATGTTTTCCCATGACAGTATCCCTTTAATGATTGTTTAATGAAGTTAAAAGATAAAATAAAAATCTCTGTGATTGTGCTTCTGCACAGTACTTTTACAAATACTGTATGACTCCATTTGGTTTTATTAGAGGAGAAGAAATGCAAATAATCTCAGTTATTATAAAAGGAATGGTATTTGACATTTCACATTAAAGCCTTTTTGTATACTCCCCCACTCTTTATGCAAGTTAATAAAAAGTGAGTGAAAGCTTTACAACCGATAATATGGTGCTAAGCAGTTTCTATTCTCCCATCTCACGGTTTTGGAAGATAATTACTTTTGTCATGTAGTTTTAATCATTTACTTCATCTTACATAAAATTAAACTGAAAAATATCTATCAGGACAATCTGTACAGTTTAATTTATTTGCACTTAAGACAGACTGAAGTGTCATTATATATTCCATGGTTCTTTCCTGCGACGAGTACAAACAATTATGCTTAAGTAGGAAGTATGAACATACAACTACAGTAAACTGCATAATGCTATATAATACACAAAAGCCATGAATATCTTGTAAATTATATCCTTATAAACGGTGAGTAGTGATGTCATCAATTATAAACGGTGAGTAGTGATGTAATTTCTGTCACATGACTCACTAGAATTTGTGTATTATAATTAATAAAGTACCCCCAGTTGTAAAATATGAGGATATTATAAGTTACCTCGGAGTTCCATGACCTGTATAAAACCACTCGGCCTTCGGCCTCGTGTTTTTATATGGTCATGAAACTCCTCGGTAACTTATAATATCCTTATATTTTACAAGAGGGGGTACTTTATTCACTATATATTAGCATATTGATCTTAAAGAACTGTTTCCTGAAATTTAGTGTCTTTGTTTCCCCAATGTATATTTGACCAATACAACAAATACATATATATAGGTTAAAACATTTATATAGGGTTAAGCCACATTACCATGTAACTAGGACGTCTGGTCCTTCTTGCCTTTACTGATATCCTGATCCAAATCTCCATCCTCATTTTCCCATACAGTATTATGCTCACATTTTTATGTAACCCACATTCCACATAACTGCTCTCTGCCCCTCCCTCCATGCCTAGTTTAAAGTCTTTTCCAACCTTCTAGCCATCCTCTGCCCCAAAAGAGCTGTCCCATCATCATTAAATGCAGACCATTTCTGACAAAGTACCTGTAGGCGATTTTCAGCCTAATTCTCCAAAAACCAAATCCCTTCTCCATATTCTTAACCATACAGTATTATCAATAATCTACTCACTGCACCAAATCCCAAAATCAAACCCCAGGCAAACAACAAACATTTGGCATGTAGATCCTTGCGATAACTTTCTTTTTATTTCTAGTACTACTCCTCACAACTGTACTAGAGCACCTGCCCCTTGAGAGTTAGCTTTCTTTATTCAAGCAAGTTATTCACCCAGATAAATATTTTGGTGTGTACAAGTCACCCTGCCCTTCTATCCTACTTCCCTTTCTACTAAGATTTACTTCCATTGTCTCTTCTTTATCCATTAAATCAGGGGTCAGCAACCTTTATTATCAAAAGAGCCATTTTGCCCCTCCACTAAAGAAAAAAAAGTCTGGAGGCGCAAAGTATAACACAGCTTAAAAACTTAACTTATATAATTATTAAAATGCTAGTGTGCTTATCTGTTTAATGTGACTTCTGTTTCTGAAACTCCATGAGATTTTTATTCAGCGTGTTTAAGTGATTTGTCATATCCACCATGAAATAAAACGTTTCCAGCCAATCAAGGTCTCCCAGTTCAGGATATCTGAGGCCTTTACTTTCCAAGAAGGATTTCACATATTCCAGACAAGCATTGAAGCGTTTCAGCACGTCTCCCCTTGACAGCCATCAAACTCTGTTGTGCAGCAGGAGATCCGAATATGCGATCTTGACTTCATCTAACAATGAACAAAATTGTTGGTGGTTTTACCTAATTATTTTGTTCACTATCTTCATAACGAGGTTCATCACTTCCACACATTCAGGGGGAATGTTTGAGTGCACAGCGGTGCAAGATGCAGTGAAACGTCATAAGCTCTCAATCCAGTGACTTTGTAAATTCACAAAGCCCTTATGTGCTCCTCTCATACTGGGTGCACCATCAGTAGACACTGACACCAGGTGAGTGGTTTTATTCCTTTGACTTTTAGACAACTCAAAGCAGCCTCACAAATGTCTTGTCGCCGCGTTTGGCCCTTTAGCGGTACGAGTTCAAGCAGTTCTTTCTGCATCCCATCAGAGTTCACATATCTGCATAAGAGTGCCGTCTGCTTAATATCATTTACATGACTTGACTCATCACAGGCAATTTAATATGCTTGAGCTGGATTGATGTCATCAATTTGCTTACTGGTGATGTTTTTTTGCCATTTTAATGG
Source organism: Xenopus laevis (assembly GCF_017654675.1). NCBI lineage: Eukaryota > Metazoa > Chordata > Amphibia > Anura > Pipidae > Xenopus > Xenopus laevis. Next base: position 59,817,173 of record NC_054382.1, read on the forward strand.
CCCTGTCCTTGACGATCTTTGCAGAGAGAGCAATTTCTTTAAGTTTCTGAATAATTTTCGGTTTGTTTTTGAATTTGGAGCATAGATGCTCTGAAATGTTTATGGACGATTCTTTCATGTATTCTCCATCTGTGAACGGCTTTCCCCCTCCTTACGATCTCATGGTCTACCACAAAACTAGCAGCTGTAGTTGAGTTTGGAGAGTTGATCTACTTCTTGAAAGTATGTTTGCTCTGCTCAACTTTCCGGAGTAGTAATCACTCTTTCGCTCATCTTCAGTTGGGTACTTATTACAAAATGTGCTTGTTTTGAAAATGTCTTTCAACGTTAAATTTTTTGTTGTTTGCTAATTTTTCGCCACATATCAAGCACACAGGCAAGCAAGCATCATTGGCTGTGAAGGCAAAGGAATCAGTCCATGCAGAATTAAACTCTCTATTTTCTTTTGAGATTTTTCTTTTTTGGGATGTATTCATGGTTAGCTTACCTGGTTTACAGACTCAGTATGGCTGTCCCACGGAGGTTTATTATAAGCCTGTGGCGATCGGGAGCTGTGGACACACATGAGTGACTAGTCAAGGGGCCCTTGGCAATAAAATTGCCCTATAGCTGCACTAGTGATACTTGTGCAAATGTGCTGCGTTTTGTTACAAGGCAGGAAAAGTCACGGTACAGAATTTCAGTCACGGGGGGCCTGCTTTGGGACTAGTGGTCCAAAATCCAAGGGGAAAGTAGATCGGCGTGTCCTTGAGCCTTGGATTAGGATGGATAGAGATGTGAGAAAAAGTGGTTTGCAGCCAGTGAGGCACCCTCTTTTACAAGCTCAGTGTAAGAGCAGGCTTGGGGCACAAGGGCTGTATCTGCAGGTGAGTAGGCGTTTCCCTTTTATTCTGTAATATGCTCTCTAATATAATTTATAATTTATATAATCTCTAGTAATTAATAAATGGTGAGGAGCGAATTTTTTGGCACACGGTCAGTTTCACATGCGACAAAAACAAAACTGACGTGCAGTAGACAAAATTGTCTCCCATAGACTAATATATTTTGCTACAAAAAAAAGTCGCTGCTGCAACAAAAATTTCGCCCATAGACTTAAATGTGTTAAGCAAATTTTTCAATGAAGCGAAACAGGACTGATTCGCTCATCACTGTTAATAACACTAAGGAGGTAATTTTTATAAGAGTGCATGATGGTTTTGTGGACAAGAGCTAATAAAGCAACAGCAACACTAAAAAATTGTGTTTTAAATAAATGGCAATATAATGTACTGTTGCCCTGAACTGGTAAAAATTGTGGGCTCAGGTGCTCAGCGTCCTCCAGGCACCCCCTCCCTCCCGAAAGGTTATGCAAATATTTTCTTAGTGGAGCACTAAGCCAGTGGCGTAACTAGACCCCTAAGGGCCCCGGTACAGAAATTTACACCTGGGCCCCCCTAAAAGGGTTGTTTACCTTTGAGTTAACTTTTAGTATTATGTAGAGAGTTATATTCTGAGTCAATTTGCAATTGTTTTTCATTTTCAACTATTTGTTGTTTTTGAGTTATTTAACTTTTTATTCAGCAGCTCTCCAGTTTGGAATTTCAGCAGTCTGGTTGCTAGGGTCCAAATTATCCTAGCAACCATGCACTAATTTGAAGAAGAGACTGGAATATGAATAGAAGAGGCCTGAATAGATAAATTCATCATTAAAAAGTAGCAATAACAGTAAATCTGTAGCCTTACAGAGCATTTGTTTTTTAGATGGGGTCAGTGACTCGGATTTGAAAGCTGGAAAGATGTAGACGAGGAAGGAAAATAACTCAAAAACATTAACAAGAAATAATGAAAACCAATTGAAATGTTGCTTAGAATTGGCTATTATATAACATACTAAAAGTTTACTTAAAAGTTACATTCAAAAAGGACATGTAAAATTGAGATTTCACTGTATTATAATGATATAAGGGATAATGTACCTTCTACTGTAAATGATAAGGATATTAGAAGTCACTGAGGGGTTGTTCTGTGACCATATAAAGACACAAGGCTGCAGGCTGAGTTATACAGGGAACTCTTAGTATGTATTATAATATTATTTATAAGGATATATATAAATAATTAAAGACACAAGGCTTCAGGCTGAGTACCACTCATGTATTCTAAAATTTACTATTCAGGCCTGGGCAAGCACTAGAGAGGGAAAAATTCCTTCCTGACTAAAAATGGCAATCGGACCAGTCCCGGGATCAACTTGTACTATGAGCTATCTTCCATAACCCTGTATTCCCTCTGAAAAGACATCAAACCCCTTCTTGAAGCTTATAGTATGCATAGCATACCTTGTTATCCAATGGACTCTTCTCCATTCTATTCTCTCCTTGTTCGATCTTCCACTTTTCCTCTTTACTTGTTCCCTTGATTTAAAGGACCACTTCTCCTTTTTTTGCCAGTTTTCCACCTAGCCAGCTTTAATAATTTAACATTTTTTCTTCATATTTTGTTCTTGTTCCCATCCCTCAGTGGTTCTTCTCTGTTCCCCCTCCTCTACACTTTTTCTCTTCTGCTGTCCACAACTATTCCATTTTCTTTCTTGTATGCAACAATTTATCTACCCCTCTTTCTGTACTTGCCTTTTTTAATATACCTCCTTCTCTCCACTACTTCCTCAGTAGTCCCTTTCCCACATGAAATTTTTGATAACGTTCTCTTTATGCAGTCACAGTCTGCAATACTGGCAACAACACTCAGACGCACACAGGCACACTCAGACTTAGCCACACATACACTCAGGCACAAATGGACTCAGGTACACAGACTCATGCACACATACACAGACACTAAGGCAAGCATACACACAGGCACGCACAGACTCAGGCACACACAGACTCAGGCACACATACACACAGGCACGCACAGACTGAGACATACACAGACTCAGGCACACTTATCATCTCCTTTTTTTTTAGCGGTTAGTGCTCCAGGATCGAGACAATTACACTTGCAGCTGGGCGGCATGCTGCCCTAGGCCCAGGCCTTTTGCAGTCTCGCTGCAAATCCGGGCCTGGGTGCTCTTGCGTCAGAGACACAACAATAGTTTATATAAACAAGATGCTGTATAGCCATGGGGGCAGCTACTCAAGCACTGGATACCCAGTAGATAACAGATAAGTTCTAAAGAATCCCATTGTATACTACAGATCTTATCTGTTATCTGCTGTGTATCCTGTGCCTTTTCTTCTTTTTAAGCTTTGAAAGGCTGCTCCCATGACCACACAGAAGCTTGTAACCAGTGGTGTAGCTACAGAGGAAGCAGACCCTACTGAGCACAGGAGTGTAAGGGGCCCAGTAAGGCCCTAAGTCCAATTTTCTCAGACTCGCTTTAATCTGGTATGGTACCTATGGATTAGCAGAAAAGATGTTGTAATTCCTATATTTAAAAAAGATTGACAATCTCAACCTGGCAATCATAGGCCATTAACTTTCATCCATGGTGGGGAAATTATTTTAAGACTTGTTAAGGAAACATTCAAAGTGTTGTCCTGATGAATGGCATTATGAGCAGTACTCAGTATGGCTTTATGAAGGAAAGGTCAAGTCAGACAAATTTGTATTTCATGATGAGTTAAATAAGATGCTGGACAGCGGGGAGGGGTGCAGTAAGTGTGATGTATTTGGATTTTGCCAAAACTTTTGATACTGTGACCCACAAAGGACTGCTTTCAAAACGAAGGCTATTGGGCTTAATGAGGACATTTGCACATGGATAGGAAACTGGCTACATGATCGGGTACAGAGGGTGGTTGTTAATGAGTTAGTTCTTAGTAGGGTCCCTCAGGGCTTCATATTGGGTCGACTTAATTTGTACATTAATGACTTAGGGGAGGGTAAGTAATGTATCAGTGTTTGCAGATGACACAAAGCAATGCAGCCCAATTAATTCCATCCAAGATTTTGACAGGTTGGCAATCTGGGCGGCTAAGTGGCAGATGAGATTCAATGTCAATAAATGTAAAGTCATGCATCTGGAATGTAAAAATATGAGAGCCACTTATACCCTTAATGGGACTGCACTAGGCAAATGTATAATGGAAAAGGACCTTGGAGTCCTTGTAGATAATAAACTTGACTGTATCAAGAAATGCTAGCCAGCAGCTTCAAGGGCAAAAAAGGTCATGAGCTGTATTAAAGAAGAACTAACCCCTAAAAATTAATATGGTTAAAAATGCCATATCTTATATAATGAACTTATTTCAACAGCCTAAAGTTTCAGCTTGTTATCAGCAATGATCCAGGATTTCAAACTTGTCACAGGGGGTCACCATCTTGGAAAGTGTCTGTGACACTCACATGCTCAATGGGCTCTGAGCAGCTGTTGAGAAGCTAAACTTAGGGGTCGTCACAAATTATCAAGCAGAAAATGAGGTTGTCCTGTAATATAAGCTGATGCTAAAGGGCTGATTATTAAATTCTGATGCTAATTGCACTGGTTTCTGTGCTGCTAAGTAGTAATTATATGTATTAATTACTAATCAGCCTTATATTGAGACATTTCTATTCTATGTTTTCTGTATATTGTGAGTGAGTCCCTAAGCTCAGTAAGTGACAGCAGCACAGAACATATGCAGTGAATCAAGAAGATAGGTAGCTACTGGGGCATTTTTGGAAACACAGATCTTTACTGCTAAAGGGCTGCGGTTGCCTTGGGCTGGTACAGAAGCACAAAACATCATGTACAACATTTCTACCTACTCCATTAGTTAGGCTTTAGTTCTCTTTTAAAAGGGGTATAGATTGGCAGGAGGAGGTGGTTGTTCTATTACTGTACGGAGTGCTGGTAAGGCCCCATCTAGAATATGCAGTACAGTTTTGGTCTCCAGTGCTGAAACGGAATGAACGGCTAAATTTGAGAGGGTCCAGAGAAGGGCAACTAAGCCGATAAAAGATATTTTTTTTTACAGTGAACTGTGAAGAATTGGAAAAGTGGAATTGTCTCCCTGAATCAGTCGTGCTGGCTGATACATTAGATAGCTTTAAGAAAGGGTTGGATGGCTGTTTAGCAACCAAGGGAATACAGGGTTATGGAAGATAGCTCACAGTACAAGTTGATCCAGGAACTAGACTGAGTCAGGAAGGATTTTTTTTCCCTCTATGGAAAATTGGAGAGGCTACAAACAGGACTTAATTTATGGTTTTAATTTAGTGAGAAAAAGGTTTATCACATGAAAAGGTAAGAAGTAACCAATGTGGAGCGTTCCAAAGTAAATGCTTACCGCTATAAACGGTGGGTCCAGGTGCACTTGCCCCAGACCATCAGCAGAAGGAGTATGCACGGAAATATCAATGCAGGCTGGCACATACCGAACCATAAACAGTTAAGAAACAGGAGTCTGATATTAAATAGTAAAAAGATATCCATTCTGAACTGTTAAGAATGGAAATAAAATGGACACTTTACTTAGGCACGACTTTGCTATGTTTAATGTCACTTTTCTTGGTCTCAATGTTTACTGTGTTCATATGCATATTTTCCTCAATTAGGCTGCAATTGTAAATCAATATAGCTATTTGGGTTTTGTTTTATCAGGTTCCGAGAGGCGGTTTATGATTGGTTTGTTAGCCCCTTCCATACATCCCCTTGGCTTTTACTCCTTTAAATACTTTGTTAGTTGTACCATATGATCAGCCTATGAAGAAGTGTCCCCTGGTGACAAAACGTATCAGGTTTCTATTTTAATTTTGGAAAATAAAATTATTTTTTTTTACTATTTAGTATCCGGTTCCTGTTTTTGAGCTGTTTATGGTTTGGTATGTGCCAGTCTGCTTTAGTGTTTCTCTTCCTAACAAACACAAACTGTCCCTCAGAAACAAAGAAAGGTTTTCTACTATTAGTCATGTGACTTCTTCACCCATATTTCAGCAATGCAAATTACATCATATTTTTCATCCAGTGTCATTACCTTCCAATTTACCAGCCATGCCTTAGCATTTGCAAAGTTACATTTGATAATGAAACCAGCTTTTAACTTGTGTAAATACAACTTCTGATGCCCCCATTCAAATATTCACACCCTTTCCCCCTTACTATGCCCAAATCCCATCTAACCTATCTGCAATAGAATTACTCACTGCTCCTTTCACCATATCTAGTTTAATCTAAAATCTTCTCGCTATTCTTTCCCCCAAAACACCTGGACCATCATCATTAAGGTGCAGCCCATTTCAGATAAAAGGTCTGTAGCTTATTGAAAAATCACCCAGTTCTCAAATAAATTGTCCTCCGTACACTATTTTCTTATATTTCTTATAAATGAATCTCTCTATGTTCCTGCTGCCTTCTTAGTGTAGCACATAGAACAAGTGATATCTCTGATAATTACATTAAAAGTCCCCAGTTCCTCTAAATTTGTATTTGGTATCCATGTGTACCAAGACTGTGAGGTCTTCCCCAGCCCCTGTCCATATTCCTAACAGCAGAATTCCCTATAACCACAACCTGACTTTTCTTCCTAGTGCCTTTCCTGTACTAGGCCAGATGTTCCCAGGGCAGGATTTACCATATAGATGCTCAAGAGCCTGTGACCAGGGCAGCGGCACTCAGATGCCTATATGGTAAATAAAACTTTTACTAATCAAAATAGGATCCACTGGCAGATATGTTATGATTAATCTGGTGGTGGAAGGGGGCAGGTGAGGTGTATTGGGTACCTGGCTGGTCTGCGACAGATGAAAGTGATGTAATGCACTCATTTCTATACTGCATGTGTGCCAATGGGCGCACTGAGTACCTAGAGTGGCACTGGGCAAAAATACTGCACTGGCTGTCCCTCGGGGTATTCAGCTGCATACATGCCTGTTCAGATCCATCCTGCCCAGTATCTTCACCCAACAATACAAATCTTGTTGTTGTGTACAAGCTGTTGACCAGCTACACTGCTCTTCTGTCTGTTTACGGGGATAATATTCCATTACAAAATTCTGCTGTGACCTTCTTCTTCTGCAGCTTCTAGGGCTCATTCTGTGGCCAAAAACCTGGTTACATAGTTACATAGTTAACTTTGGTTGAAAAAAGACCAAAGTCCATCAAGTTCAGCCCCATCAAATGAAACCCTGATCCCTCTATACAAAACTACATATACCCATATCTATACTAATGTAACGCTAACTTGGGCTATACAGTCCAAAAGGAGTTTATGTCCAGCTAGTGAGAGGAGCATGGGTTACATGTGAAGTTACACTTCAGGCTAGGGCCTTCACTAAGTGGAAGATTTCAGGAATGGTGTAGTGTGACTACATCTCGCAGGCTACTGTGCAGTAAAAAATAGGAATAATGGACACCAGGAAGTTTTTATGATGAAACAAAAGAGTGACAGTTTATTTGTACATGACAGATATTCTCAGGTTTATTTACAGTCATGAGGTATATGCAATATATTGGCAGGCTGAAACAGGTTGGATGACACAGCTGAGGAATGTGACTCCCATAGGCATTGTAGTCAAGCAGTAAGGAACATCACAAGGCAGATATACCTTTAAGTGGTCCAGATCCCACCCAGCGGAATGGTCAGGGAGAAGGAGTCTAAGCGCGACACCCTATCAACTGTGGTCCCTTCACTAAAGGCAATCTAGGAGCCTTGGGAAGCTACAGATCCTTGATGGAGCAGAACACTGCTTTTGCTATCTGTACTCTATCTCACTCTCCTAGAGAGTCTATGACAGATATAACCTATATCTAGCTAACCTCGTTCATGGGGTTCCCTGGTCCCCAACTAGACTAGACACTAGAGGTACTGGTCCCTCTAGGGCAATGGGCTTTTGCCCAGCAACTAGGGAAAAGGAGGAAGGGTATTTAAAGACATAGGGGCATTTTAACCCTATGAGTCCATACACTATAGATTTTAGTATCACAATAGCCTTGGATATTATGCTTGTGCAAAGCTATTGTGATACTAATATCTATTGTGGCCAACTATAGTTCATTACAGCAGCAAAATTTATTAAGTAGATTTTATATAAGAATGATGGAGACTGTAGGTTAGAAAAACCTAAATGGCTACTGCTATGTCAGCTGATCAGTTAGGGAAAATCTGAAAAAAACTCTCCTCCATTTTTGGCATCAGAAATTGAGAAATGTCTCGTTTAGTACTACAAATACTACATAAAAGGTGACAATGTATACCGATGATACACTCTTGTTTTTAGGAAACCTGTATTCCACTTTCAAAGCTGCACTTTACATAATAAATCATCACTCCATAACTGGTAGAAACCAGGTATTTTTCCACTTGATGATTTTCAACCACATTTTAATGAACTTCCAGCAGAATTACAATGGGTACCAATTTTCAGATATTTAAGGGTAACCATACTCTGGGATATAATATTTTTATAGCTATTTTGATCTCTTCTCTCTCATTTTGGTTTTTTGGTTAACCAAAAATATCCATATCTTAACAGTTCCTTTTGGTAACTAAAACACATCAATCAATAAAGGGGCATTACTGCAAAGTAGATATCTACTCCCCAATAGCATGTTTTTCAGGTATCTGGAATCTGCTCTGACAGCAACATTTGAATAAGTAGAGAGAGACCTTTATCCAGAAAAATCAAAGAAAGGATGTAAACTGAAAGATTGTCTAAGCCCCTATCCAATTTCTATTATGTTCTGTCCAGAGCCGAATTTGTCATTTTCTAAAATCTTCAAGATATAGGAATACAGGATATTCTATTAATAAACCCAGAAACATAGAATGACATTTTTTAATCCATATATGACCACCACTTATGTGTCAAAGACAAGCTTTTACATATAACATCATTAACGCCACATACTGTAAATTACATCTAATAAAGCATACAATACCTAATATTTAATGCATATTTAAATGCAGACACCTGCAAAGTTTCATCATATGGTATGGCAATGTCTCCAAATTCACCAGTTTTAAAGCATGATCAAATTACCTTTAAAATGAGCCATTAGTCTCAATAACACTTGATAAATAAAATGTATAAATAAATATAGTAACTTGAATGTATATTTTTAATTTTCAGCAGGTACTTACAAAGTTATCCTTATTTATGTTGTAGCATCAAAGTACTACATCTCAGTTTTAAAGTATTAAAAAAGCACAGATGTTCTAAATAACAAGGGTACAGATATCTTGTGGTCATGTAAGAAAAAATATTATTCCACAAATTTAAATTCCATCTCTGGAAAACAGAAATCATTCTAAAGCTTTAATTAGAATACCTATGTGTGTGTGTGTGTGTGTGTGTGTATGTGTATATATATATATATATATATATATATATATATATATATATATATATATATATTTAGATATATATATATATAAATTGATATACTTGAATAATAAGTCACAACAATCAATAGACAAACCATTATAGATACTCTATCCCTGTAATGAGCACTAGAAAAAAGAGGCCAAAACTGGAGTATGCGTGTTTGTTTAGTCAAGTTTTGATTGATCTTAAACATGTGTAAACATTTGTGTTTACAATGGTCTTGTATTTGCCTATTTTACACGAACAGTTACAGTCATACATAAGCAAACTTTTAAGATATTTACCGGAGTGTTAATACACCTGGCACAAAGTTTGGGAAGTGACTCAACTATATATATATATAGATATAGATATAGATATATAGATATATAGATATATAGATATATATATATATATATATATATATATATATATATATATATATATATATATATATATATAATGTAGTAACTGACCACCAATTTTTCTGCTTCATAAGTTATTAATGCATTTAAACTCTATTACTCTCATTTAATAGACCGGGGATAGAATGATATAAATGGTGAGAAATTTCTGCTGCTGCTGCACAACTCATATATAGCGAATATCTCTGTAAAGTGTATAAAATACACAATAAAGGCATTGTTAATGAAAGGAAGATAGGATTTTTCTCTACAGTGCAGGCATGCCTCTCAAGTAAAAAAACCTAGCTATTTCTCATGATAATACAAATGCCCACATTCCTAAACAGCCACTACTGCAGCTTAAAAATTACAATCTGCCTAAAACATTTCTAACCTTCAGTAACACATCATCCTATAGTTTTATGTCACATAGGAAAGAAAATAATATACAGTGCTTCCTGAGATGCCGCTAACAAGTCACATAGTATACCTCTACAAATCAAACATAATATGAATTTATGGTGTATAATATTTTTATTATTATCCATTAGTTATTTAGCACCAATAAATTCCACAGCGCAGAAAGAGAATATACATCAGTTCTAACCCCAATGGAGCTTATGATCTTATGTAATAATTCACAGTTTTGGAATCACTATGGAATATTATGCCCATAATACCAATATAGGTCAGATTCCAGATGTACCATTAAATTAGGTCAGCTGTAAACATTTTGAATGGACATAACATGCAATCGTCATAGCAAAACAATAAAATATGTGTTCTCCAATTTGAGAACAGACACAGACTCTATTTTTACCTTTGGTATAACTGGAACATCCAGATTTCTGATACTGCTGCAGACAGAAGATATGGTGCAATGTCTAAGTGTCTGCCTCTCTGAATAATAACATGATGATTCAAACCCTTTTGCTAAGATTCGGTTTTCCTGGTACGTTGCCTGACAGGAGCTGTTGTGGATGGGAGGGGGGCTTCAAGTTTGCTCTCTAAAGGAAAGTACTTTTTTTTTCTTACCTTCACTGTCTCCCCTCCAGCACAATCTTCATTGTTGTCTTTTCATTTCTTTGTATTCCTGTCCCACTTTCACTCTCAATTACACCCTTTCTACCATGGTAACCTGTTCTTTGCAACCCTGATATCACTATCTTGATACCATGCTTAGATTACATGTATTTTACTGGATTTCTTCCATTTGCTGTTCCCTCCCTTCTGTTCTACTCCACTGACATGCATTTACATGTACATTTTCTCTTTAAATTCCATTTAAAATGTTCCTTTTACTTCCCGTATTGCTTGTTAATTTCATCTACTGATCTGTATCTCTGCTAAGTACTATAACAGAGCTTGCACATGTCGCTTTTCACTTTAGTTATAGGCATATGTTGAACTTGGTGTGATAAGTGCTTGTGTTTAGGGCTTGTACTGGGATACTTTGTTGTTAGATCCCTTTTTGTTGTATTACCCCTAACTTAAGCGAAGGAGCATGGTGTCAAAATATCTTGGGAGCAGAAAAGCAATCCACTCAACACTGCCTCCATCCTCCAAAAATAAATGTTTTCCTATTTTTCACTATTAAAGAAGCAATTTTGCTTTGTGACTTCAACAGTCACAGTATTGCTTATGGCACATAGTGGGGCACGCTATGTTATGAGTCAGAAAAAAAAAATAATGTAGGGTTTCCCCTAGGAATTACAGAATCTTAGGGGTCATTTTGCAGCATTACGGGGGGTAGCAGCTACTAGGAAGAACCACTGAAGTGGGAGTGAGATGTTACACTTGAGGTAAATAATGGAGGTAGGCATGCCCTTCCATCCACTTGGTGGATGGAAAGGCATGGTAGATGGCACACCTTGCCCAAAACAGATTTGTCATCTCAGGTGAAGATGCTGGTGGGCGGAAACAGCTCTAACTGGCATGTATGAAGTAAGCTGACTCTCAGAGCACCATAGGGGGCAGATACTCTAGTAAAGGAAGGGGAGGATAGATTTTGTCCTCACTACTTATTAACCTGAGGCAGTATGTAGTTCAACATTCAGATTAACATTTCCACACTCAAGTAAAAAACACTGAGGGTGAAGTGTGTAGAAATATTAGGGCAAGGGAAACTAGAACACAAATGAAAAACTGCAATAAGTACAAGAAGAATATTGCAATAACAACCATGTTAAATAAATACACACAAACATGTGTCTGCATGGGAAATATTATGAACAGGGACACATGCAGTTGATGCTGGTGCAAATTATAAAGACTTTGGAAGCTGCAGAGGTGGCTGGGTATTGGTTTTAGTCCATTAGCTTACCAGTGATGCTACCATGAGGATAGGTTTGTAGACTACACAATTATGTCTGTGCTCCCATAAAAATGCTTGGGACTTGAGGTTTTTTTAGGTAAAGGATTTTTCTTTAAATTGGATCACCATACATTAAGTCTGCAATTTTTTTTTTAACATTAAATAAACTCAATTGGATTGTATTGGCACCATTATAGATTTATAGTTATGTATAAATAGAATCCAGTTCAAGACACTGTTTTATTAATTAAGAGAAAAGGGTATAATTTTAAAAATTATTATTTGCTTAAAGGGCATCCCGTACATATGTACTCTACAAATAAGAGAATGGAGATGCTGGATAGATACACCAAGTGACCAGCAGAGGGAGTTCACCACAAAGATGTCGATGAAATAACAAAGATGATGAAAGCTTATGCTAAATATATCCGAACAGGAAGAAAAGGGCAAGTTGTAGTCATAAATGATTCAAGGTGGATAATTGAAGAAAATGGCAGCCCTGTTGAAATACTGTGGAAAAAGTTGTTAGTTTGGTGAAAATCTTAATAATGACAAATAAATAATCAACATAAATGGAGATTGTGTTACACAAATAATTTTGAGGAGCCAATCAAAAATCATTCTGTACTAGATTTAATTATCTTTACTAAGTCGAGTCGATTTAATAGCTCTAAAGTCTTTACAGTGCCATGATGTCCAGCCTGCTTGGGACAATGAGTCTATTGCAAAATGGGGCGACAGAGTTCTGGTGGCACGAAAAACATTCCAAGGTGTATCTTGGTGAAGACACCACAGTTCTGACTCCGCTTCATGGCTGTAATGAGACGCATCCACAAACGCATTGACCTGTGGTGCGATACAGCGCCTAAGTTCCCCTTCCTCAATTGTTACACTTTGTAACAATTTGGTTTGACACAGTGCTTATGACCTAGGGGGATCAGTAATACTTTGTATCGGATATTCTGCTTAAAGTAAAAACACTCAGTTCGTAGCTATAACTAATACACCTTATTTCTTTATTCTGTTATTTGATTGTTTATTTGATTTTTCGTATGTTTTATGTTTATTAATTATCTCTTTAATCACTTTGGTTGAGTTGTAACCATTCACGTAACAAATTGTGTTTTGTATTATGTAAGGTGATACTGTTTCATATGATGTCTTTCCCACGTCACTTCCCCCTGCTTTCGGTTGCTTTTTTGTGTTTTCCCGCCACATCTGGTATTTAATTTGTTTGCTTGCACCATTTTTTCACTTTGAGAAAGGCTGTTATATCAGCTGAAAACGTCAGCGCATGTCCACAGAATAAATTGATTCTTATCGTTTCTAAGACCTGCGAGTGCGATCTTCATTTCCTCCTCTACATTTAATCTTCAACAAGGACTGCACCCAGGCACAATCCATGTCGATATCGTGAGTGCCGGTTTCTCTTCACTGTATATATATATATATATATATATATATAAAAATATAAAAATAAATATATAGATCCATTCTGCAAATATTGACAGCACTCGAAGGATATTCACAACTCAGCGATAATCATTAGTAGGTGAAGGTTTATTGAAAATTCAGTGTTCAAACAAACAAACATTTATACAGTTCAAAAAATGGCGCCAAAAGGGGTTGTCCCAAAGCGCCTATCAATCATCATTAACAGTAAAGCCAAAAGTAATGAACTGCACTTATGTGCCTGTGAGGGAATATGTATATACTTTGTCCCAATATGACCCTTGTGCCTGGAGTGCGTCCTATGATCTCCAGGTTTCATTCATGTGGCAAAGCTTTCTAATACAAACCCGTCCATAGTACAGTCTCAGTGGGCTGGAAGTTAATAACCGCTGAGGAGCTGCAGAGAGAGGAGACGCCGGCCGCGTTGCCAGGCTTTTACTGCTGTGGATAGAAATTGTCAGACAGTCCCTAACTGCTGGGCAGGGAAACAACCATACTTATGAACAGCATGGGGGCCCCCATCTTACTTCCCAGCCATGCAGAACTCAAGCAGCTTTGCTCGTTTCCCTGTAGAGCAGTCGGCGACTGTGTAGAGATTTGTATTGTTTTTTATTTTTGCCTTTACATCCCCTTTACTGTTTCCAACTCCAGCTGCAGGGACAAAGATCATAGAGCCAGATTTAAACAGATAAACTGGGATTCTTTTTGGATGATTATTTTGCTGGAGCCACTTGTTCTGCAGAGTTGGAGAAAGTTTGTATTAAATAATACAAAAACTATTAAATCGACATTAGATTACATGACAACACAGGACCCAGTGCAGCCTGCCTTCTGGCAGACTTGTGCTGTTTTGATATTTTATGATGATCCCTGAGCAGCCCAGACCACACTAAGCATGTGCACAGTCTTGGTCTTGCAAAGATTTTTACAAGATGGTGACCCCCTGTGGCCAACTTTGAAAGCATAAAGCATTTGTTTAATTAGGCTTGTGGTGCAGTAAGTTTATGTTTAGTATACAAAATACAGCATTTCTAGCCTTATTCTATTCTAGACTTTACTTCCCCTTTAAGGGACTATTTGAGAATATTTACACTGGAAAAGAGGCTCTTAAAGGTGAGATATAATAACTATGTATAAATAGTTAAGGGGTCATACCATAAACTCTCACTGGATTAAAGGAAATGTGGTTCCATTATTATATTTGAAAATGTTCTATTTAAAGTGAGAGCTGTAAAGTTGTGGAATTCTTTCCCTGAAGTTGTTGGACAGGCAGATATATTAGTTAGCTATAAGAAGTGGTTGGATATATTTTTAATAAGTGAGAAATGAAAAGCGTTTTAAGCACAAAGATGATCCAGGGATTGGTCCAGATGACAAATTGAAGTGAGGAAAATGTCTTTCATCCTCTAAGGAAAATTATAGAGGATATAGAAGGGGGTTTAACCTGCCTATGAATCAATTAGCATTTAGGCATGTTTCTTTTAGCCAAAAAGGTTTAACTTGATGGATGTTTGTTTTTTAGCAATACAATTTTGGCATATGTTGCAATATTATGGGCATGGCTTTCTGAAGGCTAATGAAGGTAATGGTATACATTCATAAGGGGCATAATGTTAAATGAAGGGCTAGATACTTACAGTATTACCTGTGCCACATGTTAAATGAGGGATGCAGTAGGAACTTTACTAGCTTAGTTGGTAAAAAGGGGAGTAGGAGTTAATTGCACTGGGTAAAATTTATGATGTCATTTGCACTGAGAAAACATGGTTGAATTAGTTACACAACTGGGCAGTGAATATAGAGGAGTAATCATCATATGATACCATTGTTTCTTCTGCCTCTAGTTTAACACCATAAATCTTGGTTACAAACTGTTTGGCATTCTGAATATGATGAACTGTATTGCCTACCAATGAGACTAAGATGTGGGGCTCTTTCTCCTTTGAAAGCTAATGGCAGGGAAGGACTACGCCCTATGACTGAAATCAATGCCTAGGTTGAGAGACCTTTATTTCAGGTAATGCTTTTATACCGGGAGTCTTTAGCAATTGAGTATTATGACCAGAGGTAAATAGTTAGGCCATATGGGTTTTACCTTGACATGGTATGGTGGCTTATCAATTTTATCATCATAATTTTGTAGCTAAAAAAAATCCTGTCTTTGTAAATACATGCATCTGCACAGATTACTTATGTGACAGGGGACCAGGGAATGTGCTTTGACCAATCTCTCTTCTTTTTCTCTATGCCAGTAGTTAATTTGGCCAGACCAGTAGCACTTCCATTGTATTTTAGTATTTAGCCATGGAGTGCTCCCACATACATGTAATTTTCTCATACTGCTGTTCTTCTGATATGGCACCAATGGATTAGAGGAAGGCTGATGTAATTCAAATATTTTAAAAAAGGCATTATGTCTTGCCTAAAATTTATCAAAAGATCACACTCAAGGATATTTTGTGGATAATGGTGTGATAAGTAGTAATCATTATGTTTTTATAAATTACAGATTGTATGAAACTTAATTATTTTTATCATGAACCAAGTAGGAACCTTTACAGTGCGGCTGCATTAGGTGTGCTTTTTTGCTTTACTTACATTTTGCAAAAGCTTTTGTGAGAGAGCTACAAAAATGTTTAGCCAAAAAATGTTATCCTCTACTACAAGGAGTAGCTTCATATGAAGAAGGGGGTACATTTCACAAAAGATGACGCTTTGGTAAGGCTCTGTTAGGGATGGCTGTTATGATTTGCAGATAGGTGCCAGGGTGCTGAGTAACTAAGCATATTTATTGAACAAAAATATATGCAGCCTTATGCAGAAAAATATATACAGTGAAAAAATACAAATCCAGATGTAGGCAGGAAAAACCAAATCCAAAAATATGCTGAAATTCAAAGGCAGGAGGTAGACAAACAGAATCAGATTCAGGTAAAAAGATCAAGACAGGCAGAGTTTATGCAATGTCAAATATCAGGCCATGGTCAATTCCGGGAAGTCAAAAACAGATCAATAAGGGGTACAAGGGAACAGGAATGAAACAAGGATTACTGAGATATTGTAAGGAGCAGGAAAAACTGGAAATCAGGACTCAGGAACAAAACGAATTCTGGATAAAAGGTTTCAGGAACAAGACAGGAATCACGAGGCTTGGAGTCAGCAGTTTTAGCTAATAATCCAGTAAAGGGGGGTTGGGGGAACAGGCTTAAGTAGTGCTCTTAATCATAATTTCTCTCAGCTGGATCGAGGGCGTGCACTAGGACAGACTGACCTGGAGGCAGCAAAGCAGCAGTCCTCTTAGAACCAGACCAAAACCCACCCGCCTCCTGTGGCTCGATCAGGAGGAGTGTCTGGAACACACCAGGTCCCCGTTTCAAAACAGGGAGTTCCTTACAGGCTCCATATAGAAAATGTAGTTCAGTTTTGGTCTTGAATATTTACAAATAATTTTTCTAAACAGAGATAACTTAAAGTAATGTAACCAAGCTGAAATGACTCAGGTTGGCCAAGTTTACGCTGGAACAAATGTGCTTAAAGTGGTATATAGCATTTATAATAGTGATGATGCTAATTATTTAGTGAAACTGCAGAAAAAATACACCATTACAAATTTTGCTGAATTAAAAAGTCTCCATAAGAAAATACACCCATTGAATTTAATGATTTGGTGTAAGAAAAAAATTGTTGTGCCCGTAAAACATTGTCATATGTAAAAAAAAAAATTTACCACCTATTGACTTCAATGCATTTTGAGAAATTTCCGGTGTTTACAAATTTTATCGCAGTTTTGCAAATTATTTTGCGAAACAGACAGATTATCTTATCACTAATTTATAAATATATCACAGCAGGAGGCTGATGGACCACGGTGATAACAGGATGGGTTATAATATGGTTCTAGACCAGGGATCCCCGAACTTTTGAACCTGTGAGCAACATTCAGAAGTAAACGGAATTGGGGAGGAACACAAGCAGGAAAAATGTTCTTGGGGTACCAGCTGGGATTGCCTATTTGGTAGCCCCTATGTGGTTGTCAACCTACATTGAGGCTCTGCTTGGCAGGACACCTAGTTTTTATACAACCAAAACTTGCCTCAAATCAATAATAAACACCTACTTTGAAGCCACTGGGAGCAACATCCAAGGGGTTGCATGTTGCTCACAAGCTACTGGTCAGGGATCACTGTTCTAGACCATAGTTTGGGGCTAGCACTGGAACAAGCTGAAGAGCTGGCACTGGAAAAATCTCTGAGCCCTCCTTTGGAGTACAATCAGGAAGAGGGCTGAGTAAAAAATTACATGCAGCATCATCAGTTCAGTAATGTGCGTAACTCAAGGGATAAAAAACAATTTTATTTTGTAGATCCCTGGTAAGGCTTCATCTTGAGTATGCAGTGCAGTTTTGGGCCCCAATCCTTAAAAAGTCTATACAGGTAAATAGGCAAAAAGAGTGCAATGACATGCACATCATGTTTATGGGACACAGCAATAAATAAATATTTTATATAAATCTCAACAAGCTTTAAGATAATTGTTAAAAACATATAGACATGTGAGTCTACACTTGTATTGGTAACTGTATTATACTGCTAATCCAGTATATATTTACAATTTACAACATGTCAGAGAAAAGCAATATAATTTAACAATTTAGAATGATTTTATTAAAATGCTGTCTATGGGAGATGGCCTTCCTGTAACCCCCCCAAATAAACCCCAGTTCATATTCATACTCATACCAACATATACACATATATATATATATATATTATATATATATATATATATATAAAACTATATATATAACTATATATATAAATATCTAAACTAATGTTAGACTATGGTATCACAATGTAAGATTTTTGATATACAATATATTATATCCACTGTACAAAATAGGGGTGTGGAAGCACTCTAAAGGCTAAGTAATAGTATATTTAAGTATAATGGAAGTGCTAGTTTTAATGCACATTCCCTGGGACCCTGTCTCAAAAGTAAGTTTACAAAACAGGGGTTTTTAGTTACAAAGTTATGATCATAAAGTTGAAAATCCACAATACCACGTCAAGGTAAACCCCTACATGGCGGTCCCTAACTTGTTTGCCTTTCGGCCATAGTATAAAAAGTCTTACTGCATAGTAGCATTCAGTGTAATCAGTGTCTGTTGAACCTTTGGTTTCAGTGAAAAGGATCTATCCTCCCCTGCCAGTATGCAGCTTTTAAGGGAGAGGAATTGTCCAACCAACGCCCATTTTTAAAAGTATAGGGCCCCATTAGTTTAAGGGGGGGGGGGGTATGGGGTGCTATTAAAAACCACATGAAGCTCAGCCACAGGTTCAACAGACACTGATTACACTGAATGCTACTATGCAGTAAGACTTTTTATACTATTATACTTAAATATACTATTACTTAGCCTTTAGAGTGCTTCCACACCCCTATTTTGTACGTTGTATTGTTGCCGGAAGCTGTGGCTGAGCTTCATGTGGTTTTTAATAGCACCCCATACCCCCCCTTAAACTAAGGTTTGATTTACCTTACATCATACTGGATCATATGATGGCTCCTGCTCCCATCTTGCTCCCAGGCTGCTTCTGTCTTCATCTCTCCCCCAGGCTTCCTTCCTTCTCCAGGCTCCTCTATACTACTGTCCACTATTCTTTTATCCTGGTTTGTGACACCTGCACCCACAGCTCCCCACTGATATGCAGAGATAAAACCCCACAACTTGCCAACATCCAGTTGAGAGAGTTTCTCACATATAGAAATTAGTTATATGGTTACAGTAGCAACACACAGCCCCCTTTCATCCCCAAGAAACCCTTTGTTGTAAAATTTGGGTGTGACTTGGAATGTAAAATACCTGGAATAACTGACTCTATAGTCAACCCACCCTCATATACAGTGGATGACACATAAATAGAAATATGACCACAAACACATACATATAACATTAATACCCAAAATCGATATTTCTTACATGAATAGCCTTGGTTATTAAGCTTGTTCAAAAAATCATCCAATCCACTCTTAGGGGTACATTTACTAAGGGTCGAATTTTGAAGTGGTAAAACTTTGAAATTCGACCATCAAATTGTAGAAATTCTATAGTCAATAGAGTGAATTTAGCCGTGTTCGATCGAACACGATTCGAACAATTTAATTGGTCGATCGAACGATTTTCAAATGGTCGAATATTCAAAGTTTTTCAAATTAATTTTGGCCTATTCAATGGTCTAAGTACCCAAAAATTACTTTGAAATTCTAAGTTTTTGAATTCGAAAATTCACTTCGAATTCACTTCATAGTAAATGGGCCCCCTTAAGTCATGAATAGCTATAACAACATCACCCAGCAAGGCATTCCATGACCACACTGCCCTCACTGTGCATGAAAAACCGCCTAAAATGCTTCATATAGAAGTTCTAGAGGGGTGGCCTCTGGTACATCCAAGCCACTCTTAAAAGCATTAACAAAATCAGCCACCACAACAACATCTGGTAGGGCATTCCACAACCTCACTGCTTCAAATGAAAGTAAAGCATAGGCAACCCTGGAGCTGAATCAGGCTGCTGAGGCATAGCCAACCCTGGAGCTGAAGCAGGCTGCTGCTGGGTATACGGCTCTGGAACTGGTACTGGGGACAATGGTCACAAATAGCTAAACCTAGCAGAAGAGCAAATGAAAACCATATATGCTGTGCAAACCGCAACAGAGACATTTGCTGAAGAGGATCAGTGTGCTACTGCAAACAAGTAACCTCACATTGTCACCCTCTGAGAGGCAGCCTCTGGACACAGAAAGAACCAGGCTTAGAAAGGAATTCCTGATGGGATATGAGAAGAAGACAAGGAACATGAATATTACAATCTTATTTCTAAGAGTATTCTTTGCATTAATAACCTTTTAATTCCAAGAGTCCAAGATAGTTTAAAATTTAAATTCTTCCTGGCCACTCACCATGGCTGGTGTCAGAGTAAAAACAGTTTTCCCAGGAAAGGTGTTAGAAACCCCAGGCTTCAGTAAGGATGCATGGAATGCATAGTAGATATGCCAAGTTATAATTAGGTTTAACCGAAACGTAGCAGGATTAATCTGTTGAGCAAGAATGAAGACCTAATACGCATTGGCAAGTTTCTTACCATGGCAAATGAGCTTGAGATTGGTAGTGGGTAGTGTGGTAGAGTGCCCAAGGAAAAGTGTAAAAAGGTGTGTTTTACCTTTGATTTCTCCCCAATAGGAGATGAAAGCTGCAAGGGAGATGTTACTAATCAGAGCACAGTCTCCCTGTTTAATGGATATTGCTATCTGGCACTGGCACTGGATGCTATAGTGTTCTAGAAGGAACAGGCAATCCATTCCAGTGGTCCAGTTCGCATTTTGGAGCTCACCTTCCACAAGAAGGCTATCCTGTGGAAAGGGCATTTAAACTTAATTGGAAGTTTAGAGAGGGTCTCTCAGCAGGGCAGAGCAAGTAGGAGACCTGGTTGTGTAGGAGACCTGGTTGTGTTAGGAACTCCCAGAGGAGCTGGGAGTGCTGCCTGATACTGAGTGAAGCAGAGGGAGCCGTGGCTGTGATTTAGAGCCAGATTTTGTTGTATGTATGGGACATTGAGGAAAAGCCAGGAGGCTAAGAAGTTCACTCAAAGACTGTGAGTACAGGGGTGACCCCAACCTATGTTTTGACTGGTAGTCCTCAAGGGGCCCATCCTAGTCAGGGACTGCTCCAAGGTAGTGCCCAGAGGGCTAGTTTTTATTTTATGATGTGTTTGTATGATACAATGGTCACCCCTGTGTCTGTGGATAATGGACTGTTTGTTTGTTTAAAATGGGAAAATAAACTGCTGTTTTCCTTGAAGAAGCCTGTGTCAATGTCTTTATGCTCCTTTGTCCTATGCTGCCTGCCTACCATTGACTAATTCCCCCCAAAAGTTACATGTGCAAGCTGCCAGTTTGCAACAGTAGCCACCATTCCTGAAGTCCAAATCAGCATTTCTTTTATGGTCAGCAAAAAAACTTAAATTGCATTGAGTTAAGGCATTATTTCTTGCAAAGTTTAAGGTTGACAAAAAACCTCCTATTGTATCAAGGAATGGTAAAATGCATGAACAGACTATATATTGAAAACTAAGGTCCTTTGCATATAGTTTACCTTCTTACATGTGCTGTAGTTGTAAGAATGCAAATAAACATATTATATACATTATATTAATGATGGATTTGGGAAAAAAAGATCACGAAAGATTACTTCAACAGCATAACAGAGGGAGTGATATCTATTAACCTGCCCATGCGGAAAATATTAAGTAAGACTTTGCAATTGGTAAAATAGGCTTTTGAAGCATGTACAACATATTGAATATAAGAGCGAAGCAGCCTCAGTCAGTAGACATTTGCTTGAATATCATAAAAGCAGTTGCATGTTCCTTTATTTTTGATAAAAATGTCAAGAATAGGGGGAGCTATAGAAACAGATTTTATTACTTTGAGAAAGTGAGTGGATTTTCTTTTTGAATTCATTATGACTCAGGGGTCTAAATGAAAGTATACCCTCCAATCTTATCTTGGCTAAATGACAAGGCTTGTAACATGGAAGCACACATCAGGTAAATGAATCATGCATCAGACATGACATTCACAAAACTTTATGACAGATTGTTGCATATATTTTTGTGGATAAAAACAATGCAAAGACTACACTAATCATTGTTTCTTTTTTGTTCCAGAGAAGGTTTATTGCTCCTATATAATTTATAATGATCCACTCTGCCTCTACATACTCTAAGGGGCAAATTCACTAAGAATCGAAGTTGCGCCAGGCGCAACTTCGACGCTCTTCACCGCACTTCGCCAGGCAAATTTTCGCCAGCGCTCCGCAAATTCACTAAAATGCGAAGTTGCGCACAGGGGTAGCGTAAGTTTGCGAAGTTGCGCTAGCGTTGATTCGCTATATAAAGTGAAGTTGCGCTAGCGAAGGCTAATTTGCATACGGCGCGAAATTCAAATTTCAATGGAGGAACACGTATCTGCACTACAAATGCCTAGAAAACCTTCAAATCTGCAAATAAAAATTTTATTTTGCCCTACAGATGTGCCCACTGTCTAGGTAAGTTGCCATGAGTCAGGAAAAGTAGGGGGGAGGAAGGGGAGCCCCAAAAAAATTTTGATCTTTTTCAGCCTATCACCCATCATGTAGAAAACACGCCAGCGTTTTTTGGGACTTAGAAAAAATTTTGACTTTTTTTGAAACAATCCCTATCTACTCTATTGCGCTTCGCCAGGTCTGAGGTGGCGAAGGAAGTCTAGCGTAAAAGGTAGTGTTCGCTACACTGCGCAAGTTAGTGAATTTGCGTAGTTTCGTCGCTAGCGAAAATTCGCCTGGCGTAAGGTTGCGAAGTAACACTAGCGAAACTACGCCAGCGTTCGTTAGTGAATTTGCGCAGTAGCGAAAATGCCGAACGCTAGCGAAAAAACGCTAGCGTTCGGCGCTTCACGCCTTAGTGAATTTGCCCCTAAGAGTTGAGGTTCCTGCTTACATCCTCATGAAAGGCAATTAAATTTGTCTGGCATGATTGGTTACTCATAAAACCATGCTGGAGCAAACTCATACTATTATGACTTGCAATGAAGTCAAGTATATTATCCCTTAATACCCTTTCAAATAGCTTTCCTACCACTGACATCAAACTAACAGGCCTATAGTTTTGAGGCTGAGAATGGGATCCCTTTCTGAATAGTGGCTCCATATTAGCAATTTGTCAGTCTCTCTGCACCATGCCAGAACTCAATGAATCCTGAAAGATGAACTAGGTTTGGCAATCACAGAGCTAACCTTGTTTAGTACCCTAGGATGAATACCATCAGTCCTGGAACTTTGTTTATTAATTTTTTTGTATATAGGCTTTCCCCCCCCCATCAGTTAACAATTACCCCCCCCCCCTCTCTCCCTCCTTGTATACTTACTACCTTCGATTCCTGCTGGGTTGATGCAGGACTTTGCCTTCCTCCAGAGTCCAAGCAAATAAGTCCAATGTTATAGTCCAATATTATAGTCCAATGTTATAGTCCAATGCTGTAGTCCAACGATATAGTCCAATGTTATAGTGTCATGTTATTGTTCGATGTTTTAGTCCAAAGTTATAGACCAATGTTATAGTCCAATGTTATAGTCCAATATTCTGCTTACCGCGGGTTGTGTTTTAGCTTATGGGGCAATGGCTACCCTAACGGGCCTATCATACTGCTTTGCGGTGTTCACCTGCGTCCTCCTAGGTGGCAGACCAATGATTGTATACAGTTCTATAAAACTTGTAGGAGTACTTCTTGGGGTAATTCTGGGGGGTATGTTACTTTCCCTCATCCTTTACTGTCTGTCATCCAGCCAGTTGTTTACCTCGTGCGGGTTGGTGAAGAAGAGGGTTCTGCCATCTGCTATGACTCTCAGTCTAGCCGGGTACCTCATGGCGTATTCAAGTTTGGCCTCCCTGAGTCTTCTTTTGGCTTCAAAGAACTTTGCCAGCTGCTTTTGTACCTCGGTTGAGAAATCTGCATATATCAATATTGTTTGCGCTTGGTACCTGAGTGGGCCTTTGTTGCGGGCTAGCTTTAGGATGCAGTCCCTGTCCCTGACATTTAACAGTTTTCCTATTATGGGCCTGGCGGGGCATAGATGGGATTCTATGGGCCCTTTCTATTGTGAATGTAGTAGATAAATTGGGCTCCCCCAGTACCTCTTTCAGCCACTTCTCAAGGAAATGTTCCGGGGCAGTACTCTCCTCACGTTCCGGCATCCCCACGAACCTGAGGTTGTTCCTGCTTAACCTGTTCTCCAGGTCATCCGCCTTGTACTGGCACTCCATGAGGGCTTTATGCAGATCTTGGACCACGCCCTGGTCTCCAACTCGCCCGTGCACTCGCGTAGCTACTGCATTTCCTGCTTTATTATGGACAGGTCGACCTTTATCTCTTGTATTTTGTTGGTGATTAATGTGGTACATGCCTCTCGTATCTCGTGGACCAGGTCCTGTAGTGTCGGCTCTGTTGGTGTTGATGATGCGGGAGGGGAGACTGCGCCATGCTGTGTATCTGTTGCAGGTTTGTCGCCATCTTGGGAATCTCTTCTCCCCATTGCATATCTTTCAAAGCGATTTGCTGCTTCTGAAGAATGTTTCTGTGCTCGGTTCTGCCCCATTATGAATCATTGTGGAAGAGGGCCTCTCTGGTTTGCTGTTCCGTGGTTCTGCCGGTATAGCACGGTAATTACAGGATTATAGGCCTGGGCAACATTCGGCAAGTGCAACTCCTCACATGGGCTGCTGGCCATGCCCCCCCCAACTTTATTTATTTTTACATGTCTCTTTTGAATTTCCTCTTGCATGAACCATGCATCTATTGTATTACTATAATTAGGACTAGGACACCTTTATTTATTGATTCCTTAGTGTAGACCGATGAAAAATAGTTCAGAATCTCTGCTTTCTTCCCTGTTCTCATAGACCAACTGACCCCCCTCTGATATTAAGGGTCCCACCCCATACTGTTTTGTTTTTTTACTATTTACATATTTTAAAATTAATTTTGGACTAATTTTACTCCTCACTGCATCTCTATTTTAGCTTGTCTGATAGCTTTTTTGCATGATTTATTGGCCATCTTGTCATTTCTTACCAGCTTCAACACCACCACAATGGTTTTGCTGACAGCGTTCCATGCTTACAAGGGGACTGTATTGACATGTATATTTATTAAGCAGCATTTTAAAGACATCCCACTTTTCTTCTGTGTTTAACCCTGCGAACAGCCTTTCCCAGGTAATATGCTGCAGAGATGCCCTTATACTGGCAAAGTTTGTAAGTCTAAAATTAAATGTTTTAGTTACTCCCTTATAGAGTTGTTTCTGCAACATAATCTCACCCACAAAATGCTAGAGATAAGTTCAGTATTATGAGTTATTACCAGGTCCAAAAGAGAGTTATTCCTAGTTGGTTTGTGAATGAGCTGAAATAAAAAGTTGTCATTAAGCATATTTGCAATCCCACTATCTTTTTCTGACTTGGCAATTCCATTACCCCAATTAATGTCTGGATAATTGAAGTCACCCATAATAATAACTTGAACTAGTTGAGAAGCTGCCTCTATTTGTAAGAGTAGATGGGCTTCATTCACATCACCAAAGATCATTTTTATAACCTTTTGCCCAGTCGAAATCTCAACCCAAAGGGATTCCACACCCTCCCCAGTGCCATCCATTCTTATTTTTTAGAGCACGGCTTTTATTCAGGTTTTACATAAAGACAAACTCCTCCACACTTTTTGATCCCTCTTTCCCTCCTAAAAAGAGTGAAACCATTTAAATTCACAGCCAAATCACATGTTTTATCCCACCAGGTCTCAGTTATACCAATTTTCATAATTTCTAGTATATGCAATTAACTCTAGCGCTCCCATTTTACCTGACAAACCCCGTGCAATTGCCAGTATATATCTGAGGTTACTACTTTTTCCTATAAGTACATTATTCAATGGAGAATTAGATATAAAGGGTACTATCAGCCAGTTTATTTTGTAATAGAGGGCTCTCCCTAGCTGTAAACTTTATGTCCCCCACACTCCTCCCCATGACCCCTTACTAATCCCACTGTCCCATCTACCCTAACTTTCCCAAAATACTCTGGCTTACCCTCCCCCTCACCTAGTTCAAACACTCCTCCAACCTCTTAGCCATTCTTTCCCCTAGCACAGTGGACCCTCTTCCATTGAGGTGCAATCCATCACGACTATATAGATTATACCCTAAGGAAAAATCATCCCAGTGCTCTAGGAGGCCCCTTCCTTCGTACACCAAGATTTTAGCCACATATTTAACTCCCTAAGCCCCCCCTGTCTTCCTAAACTTGCACGTGGTACAGGCAAAATTTCCAAAAAATTACATTGGAAGACCTTCCCTTCTTAGAGCCTAGATCCCTAAACACCTTCTTTTATGGTCCTCCGTCTAACATTAATTTTGTTGTTAGCACCAATATGTACTAAGACAGCTGGTCATGCCCAGCTCCACCCAATAATTTGTCTACCCAATCAACCATATGCCGAACCCTGGCACCAGGAAGACAGTCGGATTGTAGTGATCCGAATCACAAATTACCCCATCCACTTTCTTAAAGGGGGACTCCACAAAACATAACTTAAACTTTTTGAAAAGTAAACATAATTTGAAGCAACTTTGCACTATACATCAATTAAAAAATATGCAGACATTTTATGATTTTTAATGGTTTCTGACAGTTCCCTAAGCATAGCCCTCTGCTCTCCTGCTGAGCTGGCTGACTACTGTAACTCTGTAACTTTGTATCAACAGCCAGCTGTCCTTAGACTGCATCCTCCAAACAATCCGTCCCACAATTCCCTGCACATGTGATTTCAATAAGGGGTAATGTGGGATATATATATATATATAGTGAGCAAGAGACTCCTCTCAAGATTCCCAATAAACCACATTGTTGTAATTTGTTGCTTTTGGACTCTAACACGAGCCTCTAAAGTGGCAATTTGCGCACAACTGTCACAGAGGTAAGCAGCAAATCTGCATACACATGCCAGACTATACACTGGGTCAGCACTCATTATGCTAGTTATAGATTAGAAAAAACAGGAATAAAAAAAATTTGAATTTAGAACAAACTTTGTTTTTACCTTGTTTAAACCTCCTTTCGTTTGAAACTCCTGTGTTTGTAAATTCACTTACAGATCACCTACTAACTCCTGTGTTTGTAATACCACTTAAGGCACTCATTTAAAGAGTAACTATCTATTAGAGCAAGCTTCACTGGCGTTCCAAGGGTTCTATTTATACAGTCAGGTGCACTTATCAAAACCCACCCACCTCATACTGCAAGAAATGTAACTGCAAAGTAAAGCATCTACTGGCAAACTAGCTGTAAACACAATCACAATCAGCATCTGAAACTGAAAAGCTTTTAAAAAAATAATCCACATTAGTTAAATATACAAACCCTTTTCTAAAATAATAGTTAATTATGAAAATGTATCTTTCTTTCTCGATTTGTTTGCTTCATGTTGCTTTTTACCAGTCACCAGCGTGTTAGTAAGCCAGTCTTTGACAAGCTCTATAGATCAAGCGAGAATGGGAGAAATATCTGTGGATAAGTTCTCATAGTAGCTCATGTGAGGAACAGCAAGAAACTGAGGTATATTAGATATGGTTAAGATATGGTTATAATTAGTTAATAGGCAGTTGATCAGGATCCAGCTTTAATGCTGTTGCCCAAGTTGTTGATTTCCACACATATTTTTTCTCTCTCCTCCATGCATACATTTTGTAATTTTTTTGCTGGCTGTTGTGCTCATGGTGGATATAACACATGCTATTTTTAATGAATTGTTGGATATGTTGATTTTATTTTATCACTTTTGTAGATAACTTTTAGGTTTTAACCATTCTATTCTTCAACCTAATATATGGCAGATTGTGCACTACTGTAATGGGTTATTTTTCAACCACGCTTATTTTGTTGTTGAATTTGTCTAGATTCTCAGTTTAACCCTGATGCACGCCAGGCTTCATTCCTCTCTATATAATATAGCTTTGGAGGATAAAGTTAAACAATAATTCTTTTTTTTGGAGGGGGGGGGTTTACACTGTTTTTTAATTAAGTATACTAGAAAGTTGAGTAGGATTCCACTTTCTACTTTCAGTATTTGGGTGGACAGCACCTTTAACTGTTGCTATCTTAGTTACAAATTCTTGATTCCATCATTTATAAAAAGTCTAAAAATAGTTACATATATTCATTTGAAAATGTATCTGAACAATTTGAATTACTTGATTTTTTCCCCTAATATTAATGTTTTCTTGTGTTACTGTAGGTGAACACACCCACATGGTGACTGTTAGATATAGCCAAGTTCTGTCATCAGCTGAAAAATACATTGGTTTTAAAAAGCAACCCACACACACCTTTTTACCCATAAAGTGGATAAAAAGGGGACCTTTTTACCCATAAAGTGGATCACCGTACCAGAGGCCACCCCTTTAGACTAGAAGAAAAGAACTTTCATTTGAAGCAACGTAGAGGGTTCTTCACAGTCAGGACAGTGAGGTTGTGGAATGCACTGCCGGGTGATGTTGTGATGGCTGATTCAGTTAATGTCTTTAAGAATGGCTTGGATGATTTTTTGGACAGACATAATATTAAAGGCTATTGTGATACTAAACTCTATAGTTAATATAGGTATGGGTATATAGAATTTTAATTAAAAGTAGGGAGGGGTGTGTGTATGGATGCTGGGTTTTCATTTGGAGGGGTTGAACTTGATGGACTTTGTCTTTTTTCAACCCAATTTAACTATGTAACTATGTAACTATGTAACCTACTTTTTTGTACAGCTCAACAAAATGCAGATGCTCCATTTATTGAACAGTAATTTTTTTTTAAAAATGGAAAGACAGAATTCATCACAAGGACATTTTCTTGACAATTTAAGCTCTCTAAAACAGTCTAAAAAAACTAATGTGAGGGGACATGATTACACTTTACAAGTACATTAGAGAACATTAGAGTACATAGACAAATAGCAGGAGATCTTTTTACCCATAAAGAGGATCACCGTACCAGAGGCCACCCCTTCAGACTAGAAGAAAAGAACTTTCATTTGAAGCAACGTAGGTGGTTCTTCACAGTGAGGTTGTGGAATGCACTGCTGGGTGATGTTGTGATGGCTGATTCTGTTAATGCTTTTAAGAGGGGCTTGGATGATTTCTTGGACAGACATAATATCAAAGACTATTGTGATACTAAACTAAATAGTTAGTATAGATATGGCATATATAATTTATGTGAAAGTATGGAGGGGTGTGTGTATGGATGCTGGGTTTATCATTTGGAGGGGTTGAACTTGGACCTGGACTTTCTTTCAACCTGATTTAACTATGTAACTATGTGCTGACTTTTCTAAAAATAGCCTAAAAATATTGCAATTTCCCACATTTATTTCCCACAATTTGCTTTAGCACAGCTTTGCAGTATGGTAGTTTGGGGTAGAAAGACGTAATTACCCATTTTGGATTCAGCAGAATGTGCACTTTTCAAAAATATATGAGTTTGGGGGGTCTTTGTACTGTTAGTGGGTATTGTGGCACATTATATGCAGTCAGAGGGTTTTGTATTATATGCAGTCAGAGGGTTTTGTTCACAAAAGGCAAAATTGTCAGTCGAGAAAATTCATATACACTAGTTTCATTTGGGTCAGTACATGCCATCTGCTATGGAATATCTATGTATATTGCCCATTAAACTGTTCAGTAGACCTTTGGCATTCATATTTAGGGTGGTTTCTCATTGTATGTAAGAAATTGGGTGAGATAAAAGTGACAAATTGCAATATTTCTAGGCGATTTTCAGAAATCTCGTAAAAAACGCTGCCATTAGCATAGCTTTGCAGTATGGTAATTTGGGGTAGAAAGACATAATTACTCTTTTTGGATTTGTCAGAATGTGCACTTTCCAAAAATATATGGTTTGGGGTTTTGTACTGTTCAGGGGTCTTGTGGCATGTCATATGCAGTCAGGGGCCTTTGTTCACAGAAAGTGAAATTGTCAGCTGAGAAAATTCATATGCACTATTTTCAATTGGGGTCCATACACAGGGCCTTTTAAGGCCTTTGTGGGCACTGGGCAAAGAGCCAATTGGAGGGCTCCACAACCCTGGTGTGTGCAGCGTGCCAAAATTTTTGTGAAACCACACTGACTTTTTGGCCACACCTCCAAATGTTGCACCCATTTAACAAATTATTATTCAGTCATGCTAGTATTAAATGGATAATCAGAATATTAAATGCAGATCTGACAGTATACTACATTTACTACAAAAAAATGGATATTTAGCATATTTACACTAGCTGTTCCAGTATAATCACTGTAGAAATGGCCAATGAGCACTCCATTAATCCCAGACAAGCAAGTAAGATGACTAAAACATGGACAATGAACAGAAAGTCTCTGCGACATTGTCTGTGCTTGTGGCAGATTGGCAGTAAGGCAGAGCCAAGAGAAGCAACTCTGAGAAAACATAAATCTGATTAAGTAGTGAAACTGTGGAAGTGGAGCTCCCTGTTTATTAAAGGGGTTGTTCACCTTTAATATAACTGTTAGTTTAATGTAGAGAGGGATATTCTGAGACAATTTGCAATTGGTTTTAATTTATTATTATTTGCAGCCTTTAATTATATAGCTTTTTATTCAGCACAATAGTTTATGGACTGCCTGGGGACTACTCTGTGACCCCCATTTGAAAGCCATGTCAGAAGAAAAAGGCAAATAAATTAAAAACTGAAGGATGGACACAGTCGCTATTACATGTATAAATACATATGGGGCCATATGCTCAACACGTTTCGTGGCCATACACTCAACGCCATACGCTCAACGTATTTCGTGGCTACCTGCCACTTCTGGCGGCACACTGGATGGCCGCTGAGTCAGCAAGTGCTCCCACTATCTTTTTGTTTTGTCTCTGGACTCCATGTTCATGTGTCTTTTTCAACCTAAGTTACTACGTCATGGTCTTTTTGAATTTTCCTTAGCTTCACCAAGCTGCACCAGCTTTCTACAAACTTATTGAACAGAGCTCACTCAAAGCCTCAGGTGGCAACTAACTTATTCAAACACCTATACTGGCTTTTCATACTAAGGGGCAAATTTACTTACTTCCGAAGTTGCGCCAGCATTGTCTTCTATGCAGTTCGCCGCACTTCGCCAGGCGTAGATTCGTCAGGGCTGCACAAATTCACAAAGATCCGAAGTTGCGCACAAGTTACCGATCGTTTGCAAAGTTGCGCTAGCGATGTTACGATCAGTGGTTGAAAGTTGCGAATTGAAGGCTTATTTGCATACAGTGCGAAAAAGAAGTTTGAATGGACATGTACTGTATGCTGCAGCAAATAAATAACACTACACAAGCCCAGGGAAAATTAATAAAATTATATAGAGGTGTTCTAATGCCCTACACATGTGCCCACAGTATAATTTAGGTGCTATATGTTAACAGAAGTAGGAGGGATGGAGGGTACCCTAAAAAAAAAAAATTGATCTTTTTCAGCCTATCACCCTATAAACAGTAAAAAAATGTTTTTGGGACTTAGAAAAATTGTAAACTTTTTTTTTTTTTTTACAAACTCCTATCTACTCTATTGCACTTCGCTTGGTCTGACCTGGCGAAGTAAACTCTGGCGAAAGACGCAATGTTCAGAAAAAAAAAACGTAGTAAATTTTCGTACTTTCGCCCCTTCGTCAGAGAGCAACTTCACCTGGCGTTAGGCTGGCGTTGGGCTAGTCTATCTGCTTCGCTAGTGAATTTTCACCAGGAACACTTTTAGTAAATTGGCAAAGTGGCAAAATGACGTAACGCTGGCGAATTTTCGCTAGCGCTAGCCACTTCGCCAGTTAGTGAATTTGCCCCCATATGAGCACAATTTACTTGTGTCAATAGAAACACAAATTGTATTATTTCCAGACCCAGATTTGTGGCAAGGCCACAAAGGCCCAGGTTAGGATGGCAAAATTTTAGGGGTGCATGCTGCCCAGTCGCATTTTAAGGAGCACTGGGGATGCACAGCTCCCCAGGGGGTTAGTGCAAGTGAAGGCAGGTGGGAGCTAAACCATGCCACCTAGGAGCCTGATTGTTTCTAATGCAGCACAGGAAACAATATTAGCATACAATTAAAGGCATACTGTTCTGATTTAATGGGGTCATATCTTATACTGCATTACTCATGGCAAATAATTCATTCTACCAGTTAAAATTTTATTCTCAAACCAATAAATGTATTTTTTAGCTTTAATAATGGTAGATAGGCAGGGTAAGGGATGATGGGATAATTGCCTCTAACTATATATTATTTGGGGTGTCTATATTGTTGCATTTGGTATCCCTAAACCCAGAACAAATGCCATGATTCCGATTATGGTTCAGACTTCTTCCTATAACAGCTGCCTTTTGCTTCCTACATTCGAGCAATGGGAATTAGGCAGTGGCACCTTTAAATGTTTGAACTTTACACCAAGCATGATGCAAGGCCGGGTCAGGCCAGCCAGGCGCCCTAGGCAACCCAACCGGACAAACCCCCCCAGAAGGGAGAGAGGAGACAGAGGGGAGGGACAGAAGGGCAAGCGTCTGAGAGGAGTTAGGGAGGGACAGCGATGGAGGGAGGGGAGAGGTGAGTGACGGAGAGGAGAGAAGGGGACAGTGATGGAGAGAAGGGTGACAGGACACATTCGTCAAACTGAAGATGAGGACGAGTGTGGCGTGCATCCCCACTACCCCACTAGCTCATCACGTATCCTTACAAATACCCTTGGTATCTTACGGTATAATTTATATAGATTCTAGAGAAGTCACTGTAAAATTGTTCACTACAGTATATTACAACTGTATATATAAAATACTTACAGTTTTCTGAACAGTGCTGACTGACGTCACAAGTGCTTAGTGATATATTTAGTGTGACATGGTTCACTGAAATTTGTTGTATTATAAACAATATTGTACCTCATGGTGGTGTAACTATAGAGGAAGCAGACCCCACCGTTGTGTTGGGGGTGTAGTCACGGGAAAGTGGTCTGGTTCCTCTATAGCTGTAAGAAATCCCCCCTCCCCAGCTGCTCTTTTACCTACCCTTACACGAATAGGTGTGAGTGGAAAACCTCAGTGGGTGATCAGGTCGAGGGAGAGCTAATTGGGGCTGCTGTGCATGCTGCCCCCTCCCCCCAAAGATGCTTGTGTGTTCTTTTTATGCCAAATGTACATCCTGTTGTAAAATATGAGTGTATATGAACTGTATAAAAACAGCTTTTGTCCTTGTGCTTTAATATGGTCAAGGAACTCCTTAATGACTTCTATCCTTATAATTTACAGCAGTGGATACATAACTCCCTATTCTTTTTCAAAAATGTGCATGCTAATTCAAATATTCTGAAGCTAATGGCACATAGACCATTTTTCAATAGTGTATTTTTGGTGGTACAGAAATGCCTAAAGCCACCCGTGCCAGTTTCTACTGCTGTAAATTGAAACTTCAGACAGTCTCAAAAACTCATATTTCTAAAAAAACAAACACCTTTACTAGTAATGCTAAGCAGTGCTGTGGGCTAGGGCTGTAGCTAGGACAACAAAACACCCAAAATACCTTTGAATTGCTCCTTTCATGAATCATTTTGGGTAAACTAATATAACCCTAATTAGGTTACTGTCTCTTTAAATATCAATTAACCCTTTGCAAACCAGGGCCCTGAATCCCTTTTGCATATGAAAAGTACTGGGAACTGGGATTTACAGTGCAGTGCCTCCACTTAGGGAACACTGAGGAGCACACCTTGGGGGGGGGGGGGGTTCCACTAAGAAAAATAAAACACACAAGTTTGCAATAAAACGAATATATATCTTTATGCAAAACTGTAGTGAAAGACATTGGGCATCTAATACACAATGCGCTTCTGCACTGGGGGACACTTGAGACCTACTGTCCCTAACTCACTATTAGATATCACTCTGACTGTCTCTCCAAGACAATCCTTTGTATTATCACAGTCCCAATCCTCTGGAAGGGGTTAATGCCCATTCAGTTCAGTTCAAATGCTATGTCCCTTTCCAAGAGCTCTAATGTCTCCAAGTAGCAGTAGCTGCACCAAGGTATCTTTTCCTTTGGAGGTAGTAGCCACAGATCTGTCTCTGGCTGCAGCTGCAGGGGTTCCTTTATAAGCTCTGTCTGTAACCCTGTGCATTAAACTCAAATTAATTGCTACAGTATGTTAGCCTATTGGGACCTTCTAGAAAATTTTTCTAAGTTTTTAGAAGTCGAAGTAAAATCGTTAGAATCGTTCAATATGAAGGATTTCATCGTTGATTGAACGATCTTACTTCGACCGAAAACGGCCAAGTTTGATTAAAAAAAACTTCAACTTCGATATTCGAAGTTGAAGTAAACCAATTCGATAGTCGAATTTCTAAGTATTTTCCACTTCGAAATTCGACCCTTGATAAATCTGCCCCTTAATTTAGTAGGTGTAAACCATATATATAGTGAATAAAGTACCACCTATTGTAAAATATAAGGATATTATAAGTCACCGAAGAGTTCCATGACCATATAAAAGCACAAGGCCGAAGACCGAGTACTTTTATACAGGTCATGGAACTCTGAAGTTAATTCTGATACCCGCATATTTTCCAACATGGGGTACTTTATTAATGATAATACACAGGTTATAGTGAGTCGTGTGACAAAAAATTACATCACTAACCTCCATTTATAACTGATGACATCAGTAAGAGCCAT
The DNA here is from genome assembly GCF_017654675.1 of Xenopus laevis. Lineage (NCBI taxonomy): Eukaryota > Metazoa > Chordata > Amphibia > Anura > Pipidae > Xenopus > Xenopus laevis. The sequence goes on from NC_054382.1 coordinate 59,851,959, forward strand.
TTATAAGGCTATAATTTACAGGATAGTCATGGCTTTTGTGTATATTTATATATGCATATATATGCACTGGAAGTTAATTAGAGGGGTTGAGTGTGATTGACTGTTGTACTTTTTAACCAATATTAACTATGTAACAACATTAAAATATTAGGATAGGTAAAGGCCTAAGACACTAGTAACTAGTTTGCAAAATGTTAGCACACTCAAATGTTTTGGCACTGTGTCCCTTGATTTCACATACATTCTGAAGATCAAATAATGCAAAAGCATTTTTTTAAGGGGAAGTGATTTTCTTAGACACTAATTTTACTGACGTCAAATGCATAGCAATCTCTCATGTTTAGATAGAGGAAAATGACAGAAATACTAAGAGGGCTGTTTGCAATTTTTCAAAGAGTTTTCCTCAGGTTTTTAGCAGAATTATTTGTCTGCTTGCCACCCACTGCAGAATGCAGAATCTATGAATAAATTACATCAATGCATAATTTAGCCCACACGTGGGTGTGCTATAGAAGTGTAATAACAGTGTGATACAAGCATATGCTGCTTCTTGCTTGTGTTCTGAGACCCAGTTAAAGTGAAAACTCCTAGCAACTCCTGGCCTCTGTACATAAATTTCACCTTTAGCCTGTTGTCACTCTGAAGGATACCTGCCAAACAGTTGGTAAAGGATCACATAATGAATAGTTGTCAATTGATAGAAGTAGCCAATGATCAGGACCACAGATGCTTCTTGCAAACAAATGAACTTTATTTACTTTATTAATTATCATATCATCTGGTGATATCAGTAGTATTTTTCTTGAACAGCATATGTAGCATGTTCTGCACACGTTGCTGTTCAATAGGGACAGGAAAAGGGAGATATGTACTGTTCAATAGGGACAGGAAAAGGGAGATATGTAGGGTTCCCATTCCTAATCATCACTTAGCAATTATTAAGATGTGAAAATTAGGGAGCACTGGCAGTCAAAGGCATCAGCAGAGCCATGTTTTGTGGTGCAGACAGGTCTGCCTTGCGTCCCCCTCCAGTGCTGCACTCTGCAATTTAGTTCGATTTTTCATTAAATGGAAGCATATATTGCACCTATAGTCTCTGTAACTGAACAGACCACTGAACCCCACTGCGAGTTTTTTTTAAAAAAAATATTTTGTTTTCTTTAGATACAATATACAATAAATCAATCTGCCATTGTGGTCACCTGTCCTCTTGTTATACTGTTAATAATAATTATTTTGGACAGTAAAGTTTCACTATGAATGATTATAGCCTATTTATACATTTTTAAACAACATCAGGAACATCAGAAAAATCATTTAAAATCAGATGCATTTGTTTTGATACAGTTATCAAAATGGTTTCACTTGCATTGTATTGTTTTAGTGTATATCATTCAAAGCAATAAGCCGTCATTTTTCTGAGGTAATGCAATAAAACTTGCATGTTTGCTTTGTTTCTACTGATTTCTAGCAATGAGTAGTCACAAACTGACAAATAACTGATTGGTTACAATGTGTCAATATGCTTGGCAAATGAATCATATCTAACTACATTGTTTTGTTGTATAAAATCATAGGTGTTCAGGTCTAAATGTTATAAAATTTACAAATAGTGATGAGCGAATTTATTCGCCAGGTGCGAATTCTCAGCGAATTCCCGCAATTCGCAAAACTGCTGGGAAAATTAGCCGACATTAAAAAAAATGGACGTCGGCGTCAAAAACGAGACGCCGGCGCCGTTTTGCACATTTTTCGTCATTTCGCTAATTTCGCTGGAAATTCGCAAATTTTTCGGCAAAGCAAAATGCCACAAATTCACCCATCACTATTTACAAACACTAGTTTCTCTTATTGAACAAATTATAAGTTATAATGCATCTACTCTGAGTTCACTGTATAAAACCATTGAAACTGAGGTCACCTTCCTTTAAGAGAACATGTAACTCTTATGCGAATGACTTATAAATGTAGCACATGTTTGACTTTAACATTTTGGATTACAGCACATTTCAATAAAACCTTATGAAGGTTAGAATGTCAAAAATTCTTCCATGGACCATTCGTCACATGACCGTAATAATTCACACTGTCAGATTTTTGTTCTAGTCTATGTATCTGCATAATTCTGAGACAGTTGCCATAGTATTGTCAAATATATTATAGCTCGAATATATAAAAAAAATCACTGTGCATCTGTCAAAATCTAAAATGTTTCTGGGAAAGGCAGCTGGATTTGTCAGAGCATATGTTGATGCTCCCAGATCTTAGCATAGTATTTATTCCTTCAGCTGGCACATGATAAAATGTCTGCTTTATAAATTAGAACTGTTTAGAGATGCAATTCTGTTGCTTGGCACATGATGCAACAAGTGGATTGTGAGATATGTGAACTTGTCCACATTTTTTAGCTAATGAATGCTTTGTTGAATTGTAAAATAAATATTTTACATGTATTATGTGCTAATGAAATAATTTGATAATGTAATAATTATTGTTCTGTGAGGGATAATTTATCTTGAACCCTGAGGTATTCTGAAAAATACCACAATCACAGCACCTGATACAAAAAATGCTCCAAGTTGTGGCAAATACATTCGTTTCAAAAGACAGGTGAATGCCTTTTCAGTAAGTAAGAAAAAATAGCCTTACTGAATGTCAGGAGCCTCCAGTGGAGGAGAAGTCCAGACCAAGGAGGAAGCTCTTGGCCAAGAGCCCAGAATGTGGGAACACATCACATTTTTCATACCAATGCAGGACCTGAGTCCATTTTGCTCTCATGGCAGTGCCTCCACCTGATGGGATCCGTGAATACACCTGTGGGCAGCACCATTAGGAAAACATTCAAACACACAAAGTACTGTGTAACAAATAACGTTATGTAGAAGAAAGGCAAAGTAAAATACATTTACATATTAATTGACCCACTGCCCTGGGAATGTATGCAGTCCAAATCTTGGCCCTCCGTACCAGGCAAAGTCCCACAACTCTTTGGCAGACAAAGAGTCTTGGTCCCTTTTCCCCAAAAGAGTACAATTGTCCCCAGGTAGCACTACCTGCCCAAATACCTTTCCCACTGGACAACTCACCCGGGTAGGTTCCTCCAGAGCTGGAACAGGTATCCACAGCGAAAAAGTCCTTAGAAGCTCCAGGCTCTCCTAGCGGAGCACACAACTTGCTTTAAACCTTCAGGGTATAGCTCCCAATGCTGTCTACAGCGCTAGCACGCAGAATTCCTCCTCTGCAGAACTAGAGTTCCCAGTACTCTCCATAGCATGAGCACAATAGAAATCCAGATTTGAAAATCAGAAGCTTCAGACCCTCCTGGTCTAGCTCCCAGGCATGTGGCTGCCACACCCCAGCCTCAGATGCCTCCTGCTTCTACATCTTGGCGCCCAGATTCTTACTCTCACTCTGAAGTAAAATCAGCAAATCCACACATGAACACATGGCATCTCCTATTTATAGAAAAATGGTGCAGCAGCGACACCTTGTGACACCCTCTGGTATCTGCTAGCATGCTGCACAGGGACAAGGCTCAGCCCCTCCTAAGACCCTAGGAGACCCTGTAGCTGCCCAAACAGGGGATTTCCCACCATGTGGTTTACATTTTGAGGAACAGAGGGGAATTAACCCTCTGTATCCCTACATACTCCTGTTGACCGTCCATGGTGATAGAAGGAGGGGGAGACTGGTCTGGAGAAAAGCTATTTGAGATTGCTGGTTTCACCAGGGAAACATGGAAGACATGGGGAATTTGCATCTCAGAGGGAAGTTGCAGTCGTACAGCCACAGGATTAACGATTTCCAGGATGGGAAATGGACCAACAAATGTTGGGCCCAACTTGGGAGAAGGAAATCTGAGAGTTTCTTGTAAACAGCCACACTTTGTCCCCTACCTTATATTGAGGAGCAGATTTCTGTCTACAGTCAGCATAATTCTTCTGGACCAAAGAACTCCAGATTGGCCTTGGTAGCAGACGAAATGGCAGACATATGAGCCATCTGATCGTCTGTGGCAGGAACATCTGACAAGAGGAAATCCTGGGGAAAGGCTTGAGGATGCTGTCTGTATACTGTCAAGAATGGAGACTTCCCCGTGGAGGTATGAAATGTGTTGTTATGACTGAATTTTGCCCAAGGGAGAAGATCAGACCAATCATCCTGACAGAGGGAGACGTGATTTCTCAGAAATTGTTCTAGTGCCTGATTCACTCACATTGGTTTGCAAATGGTAAGTAGATGAGAATTGAACACAATACCCAGAGTCTTACATAGTCAAAGCCAAAATCGAGGTATGAATTGGGTACCTCTGTCAGAGACTGTTTCTGCTGGAAAGCCATGTAAACGGAAAATGAACCGAGTGAATAGTTGGGAGCGTTCTACCGCTAAGGGAAGTTTCCGAAGAGGAATAAAGTGTGCCATCTTACTGAAGCGGTTGACAACCACCCAAATGACGGTGTTTCCTTTGGAGGGAGGTAGTTCCACAATGAAATCCATGGCAAGGTTAGTCCATGGAGGAGAAGGAATGGGTTGCAGTAGACCACTGGGTCAGGAATGGCTGGGCTTGGAGGTGGCACAAATAGTGCAAGCAGCAACAGAGTCTTTGACGTATTTCCGTATGGTCGGCCACCAGACTAGTCGATTCAAAAGTTCTAAAGTCTTTCCAATGCCAGGGTGACCAGCCTGCTTGGAGCAATGAGTATGCTGCAAAATGGGGAGCTGGAGGTCGAGTGGTACAAACGCCATTCGAATAGGTGTATCTGGAGGAGCAAAAGACTGACTTGACAAAATTTGATTGGCGAACTGAGGAAACAAGGAAGCAATGAGGAATAACAGGATCCAAAGTCTCAGTATGGCGACCTTCACCGGTAAAACTTCTGGAAAGAGCATCTGCTTGGGACCAGGATGATAGGTCAGAACAAAGTTCCCACCTCGCCTGTTAGGGATTCAGACTTTTGAAAGTCTGAATTCCAGATTTTTATGGTCAGTGTAAATAGTGACAGGATGAGGGGCACCCTCCAATATATGATGCCACTCCTCAAGAGCAAGCTTTACAGCCAAGAGTTCACGAGCTCCAATATCGTAGTTCTGCTCCGCTGGGGAGAATTTCTTGGAGAAATGAGCACACGGGTGTAATTTCCCATCAGCCGAGTGTCTTTGGGAAAGAATAGCACTGGCTCCAACATCGGAAGCATCCACCTCAATGAAGAAGGGTAACTGAGGGTCAGGATGACAGAGGACCGTTGATGAAATTAAAGCGTCTTTCAGGGACTGGAAGGCTTCCATGGCAGAAATAGGCCAGGAATTAGGTTTACCTCTCATTCAAATAAGAGCAAGAATGGGGATTATGTGGAGGAAAACCCCTTGATGAAAGCTATTTGAGATTGCTGGTTTCACCAGGGAAACATGGAAGACATGGGGAATTTGCATCTCAGAGGGAAGTTGCAGTCGTACAGCCACAGGATTAACGATTTCCAGGATGGGAAATGGACCAACAAATGTTGGGCCCAACTTGGGAGAAGGAAATCTGAGAGTTTCTTGTAAACAGCCACACTTTGTCCCCTACCTTATATTGAGGAGCAGATTTCTGTCTACAGTCAGCATAATTCTTCTGGACCAAAGAACTCCAGATTGGCCTTGGTAGCAGACGAAATGGCAGACATATGAGCCATCTGATCGTCTGTGGCAGGAACATCTGACAAGAGAAAATCCTGGGGAAAGGCTTGAGGATGCTGTCTGTATACTGTCAAGAATGGAGACTTCCCCGTGGAGGTATGAAATGTGTTGTTATGACTGAATTTTGCCCAAGGGAGAAGATCAGACCAATCATCCTGACAGAGGGAGATGTGATTTCTCAGAAATTGTTCCAGTGCCTGATTCACTCACATTGGTTTGCAAATGGTAAGTAGATGAGAATTGAACACAATACCCAGAGTCTTACATAGTCAAAGCCAAAATCGAGGTATGAATTGGGTACCTCTGTCAGAGACTGTTTCTGCTGGAAAGCCATGTAAACGGAAAATGAACCGAGTGAATAGTTGGGAGCGTTCTACCGCTAAGGGAAGTTTCCGAAGAGGAATAAAGTGTGCCATCTTACTGAAGCGGTTGACAACCACCCAAATGACGGTGTTTCCTTTGGAGGGAGGTAGTTCCACAATGAAATCCATGGCAAGGTTAGTCCATGGAGGAGAAGGAATGGGTTGCAGTAGACCACTGGGTCAGGAATGGCTGGGCTTGGAGGTGGCACAAATAGTGCAAGCAGCAACAGAGTCTTTGACGTATTTCCGTATGGTCGGCCACCAGACTAGTCGATTCAAAAGTTCTAAAGTCTTTCCAATGCCAGGGTGACCAGCCTGCTTGGAGCAATGAGTATGCTGCAAAATGGGGAGCTGGAGGTCGAGTGGTACAAACGCCATTCGAATAGGTGTATCTGGAGGAGCAAAAGACTGACTTGACAAAATTTGATTGGCGAACTGAGGAAACAAGGAAGCAATGAGGAATAACAGGATCCAAAGTCTCAGTATGGCGACCTTCACCGGTAAAACTTCTGGAAAGAGCATCTGCTTGGGACCAGGATGATAGGTCAGAACAAAGTTCCCACCTCGCCTGTTAGGGATTCAGACTTTTGAAAGTCTGAATTCCAGATTTTTATGGTCAGTGTAAATAGTGACAGGATGAGGGGCACCCTCCAATATATGATGCCACTCCTCAAGAGCAAGCTTTACAGCCAAGAGTTCACGAGCTCCAATATCGTAGTTCTGCTCCGCTGGGGAGAATTTCTTGGAGAAATGAGCACACGGGTGTAATTTCCCATCAGCCGAGTGTCTTTGGGAAAGAATAGCACTGGCTCCAACATCGGAAGCATCCACCTCAATGAAGAAGGGTAACTGAGGGTCAGGATGACAGAGGACCGTTGATGAAATTAAAGCGTCTTTCAGGGACTGGAAGGCTTCCATGGCAGAAATAGGCCAGGAATTAGGTTTACCTCTCATTCAAATAAGAGCAAGAATGGGGATTATGTGGAGGAAAACCCCTTGATGAACTGTCGGTAAAGCTGGCCATAGACGCAAAGATCTGATCGTACGAATAGAGGATTTGTATGATATTCGGATCATGTGGGGAGAGTCCTGACATTTTTCATCCGGCGGAGATCGGTCATTTGGTCGATCGGACAGGTTAGAAAATTTCTGTCAGCTGCGGGTAATATCTCTGTGTGTATTGCCGATCGTACGATTTTCAGAGGGAGACTGTCACTAGCTTTGTCGGACATAACTATTGTACGATTGCTGTCAGGGGCAGAACATCGGCTGATCTGTTCTTACTATTTTATATTTGATCTGAATGGTAAGACTTTGATCTTTATGGTTAGTGGCAGGTCGGGAGATGGGAAAGTCCGATCGTACGTTGATTCATACGATCGGATCTTTGCGTCTGTGGCCAGCTTAATAGTTGGCAAACCCTTTGAATCTCTGTATAGCTTGGGTGCTTAAAGGGAGAGGCCACTTCTGGATCACAGAGATCTTAGCGGGGTCCATCTCAAATCCTTCTGGGCAGATGACATAGCTGAGAAAAGGAATTTTGGGCACCTCGAAGACACATTTCTCCAACTTGGCAAAGAGGGAATTTTTCCTTAAGCGAGAGAGTACCTCCCTCACCTGGGAGCGATGACTTTCCAAGTCTTTCGAGAAGATTAAGATGTCACCTAGGTATACGAGCACTGATCTCCCCAAGTAGTCTCAGAAGATGTCGTTCACAAACTCCTGAAAGACAGCGGGGGCATTGCAGAGGCTGAAGGGCATTACCAGGTAGTCATAATGCCCATCTCTGGGCAGAATCACTGCAGTGGCAGGGTTTTCCATGACCGAAGAGGAGGATGGCAACCGAGAAAAGAGAGTGTCCAGTAATTGCCTAAAGCAGACCTATTGATCTTCACAAGCTTCCATGTGGGACGCCAATCCCTTCCGACATCAGGCGTAGCTTCCTCTGTGGGGTCCATGGCCCAATTATAATGTCAGGGGCCTTCCAGGTCCAGTAGCGGAGAAGGCTAGTCCAAGGAGGAAGATCTAGGCCAAGGCAAGCAGCAATAATCGTAGTCAGGGTCAAAGCAGGGGTCAAAAGTCTAGAATCAATCAGTCAAACAATATAATAGCACCCAGGAACACCAGAAATATGAACCTATAATTGGGCAATGAACTGGTGTCCTGGGCGTCTTTTATTTAGAACTTTCACGGCAAGTGGAGTGTCATAACGTCACAAGCTTACGCGTCGACATCATGACGGCAACACCACAACCCACGTGGCACCACCATCCTGGATTTTGCGATGGAACGGACAGGGGACGCTGAGTGCTCCGGACGCTCGTGACACTGAAATTAACTTTGGTCTGACTACCAACTTGAAATCAGGAAGTCAAATTAGAGAGCCTTTAAATACTTTCGTTTTTCCCCCCCTTCCTCTGGATAAAGTATCGGTTAGTTAGGCTTTACTATGCCACTATGATCTTGGATCATTAATCTGTGTAACCCATTTGTATTTCAGAATGCATTGCTGCTTCGGGATGTGTTATCCCGAAACCTTGGGATCTGGGGTGTTCCAAATAAAGGATCTTCCATAATCTGATCACCATACTTTGCCTGCTAAAAATTTAAAATATTAAATACAGTAGGATTGTTTTGCCACCAATATGAATTCGTGTAACTTAGGGTTAAGTACAAGGCACTGTTTTATAATTATACAAAAAAGGGCTGTTCCTGTGCCTTCCAGCCTGATTCCTTAAAAGACATGCTTCTCATAATTTGGAGCTTTCCGAATAACTGACCTCTAGAAAATGGATCCCATACCTGCACTGTGAAATATTAAATGATTGTTGCTTTAGTCTATAGAAGAGTGAAAAGCACTGAAGTTCTGGGTTTTTATTTATTGAGTGTATTATATCCCATTCAAAATGCTTTTTTTTACTCCTGTTTTAGCAGCAATATGTTTATGATATCTTTAGATAGACCAAAAGCACCACTTACTTGATTCAGCAGGGTGCATTCACTTCCTTGGCTGCTCCCAAGCCAAATCCTATACATCAACTTTGTGTGGAAGCAGCACACCTATATACTGGCAGTTGCCTTTTTAGTCCATTTATTGCAGAAAAAAATAGCACAACCTTTTGGAGAGTGCCCCCTTCATCAGGTGCAATCTGAGGAAGAGGCCACTCCCTGAAAGCTTGTGCTATTTTTTGCTGCAATAAATGGACTATAAAATCAATTTCTGGTGTATACAGATGCAGCCACTTTGGTTTGTCTGTTTGACACAGAATAACTAAACACAGATATCCCATTTATCTCATTTAACACAGAAAACTGTGTCACAACATCCCATCTAATTAAAGCATTCACCATTGTGAACAATGGTGCTTTGGTATGCTAATGAAAAGGTTAAATGCATTAAATGAGTTAAGATAACTTTAGATAACACAGTTTCTTCAATTAACTCTGAGTCATGACGCATTTAACTCACAAATCCAAGTGGCTTCATCTGTAGGTGTGCTTCTTCCACACAAAGTCACATCTTTACATAAACTGCACACTGCTTGATTACAACAATATATGTTATGTGTTTTCTTATCAAAGCTGTAGTCATCCTATAGATTTTTATTTTTTTTTTTTATAATTTGCCTGTCATCATTGCACAGTACACGGTAACATTAGTTTGGCATATTTGGGGCATATTTATCATGCTGTGTAAAACTTTGGAGAAGAACCAGTGATGTTACCCATAGATATATAACACAAAAAATATGTGATTGTTTCTCACAACATAGATCCAGTATCAAATGTAAACAGGTCACTCTTCTTGTGCCAAGACATTATGTGGCGTCTGAACACAATCACAATGATATACAGTTTATGCTAATGAAACATGTTCAAGTTTATTGTAGTGACTTCACCTTAACAGGTAAATTGCAGCAATTTTTTTCTTCTCACATTTTCTGATATAGACTGCTGTCCCTTGCTCTATTGCTGTCAAAATGGCCAATGTATTTCCTGCTTTATTCATCTTTCACTACCAACAACTTTATTCTCATTAGCGGAACTACCACGGGTGCAACTGTACCAGGGATCACACCCCCTTGGGTCCTGCTGACGGTTTAGAACACAAAACCACCTAAAAAATTGTCTCGGGAAGGGATTGGGGGGTAGTTTGGGTAGCTAGAGGCCAAACTAATTATACATTAACTATTTACTCAACAATTCACATTTTGCCTTCTTAAAATCCTCCCTTTTAAAAATCAGACCCTTCCTCCTGTCTGCCAATCACCATCACTTTCATATCACATTTTCACCATACATAAAAGCTAGTACCTTTAAGACATTTCTTCTCCCATTCTTATATAACACATCACTAACAGATCAGCATGGTTCACAAAATCTTCAGCAGTCTCTCTCAAGACCTGCCATGGCACAAGCTGCAAAAGAATATTATGTTATAACAGCCTAAAACTAAAATTTTGCACTAGCTATAAACAAAACATTTCACAATTTTCTGCAATACTTTATACCTTGTACCTCCCAGTTATATCATCATCCATACTCATTGAGCAAATTCCAATAACCTTCAGTGCACACTTAGCTTAAACATTTGCAATACAACCAACACATTATTAACTCTCAACATATTACACCATAATGCTAAATGGACATCCGTTGTTGAATGGCCAGCCAACTCCATATAATGGCTTGCTGAGGAAGAAACAACATCATTAGCTTACCCAATCAGAATGGTCCTCAGTACATTCAACTTTGTCCATGGAATCCCCCTCCTGGGAGACATGCTCCTCTAGTTCCTAGTAGTTCCTTGCCAGGGGCCCAATCCTCAATTAAAGGGCACCCTGAGCCTCCTGGTTGGGCCTCTTCCTCCTCCAGAGTTTCTGACTGGGGCTCCTCCTCTAAGGCAGTTGCAAGTTCTGTAACCTCATCAGGCCTAGAACCCCCCAGGTTGTTTGTTGCTGTAGGTGGCCCCAATTGCCCCTCAGTTTTTAATGCCCACCAAATATACGGTAGCGACACTGGAGCTAAGATGGGGACTTGGGTTCTCCTCCGGGCTTTACCAGTTCTTCCTCTAGGGTGGAGTGAATTAGATACAGTTTGAGCAGATCTCTGTTTAATTGTTTGAATTTCCCTCTATCCTGCCTGAGTTCTACCAGATAAACTGGACAATTCTGGTGTTGGCTGAGATACAACTATATAAGGATCAGGCTCCCACCTTAAACACAGCTTGGAACCTTTTTGTGCTTTAGTGTTCTGCATCAACACTTGATCCTCTGGCTTTAACGGTGGTGGCTCCACCTCCTTGTGGCCCTCACAACCTTCCACAACCATCTAGTGGGCCTATCTACCGAACAGCAAAAAAAAGGGGGTATACCCTGTAGTGGCATGCACAGTGTTGTAAACCCACACTACATCCAGCAGAATCTCTAGCAACCTATCATGGTACTCCTCCCCCAGTGTTTGCAACAAATTTAGCAATGTCCAATTAAAAGGCTCACAAACTCTGTTGCCCTGTTGTTGATAGGGGGTTATGTGAGACTTGCACACTCCCTGAAACCTGCAGAGTTCAGTGATCAGCTGTGACTCAAAATTTGGACCCTGGTCTGACAAGAACCGTTGAGGGCAATCGTATGGCCGTATAACATGAGTTATATATCTATCTAGCTGTAGTCTGAGCTGTTTGATCATTTGTCGGCACTACCACAGAAAACTTAGAGAAATGTTCAACAAACACAAAAGCATACCGATACCCTCCCAATGCCCCTGCTATTGTGAAACCGTCTATAGCCACAAGCTCAAATGGCTCCCTGGTCTAGATGTGTAAAGGAAATCTGGTCGAGCCTTATGAATAGCACATTGTGGGCACTGCTGGTACAGTTCCTTGATGACCGCACATAGCCCTGGAGCAAAGAAGTAACGGCAGACTAGCTGCTTAGTCTTTTCCGCCATGAAGTAGACCCCAGTCTCATGCATAATGCGGCACATCTCCCTCAGCTGGGTGGCAGGGACTGCTAGGCCTTCTGCCCCTCCTTCTCCCATTTACTTTGGTAGTATAGCAGCCCATGGCACTCTTGCAGCCTGCCCCAATGCCGCAGCAGCGCAATAGCAACTGGAGCCATCAGGGCCCTCACTTGGCCAGGGAGCCACTGCCCCTTCCTCACCCAATTAAGTACCTGTTGGAGTGAGTGATCCTTCTTTTGGGCCTCTTTCCACTCACCCACAGAGTAGAATTCTTGCATGGGGCCTTCCACCCCCTGCCACCTGTGTATCAGAGGCCTCCTGCCTCCCTCTGGCTCTTATTTTCAGCAGGGGAGTTTCAACCTCTTCTTGATCCTCATCCCACTGCCCAACTAGTACATCTGTCGGGTTAAGGGACTGCGCATCTGCCTTTTGGTCTCAAGTGAATCACAGTCAAACTGTAGCCTGGCCACCCAACACTGCTCCAAGGCCCCCAGCCGTGCAAAGCCCAGGTAGGCCAATGGGTTATTGTCTGTGTAAATGTCCACATGATGCCCTACTAATTATTCAGTAAACTTCTCAGTTCTTGGTAACTTAATATTTAATATTTAGGTCATACATTTAAAAAGGGAACAAAATATTGATGCTTTATTTTATTCTTATTTTGTATTCTTTTATGATGTTTGAACATCACATGAATGCAGACTCTGTATTATCATATAATCTATTTAAATGTTTCAATTTATGTAACCTGCAAATAACTTGCTGAAAGAAAATCAGATGGTTTATGTTTGAAATTAATAAAAAAGATTGAACACCAAAAAGGGAACTAAATCCTTGTCCCCTCCAACCCCCTGTACTGCTCTCTCAATTGTCTTCCCCGCAGCATATAATTCTTCAGAAATTCTTCTGTCTGCTGACCTGCAGTTCTAAAGCACCACCTTCAGTCCTTTAATGAATGACAGTTCCTGCCTTAAGGACTCACTCTTTTCGCTAGTAATCCCTTATTCAACCCTCATAATCCTTTGGCCAAACGTTTTTTTTTACTGTTTTATGGCTCATGTCTGTGTGTCCATTTACTGTGTTGTGGAAGTAGGCTGGGCCCAAAACATTTTGTAGCATGGGGCCCTGTAATTTCTGATGACGGCAATGGGATCAAATATATAAAGTTTAAGGCTCTCCTATTGACTTGTGTTTGTGTTTAGGTACAAATCCAACATCATCTCTGTTTATTATAACAGGCAGAAAATAATTCAGTCTCTCATCCAGAATTGTTGATATAATTTTTATATCTTTGTTCAATTTAATAAATCTGGCTTGTGAATAAGGGTGGCCTGGGCAAGAAAGGAGTCTAGGATTTTAACTGTGTTTCCTGAAATGTCCCCATGGAACCTTCTGATTTTGTGAGGTATTGGAGGTAGGATCAGGGGCCTTCTAAAATGATTAGCTAAATGTTGCTTAATGAATAGTACACAGTTTGGAAACTGCTTTACATGAGAGGTTAAGGGATAGTTAAAGGGGAACTCCACAAAAATATAACTTAAGCTTTTTGAAATGTAAACACAATTCAAGCAAGTTTGCAATATACATCAATTAAAAAATTTGCAGACTTTCATGTTTGTAATGGTTTGGAGCAGTTCACTAAGTCTAGCCCCGCTCTCCTTCTGATCTCTCTGACTACTTTATTGAGCTGGCTGACAACCGTTACTTTGTATCAGCAACCATCTGTCTTCAGCCTGCATCCTCCAAACCCTACAATTCCCTGCACAAGTGATTTCAATAAGGAATAGAACATCATAGTGTAATGCATTGTGGGAGATGTAGTTCCTGCATGCTGTCTGTAAGCTGTGGAGAAGTTGTTACAATTTATAACATCAGTGTTTAGTCCCTCCTTCGCTGCCAGGATTTCAAATTATTCAGAAAGAAAACAACTGTTAAAGTTGTCCAAACACTTTTTTCAATTCAGTTGTTTTTAGATTGTTCCCCAGAAATAAAGACTTTTTTCAGTTACTTTCCATTATTTATTTTTTACGTTTTTTCCAAAATCTAAGTTTAAAGGTGAATGTTCGTGTCTCTGATGTTTCAGTCTGACAGCTCAGTAATTCAGGTGCAGACTCTGAACTGTTACAATTTTGCAACATTGAGTTGATACATTTCTCAGCAGCATCTCTGGGGTATTAGCAATTATTGTATCAATTCTAACAGCTGCCTGTAACGAAACACAGAGAATCTGCTCACCAGGTAAATGTATCCATTTAGGACCCCCCCCTCCCAGAGCTGCTTCAGAAGGAGAGAAATGACACTTTACACTTCAATATTAGAAAAACCATCACACATAGAAAATAGAAAGTCATTGGAAAAAGTTGTTATTTCTGGTGATCTATATGAAAACGACTAGTTGTTTGAAGGTGACGCACCCCTTTAAACAGATGGATTTCAGCATAGAAAATGGCATTTATTCATACTTTTCTAAGAAACCGATAACGGTGATGGGTATATTATCAAATTTGGTTTGGAAGTCAGAGTTCCCATTTAATTCCTGAGGTTGGATAACTGTTCTCAGTTAGGTGGTGGAAGTTGTTTTGTTTTTCTAAATTCTTAATTTGGCTTGAAGACACAAGTTTTGTTGGTTGGATTGCATAATCTTATTTGATACTGACTGTACTTATGATATGACTAGTGATTTGTTGGTCAAAAAAAAAATATAAGTGTGCACCCTATCCTGACCTGTCCAACCCAAGCCCAGACCCTAACCCACCCAACACTACTATTTATAGGCCCGTGCCTGAATTTCCCATCTCTTACCACATGAAAGGGGGTGGGCCAGGTGCATGCCTATAAATAGCCAAAACAAGGAAGCTGGTACAGAAAGGTCTTGGGCAGAGAGAGCGGAAGGATGAGTTCAACCTGAATCTGCCCACGACCTGAAGACAATATGCAAAAGTCTGCCCGTGTCAAAAGTACAGTACTTCTTTGTAGGTTCAAACTCTCTCCAGACATAGAGAAGATGCATGGAAACTTGAGTTTTCTTAACCCTATTTTAACTCTTTCATTTATCATAGGATGTACATCATCAATATCTTACCATATACAGGTCTGCTACATTCCATTGCTCACTTGTTCTGAACTCCTTCTGCTGGCCATTTCAGGTGTCTAGCCAGCACTGCCATAAGGCTAATAACAGGAGTGCATTTGAACTAATCGGTCTACCATTGTCCTAACATGTGACCGACACAGTGCCTTGTGGGAAAAGACTCAATTTTGCAGACCATGCTATGGAAGAAGCACATAGTTTTGCATTCTCCCTTATGGTAGCATGACTGGTATGTAACCCTATTTTAACCCATTCATGTATCATAGGATGTACATCAACAATATCTTACCATATGCAGGCCCTGAATTCCCTTTGCTAAATGAAATGGTACTGGGAATTTCTCTCAATGGCAGTGCCTCCACCTAGTATGATCTGGGCATATACCAATGGGTAGCCCTACTAGGAAACAATAAGTAAACACAAACACGCTGTAACCAATATAACTTAACAATATATATATGTACATATCTATATATCTATATCTATATCTATATCTATATATATATATATATATATATATTTATATATATAACATAATGTTACATAGTCATATAAGCCATAAAAACCCTGGCCTTGTGTCATGTCTCCAGCACAAGCTGTCATCATGCTGCTACATTCCATTGCTCACTTGTTCTGAACTCCTTCTGCTGGCCATTTCAGGTATCTAGCCAGCACCGCCATAAGGCTAATAACATTGCATTTGAACTAATCGGGCTACCATACTCCTAACATGTGACCAACACAGTGCCTTGTGGGAAAAGACTAAATTTTGCAGTCCATGCTATGGAAGAAGCACATAGTTGTATATTCTCCCTTATGGTAGCATCGCTGGTAAGCAAAAGGACTTAAAACTACACCAAATCACCACTCTACCTGCCAGCACATAAAGGACATTGATATGTATATAGTTTGTGCCAGCATTTATGTGTTTCAGTTGTTGATCAATGCAGTCTTTTTGTGTTACTAATTATCTTTCTCCATACTCATTGCATGTTATGTTATTTGTTACAGTTTCACCTATTACACTTGCAGAAGCAGCAAAGGTCCATGCCACCTTTGCAGAGAGGGGAATGGAGGCAAAAATAGAGAGGGAAAGGCTAGAAGCAGAAACAAAAGAGAGCATGTTTAGAAGCTGAGAGAGCACACTTAGAAGCAGAAATGAAAATAGAGAGTGAGCGACTTGAAGCTGATGCAAGAATGAAGAGTGCATGCCTAGAAGCATTTCTAGAAAGGCTCACCATAGAGAAGGAAGCTGTAATAGCCTAAGCAGAGACAATCATATACCCTAATAGTGAGAGACACAGCATGGTGCCCGATCTGGAGATTGAACCCCAAGACCCACTACAATGCACTAGGGAGTACATCCACCAGAACTCCAAGCAGGACACAGATTCTCTTTCAGCACAACAACCAGGTCAACATGCTATTGGTGAGCCCAACCAAGAATGCCGTTCAGGACAGCACATCAGCAGCAAGTCACAAGTGTACCAAAGAGACTATGCTGATCAAAGTAATGTCCCTTACAGCACCCACACCAGCCAAGTAACCAAGCCTAAGGGTAACCCCGCATCAGCTTCCTCTACGATGTTAAAGTGATATGTTGCAAGTCATCCTAAAGGAGAACCTCCAGACAGGAATGATTACACAACACCTTCTCACTATTACACTAATCCACCCATGTATCCTGTATTCCTTGACACAGCCTGAAGTGTTAACCAAAAGCTGCCTTACAACTTACATGAGCGGTGGATGACACATGGGTCTAAATTCAAAGAGGTGCACAATGTCCCATTTCCACCTTTCAATGTGCATGTGGACTTTGTATGCCAACAAGCCAAGATGAGGAATGACCCCAGTTCTGATCTCACTCAGCCACATGCCACTCATTCAGTATGTAATGCCCACAAAGCAGCAGTAACAGTACACAAAATGTATGCCTGCGTAAACAGTATGCTGACAAACACATTTGAAAATGGACACCCCTCCATTTTTCCACCATGCCACAACCAGTTCCTAATATAGGAAAAACCTTACAACACCAGCCTGGTACACACAGCCCTAAACATTTCTGGTGATAACCTCACTTGTGATAGTGATCAAAACATTTCTGGTGATAACCTCACTTGTGATAGTGATCAAGATCATTCAGGATGCACAGTGTTCCAGAGAACAAAAGAGGATAAAATCTTTCTAAAAATAATGGAACTAGTTAAAAATTATTCAAACAGCTGAGTCACCCCTCTACCTTTTAGGCCTTAGAGGTAACTCTGCCCAATAATAGAGAGGAAGCCCTATAACATTTCTCTTCTCTCAGAAGCAACCTTCAAAGAAAACCAGAAATGAGAGACCACTTCTTTTCTTTCATGGGGAAATATTTGAGAATAGCCATGCAGAGATAACTCGCACCCTCAAAGACTCAGAGAAGTGCTGGTACCTACCAATATTTGGGGTATGCCACCCAAAGAAAACAGGACCAATTAGAATGGTCTTTGATTCCAGTGCCAAATTCAAAGGTAGATGATGTTAAGACTCTATTGCCTGTTTTGCTGACATTCAACAAATGTTTCATTGTTTTCTTGTTATAGAGACAGACAGAAACTTCTTGAGATTTTTCTGGTTCAGAGAAAACAATCCTTTCAAGGCCATCACAGAATACCGCATGAGGGTGCACATCTTTGGCAACAGTCCACCTGCAGTTGCCATCTATGGGCTCAGATGCTCTGCTCAAGAAAGTGAGACAGAGTATGGGTTAGACATCAGGCAATTAGTAGAAAAAGACTTCTATTTGGATGACTGCTTAAAATTGTTACCTTCAAGTGAAGCTGCAATCAGTCTTCTAAAAAAAGGTACAGGAAGCACTTGCTTGCTCAAACCTCAGGCTTCACAAAATAGCTTCCAACCACAAAGTAGTGATGGAAGCCTTCTCTTTTCAAGATTGTTCAAATGATCTAAGAGACTTAGGGGCCGATTCATCAAGCTCGAGTGAAGGATTCGAAGTAAAAAAACTTCGAATTTCGAAGTGTTTTTTGGGCTACTTCGACCATCGAATGGGCTACTTCGACCTTCGACTACGACTATGACTTCGAATCGAAGGATTCGAACTAAAAATCGTTCGACTATTCGACCATTCGATAGTCGAAGTACTGTCTCTTTAAAAAAAACTTCGACCCCCTAGTTCGGCAGATAAAAGCTACCGAACTCAATGTTAGCCTATGGGGAAGGTCCCCATAGGCTTGCCTAAGTTTTTTTGATCGAAGGATATTCCTTCGTTCGTTGGATTAAAATCCTTCGAATCGTTCGATTCGAAGGATTTAATCGTTCGATCGAAGGAATAATCCTTCGATCGTTCGATCGTAGCATTTGCGCTAAATCCTTCGACTTCGATATTCGAAGTCGAAGGATTTCAATTCCTAGTCGAATATCGAGGGTTAATTAACCCTCGATATTCGACCCTTGATGAATCGGCCCCTTAGACTTGGGAGCTGACTCTTTACCAGTGCAACGGAGCCTTGGGCTGCTGTGGGACTTAAAGTTTGATACCCTTGCCTTCCAAGTGAACAGGGAAGAAAAACCCTTCACTCACAGAGGTGTCCTGTCCACAATAAATAGCCTGTATGATCCTTTAGGATGCTCCTGTCACCATACAAGGTAAAGCACTTTTAAGAGACTTAACCCTTGAGACATCTGATTGGGACACTCCTCTGGCTCCCGAAAAAAGGCATTTGTGGGCAGAATGTTGAAGTTCGCTAACAACTCTTTTCCAGCCTTCATGTAACATGCCCATATGCTTCGCTACCTTCCACAAAGGTAAAAAGCTAGAAACTTGTGTAACAGCTTACCCTGGTGGTCCGCTGCTCCTCTTCAATGTGCACCAGTGACTAGGGCGTGGCTGCGCACCTCTTCTGTATTTAAAGGCGCACACGCGCTGGCATCAATGATGCAAAATTTAAAATATTTAAAGTGCCACAACACAATTGCTCACTGCTGTTATAGGTTTTCACATTGTGTGTTCCTGCTGCCTCTGTGCTATCTATGCTTCTGTTATTTCGTGTTCTGATACTGTGACCCTGCCTGCTACTGACGATCCTGACTTCTGTATCCTGACCCCTGCTGGTATCTGACTTCGCTTATTCTGTATCCCTTCTGATTGATCTCCTGCCCAGACCTGGCCTGATCTGACTACGCTTTCTGTCTACGCCTTGTACCGTGACCATCTGGCCAAAAGACTTTGCATTACCGTCGTGCCCCTTTGCTCGTTCAGAACCCCTCGCTTATATATATATATATATATATATATATATATATATATATATATATATATATATATATTCTCACAAAACTGGAGCACTCATGCATGAAAAAACCGCTGCCTGGGTGCAGTAATCAAAGATTATGTAGACCAAAAATACTGTACAAAAACCGCACTCACAGGACTTTATACAGGTGCAAAAAAGATCTATTTATTTTTTACGACGTTTCGGCTTCTATTACTGAAGCCTTTCTCAAGTGGTGTGCACAGTGCAAACAACAAACAGTATTTAAACACAGAAATGGCGCCAAGACCCATCCCGTGACGTCATAGCCTCATGTGGGCGTCACTAGGTGAAGGTGTATAAACATAGCATAATGAAAACTCTTTCCCCCTATGAGGGAGTGCTTATAGTGTCTAGGAAAAAACAGTTCAGTGGTTTTATACACGATTGCCTCCAAATGTGCTGAGGATCGTGTGCAACATAGTGCTGAAGGAAACCTTCTCCGTGACCCTGGTGCGCTAAGAACTGATCATCACTTACCCCAGAGACCCGTGAGTAGCAGAAGGAATCCGCCCTGTGTCGCCTTACTTGCGAGGAGGCGCCATCCACAGACGCGGCCAGACACCCCATCCCGCCACTTACAAGACCCGCCAGGTTTCCTGCTGCCGGTGCACCCCAAACTCCCGTAGTGTCTCCATATTAGGATCCGCCTCCTTTCAAAATGGAGGGCGGGGCCTTCACGCACCATCTGGGGGCCCTGTAATCGATGTACAGGATGCTCCATTCACTGTAACTGCTCTGGCCGCGTCTGTGGATGGCGCCTCCTCGCAAGTAAGGCGACACAGGGCGGATTCCTTCTGCTACTCACGGGTCTCTGGGGTAAGTGATGATCAGTTCTTAGCGCACCAGGGTCACGGAGAAGGTTTCCTTCAGCACTATGTTGCGGTTTTTGTACAGTATTTTTGGTCTATATATATATATATATATATATATATATATATATATATATATATATATATACATACTACTGTGTTGTACGGCAGTGTGCAGTTTGGAACACAATATAACAGAATGGATGTGTAGTTATGAAACCTGAAACATACAGTTTACATTGATGTAATATAACAAACACAAAATGAGTAAATGTGTAAATGTATAAAAGTTATATATAATGCACATCCATGTTGAAATATGTTCCCTTAAGAGAAAAAAGTACTGGCAACGGAAAAGGGACAAGACAGAAATATGTGACTACATCAGTCTACAAAAAGACTGACTTCCCATTGCCTATTGAGTCCCCCTGGTGTGATCATATCTAAGGTGTAAATCCAATAGACAGCGAAGAAGCACGCACTCCATGGGCCAATAATTGTGATTAAAAGCCTTTATTCAAACAGCTAAAACAATAGAACCTTACGCGTTTCGTATCCGAGGATACTTATTCATAATAAGTGTGATATAAATATCACACTTACTTATATACTTATATGAATAAGTATACTTATATGAATAAGTATCCTCGGATACGAAACGCGTAAGGTTCTATTGTTTTAGCTGTTTGAATAAAGGCTTTAAATCACAATTATTGGCCCATGGAGTGCGTGCTTCTTCGCTGTCTACATTGAGTTACTCCCCCAGCTACGGGTTCAGGGCGCTGCACCCGGGCCACCAAACATCTTCGGTGAGTTTCTATACATACAAGATTGCTGAGATTTGAACTGTTTATGCCGTATACTGGTTGAAGCTACACCCTACATCGAGATACCCAGGGTTTTTACACCTGGGTCTGGCTCTGTGCTGGGTGAGCCGTTAAGTTAATTTAATTTATTTATTAATTGATTTATTTACATTTACTTTGGGGACTGAGCCGGTAATTTCCTCTAAGTAAATCCAATAGGCCTCCCTCTTTAGGAGTCGCTTTTCTATAACTCCTTTTCTGACTCCGGGAGTTATTAAATAAATTATCTGGAAAGAAATGCATGTTTTGCCCACATGTTTTTCTAATAGATGTTTTGCTACTGCTGAGCTCATATCATGTTTAGAGACACATCTCAAATGTTCAGAATTCCGTTTCCTTACCGGCCTCCTAGTCTTGCCAATGTACTGTACGCAAAACACATATGATAATAAGATAGACCACATATTTGGTACCACAATTTGCATAAAAATTGATCTTATAAGTCCGTGTGCCCGTCCTAGAGGAGAATACTTTTGAGGGCTTAGTAAAGCCACATGAATAGCAACTTGGTCTCCCACGCCTATAACATCCCTTGACATCCAACCAACTACATTTAACAGTGTTGTTAGCCTCTGAAAAGAGGCTAGGAGACAATTGTACACCTAAGCTCTTTCCCTTCCTAAACGTAAACCCTGTTTGAGTAGGTAAAAGTTTTTTCAAAACGGGATCTTGTCTCAAAACACTCCAATGTTTCCGTATTATTTTTTGAAGGCGGGGAGTGTCACGTGAATAGGTCGTAATAACCCGAGGGTACCTTGATCTAGTGTGTACTGCAGTCGATTGTCCTGTATACCGTATATTGCTCTTATGGGGACTATGATATCTGGGCTTAATCTTTAGTAACTCTTCATGGTTCGCCGTGGAAGTTAGCTTGGGCATATCCCCTTACCAGAAACCGATCCCAAAGGGACATGGCTTCCTTATTGAAGGAGTCCCAGGTGGTGCAAATCCGTCTCAGGCGCAAAAACTGCCCAGTAGGTATCCCTCTTATCACATGGTTGGGATGACTACTACTAGCATGTAGGAGAGTGTTCCTAGTGATTGGTTTGTGGTATAACTCTGTGTGCACAGCATTATCTTTAGTCCATATCCATAGTGAAATTAATACCCCAACCTGTGTTGTAACAATAGCTAACAAAAGCCTGCACTGTGCTAGGGTTTCCATCCCACACAAGAATAAGATCGTCAATATACCTAAAGTATGTTTGTGAAAGGGGTTTCTGTCGTCATATATACATTCCCACAAGCCCATAAAGAGATTTGCATATGAGGGTGCAAACCCCGCCCCCATAGCAGCACCCTGCTTCTGCAAGTAAAAGATGGAATTAAACATGAAATAGTTGGTACTTAACAAATATTCTAATGCTTGTACAAGGAACTCATTCTTTGTGTCGCCATACAGGCGAAATTGTTTAAGCCAGAAGGTGATTGCTGACACACCCATGTCATGTTCAAGAGAAGAATATAATGAGGTTACATCTAAGGTAACCCAAATATTGGTTGTTTGCCAGCTCACCTTCTGGATTGTATTGATGTAATCTATACTGTCTCTCAAATAACTGGGTAGTGAGGTCACGATAGGTAATAGTAGTAGTCGGTCCACATACTCAGAAAGGGGTTCATTAAGAGATCCGATACCCAAAACAATTGGTCTGCCCCGTACATCCACTAGGCTTTTGTGAACCTTAGGTAGCCAGTGGAAAATGGGTATACGAGGACTTAATCTGTTAAGGTATATAAACTCATTCTCATCTATAATTTGGTGGAATTTAGCCCAATCTAATAAATGTACAAGTCTACTGTGGAACTCCCTAGTGGGATTGCGGTCTAACACCCGATATGTGGTATCATCTCGAAGTTGTCGTAGGGTTTCTGACAGATAATATTCCGCACTCAAAACTACCACAGATCGCCCTTATCAGCATTCTTGATGACTATGGATTTGTTAGCAGCCAAGTCAGACAACGCCTGACGTTCCTGACTACTGAGGTTATTTCTTGTCCTATCCATATGCCCAGTGGTTTTAAGTTTACATAGATCTGAGGTAACCAATTTCTGGAATAATTCTATATAGGGGCCTCTGCTTTCTATGGCATAAAATCAGATTTTTCTTTTAGACCTGTGTGTTTAATGGGACAATACAAGTCGCCTCAAATGTAAACATTGACAAATCCTGTGCAGAAAGTAAAAGACCCCCTTCCCCAGACAAAGTGGTGTTTAGTTCATATTCATTAGGAGAATCAGAGGTGTAATTAATACTATCAATGTCTGCATCCAAATCAATCTCATGGGACTGGGAATCAAAATGTCTCAAGAGAGTAAGTCTGCGAATGAATTTATTAATGTCTACAATAGTATCAAATGTCTGCATGCTTCTATCAGAAAGAAATTCAGGCTCAAATTCAATACTCTAAATTCCACGTCTGTGAGCATATAACTAGATAGGTTGATAACATTATTCATATGGGGGAGTCTCTCACTTATAGCCCCCATGATCTGTCAGGATTTAGACTCCTCTGTTATTCTCCTTGTTTCCATTTTCCCTCCATGTCCACTCCACCTCCCCTGAGTTGTCGATGTCCGGTTGACTCCTGGTTTTCACTCGTTATCTGTTGAACGGGGTGCGTTTCTGAGGTTTCCCTCCTGAAGCTTCCTCTGTTTCGCCGTGGGATAATTCCCCTTCGGTATATAAAAAAGAAGAAGATGAAGCTTCACTATCTGATGCTTGATAATCTGTATCCCTGAAGCGCACTTTATTCTCCATCTTCTTATTAATACGTGAAGTGTTCCTTGAACAATATTTGTTATGGGGAGATTGGAAGATACTACAATAATTCCAATCATAAATACGATTGAGCTCATAGTCCTTCTTATCTCTGAGAAACTTCTAGATGTGTTCTGCCCTTGGTCTGTCTCTACAAGACACACTAGGGGAAGTCATGCCAACAGTAAACATTAGGCAGTCATGTTCACTTGTATGACCATCAGAGCTATCCATACAGAGGTCATTGAGTCAATGGACACTTCAAGTTTCATAAATGCCCTCATACGCTTCATCACAGTACGAGGTCCTGTGAAACACATCCGCTGTGACAGAGGCACTAACTTTGCTGGGGCAATTAAAGAACTGCAAAGTTCCTCAAACATCAATGTTATGGATGTGGAGAGATACCTAACTGATCAGGACTGCATCTGGACATTCAACCCAATCCACTCTTCTCACATGGGAGGAGCTTGGGAAAGAATGATTGGCATAGTCCAATGGATCCTCAATTCCATCTTCTTGCAAGTGGGAACTACAAGGCTCACCCATGAGTCTCTAGCCACTTTCATGGCTGAAGTCTCAGCTATCATAAATGCTTCTTGCTTACTCTTGCAACTCTGCTTACTCAGAAAACTGTTACAGTTACATCTCTGCTTTGCAACCATGGAACAAATGGTAGACTGCAAAACCCAACCTAAAATCTGGTGATGTTGTTCTTGTGAAAGACTGTCAGTCACAGAGAAATGAATGGCCCTTAGGTTGTCACCAAAACATTTCCAAGTTAGGATAGAAGAGTCTGCAAAGTTGGGGTCAAAATCTTCAAACAATTAGAAAAAATTGTTCCTCAGGCCCGTTTCCAAACTGACTTTACTGTTATCTCCTATAGATACCAGATGGGAAGTGTCATGTCTCCAGCACAAGCTGTCATCATGCTGCTACATTTCTTTGATCACTTGTGGTGAACTCCATCTGCTGGCCATTTCAGGTACCTAGAAAAGATTCACCGGCACACAGGTACTGCTGGCAGGGTGAAAAACCCTTGCTTTAAAATTTATTAGTGCGACATGCAACGTTTCGGGGACAACCCCTTTATCAAGCATGATGCTTGATAAAGGGGTTGTCCCCGAAAGTACCTGTGTGCCGGTGAATCTTTTCTTCGTACAGTTGTGGGGTTACCGAAGCCCTTTTTACCGAGCACCAGGGTCAGTATATCCTCGAGAGGGCCTGGGTGTGCGTGGGCAGTTTTGATTTTTTCCACATTTCAGGTACCTAGCCAGCACCTCCATAAGGCTAATAAAAGGAGTGCATTTGAACTACTCAGGCTATCATACTCCTAACATGTGACCAACACAGTGCCTTGTGGGAGCTAAGACTCAATTTTGCAGTCCATGCTATGGAAGAAGCACATAGTTTTGCATTCTCCCTTATGGTAGCATCGCTGGTAAGCAAAAGGACTTAAAACTATACCAAATCACCACTGTAGCTGCCAGCACATAAAGGACATTGATATGTATATAGTTTGTGCCAGCATTTATGTCTTTCAGTTGTTGATCAATGCAGTCTTTTTGTGTTACTAATTATCTTTCTCTATACTCATTGCATGTTATGTTTTTTGTTACAGTTTCACCTATTCCATTTGTCTAGTAAAATCTACAGGCTCTACTCACACTACAGTCTCTTTATTGGATTGTGGGGAGGTTTTGCTGCATGCTGAACTACACTATGCCCCAGGGTAATACTTAGGGAGGACAGAACACCTTGTGTACCCATATGGTAGTCCCAATCTTGGCACCGTCTTTTCCAGGCAAAGTCCCACACACCACTCCTGGTGGACAAAGTAAGTCACAGTCCCTTTCCAGGTAGCACTACCTGCCCAAATACCTCTCCAGATGGAGAGAGGTAGATGCTACCTTGTAGCAGGCCCTGAATAACACCTGTTCTTAAACAGGGGACACACAATGGAGCCTTTAAATCAGGCCTTCCTCAGGCAGAACTCTCACCGGATCTCACATATAGGTCAGGCATCCACAGCTACTCAATCCTCAGACTAGGCTCCCAAGCTTTCCTAGCTGAGCATGATGAACCAGAGCAACCCCTTTTTTAATGTCTTTGTACCTCCTGGAGCAACTCAAGTGAAAACGATACTTGACCCTTATTGGGGCAGTAGTAGGTCACAACTGTAAAGTGCTGGAACTGGAGGTCTTTATTTGCAAAACAATACGAGTTTATCATTTTGTGCAGAAAGTTTATTAGTACAGTCAAAAGGTGAATCAATGGGAAAGAAACGCAAGGAAAAAAGTTTTTTTAAGTGCCTTTATACAAGCTAAAGGAATGTACAAAGCCATATAGCAACATTTCATTGTTTATACTTGCGACTTGAATAAGGGCACATTTAGGAGCACATTTACTTAGCTCGAGTGAAGGATTAGAATGAAAAATACTTCAAATTTCGAAGTGTTTTTTTGGCTACTTCGACCTTTGACTACGACTTCGAGTCGAACGATTCGAACTAAAAATCGTTCGACTATTCGACCATTCGATAGTCGAAGTACTGTCTCTTTAAAAAAAACTTCGACCACCTACTTCGCCACCTTAAACCTACCGAGCACCAATGTTAGCCTATGGGGAAGGTCCCCATAGGCTTTTCTAGCAATTTCTGATTGAAGAAAAATCATTCGATCAATGGATTAAAATCCTTCGAATCGTTCGATTCGAAGGATTTAATTGATCAAATGAACTACGGTAAATCCTTCAACTTCGATATTCGAAGTCGAAGGATTTAACTTCGATGGTCGAATATCGAGGGTTAATTAACCCTCGATATTCGACCCATAGTAAATGTGTCCCATAATATCTGAAGGAAGATGGAGTGATGCTTATTTTTGGGGGCAGCATTATGTTCTGGTGTTGAATTGCTATTGTGGTCCTGAGCTCCTAAAACCTTTTAGTACAGTATCTTTAAAGGGGCAGTTCACTTTTAAGTTAACTTTTTGTCAGAGGGCCTATCAGCTCCCAGTGGGAGTAGTCAGGACCAAGGAGGAAGCTTTAGGGTTTCAAATCCAAGTTTGAGGTACAAATAGGATCAGGCGTAATCGTAATGAAAGTCCAGGCAAAAGTCCAAAAGGAAGGCAGAATAATATCAAGGTCAAGGTTCAGGCAGGGTCAAAGTCCAGCAATCAGTTCAGTAAGAATTATAAAGCACCCAGGAATGTTCTAAACAAAACCTACAATCGGGCATTGAACTCGTGACCTGGAAGGGTTTTATTTAAAATTTTCATGCCAGGCACATGACGTCATCACGCCGGCGTCAGGACAACACATCAGGGTACCAGCCCCGCCGCTACCCATGTGGTAATATGGGCGCAGCCATTTGGATGTGCCGTCGATGAGGAGAAACGCTGACACTTTAGTATGTTATACAGTTCAGTACACTACGTTTTTCAATTTGTCTTCTTTTTCTATTTCTTTCTATACTTTTTTAAATTATTTGCTTTCTTTTTTCCTGACTCTTTCCATCTTTTAAATAAGGGTCACTATCATCTGCAGCCAAAATTTTATTGTTGTTACTTTTTATCTTCCTATTTTTATACTTCTCCTATTTATTATCCAGTCTCCAATACAAATCACTGCCTGATTGCTAGGGTAGTTTGGACCATATCTGCTGAAATTTCAAGCTAGCGAATTTCTGAACAAAAAGCTCACACCCCAAGTATATTATACACTGAGTTAATTGAAAGGCAGTGGGTATTGGTTTAATACAATAAGCAGCAATGAGGACTGTCACACCAAGCACACTATATAGTGAAAGTAGAGGGCACAGTCATCTAAAGTACATTATAGAGAGAGGCAGTAGATACTTCCATCCAATGCATATTATACACAGCAAGAGGCAGTGGGGGCTCACAAGAAATGCACATTATACACAGGTCAGTGGCAGAGGCAGTGGGGGCAGACCCCACCATTTAGCAAGTCTTGTTTATCTGTATGATTGTTGTGTTCATATTACCTTAAAAAATGTACTGACTATTATTTAATGAAATATGTTTTAAGAAAAATTAATTGCATTTAGTACACTGTATTGTTGGGTAACAGTGCTACCCTGTCTGAAAGCAGTTCCATTATGAAGGCTCTTTCTTATTTAACAAAAAACAAACTCACCAAAACTCCTATCCATGAATTTGGCTTATTTACTAATATTTCAGTTAAAAAAATTTGAATCGAGTTTATGTAAAAATAAACACGAAAAATTCAAGTTTCAATTCAAATAGTACGACTTTATCGGAAGGCAGAAGACCTACAAGCCTAACACCCCACCACACCCTAGCCATGTACTCTTCTGCTTAACCCTGTTAAAGAATTTAAGCCACCCAAAATGTATGCTTTGGGGCAAAATTCTTTCAGTTTACCCTTAGTCCTGGCCCTAAAATCCTGCACTAGTTCTGTGCTCCTCATCTCCCCGCCACTACACATGCCGCACTCTCAGGGGGCAAGTTGGCTTGCCTGGTTGCCTAGAGTACATATCCCTAGCCCAACACTAAACTTAATGTACCTGTTAATTTGGTTGCTATGGCTCATGATGCAAGGTGCTGTCTTGGATAATGTCCTAATAGTTCTTGAAACTGCTGGTTCAGAGGGGTAGGACAGGGGGTCCCAAGGCCAGTAAGTAGATTTTGAAGAGTGTTCAAAAGGAAGTAGGTGTGCAGCAGAATGGAACAGTTTTCCACACAACAGCATGGAATAAACTGTATCTCTCTCTGCTTCTGGATTGAATTTTCAATTGTCGCATTGTTGTACTGGACTGGTAGCACTGATTCATTAACAGACAGTGATAGATGTGGGACTGCTACAAGAGGACTGGCAATGCCTGGGGACTGGGCTACAGCTTACCGCTAAATTTGAGCTCCTGTTGAGCGATTATAATTTGCTTTTGCATTTTCAAGAAATATTAGGCCTTAATTAAGGGTCAGATTTCATGTGACACTATGTCACCTCACTGAATTCAGACGCATGGACTATATAGAATCCACTCTTATACATTCTATTATCTATGTCTATTTGTAACTTCCTAACAGTTTAAATGCTGTGCCTGTCCAGCTTTCATTTGTATTTTGCCTGATGAAGGGGCCTTGGCACTCCGAAAGCTTGCAATATATTTTTTATTGTTAGCCAATATAGGTATCATTTCTACAATACTTTTTTGTATTTGTTTTTTTGCCACCGGCTGATGCAGTATCACCATTTTTGTTTTGTGTTTTGCATAGAGGAATTGTTGCTCATAAATCTTCAGTACACTGCTACCTATACCC
Organism: Xenopus laevis; assembly: GCF_017654675.1. Taxonomy (NCBI): domain Eukaryota; kingdom Metazoa; phylum Chordata; class Amphibia; order Anura; family Pipidae; genus Xenopus; species Xenopus laevis. The sequence goes on from NC_054382.1 coordinate 59,881,110, forward strand.
ATAAACCTGTCATGTGCTTTGAAACGTCACAACTTCCTGTAGCATCTGCAAACAGAGATGATCAGGATTTGTCACTGATTGAACTATTGATTGAGCTATTATCAACAAAGGACTTGGACTATGGCAGCAAGACTTTAGGGGCGGCATGCCACCAAGCCACATCTCATTTTTTCCAAAACACTGGGGACACGCAGGAGATTTGACAACTCATTCAATCTCCTGTGCACACATTTACCATACTCATACAAAAACCTGCACATGAATGGGGGTTGGGGGCTAGGAGTCACTTGACTATCTGGCCTAAGGGTGCCCACATCATAAATCCGGGCCTGATTATTGAGCAACAGTAGAGTAATAAGGAAGTGATGGTCACAATCCACAGGTCTCTGCACTCCAAACCTGACCCTAGAGGCCTGCAGCTATTTGCACAATACCCCATACAATGACCAAAGTGCAAATTAATAGAAAAAAATGTGTTTTGTTTGCACTTTGCACACTGCTTGGCGCATTGTAAAAAAGCCATAAACATTGTAAAGATTTTCCATAATTTGTTCTTTATTCTCGCAAGCCAGCTATTTTAGTTATGTTGACTGTTTATAATTTATTAATAAAATAATTAATTAACATTAATTAATTAATTATAATATTTTATTATCTCTGTGTTTTATAATGGGCTTATCCCTTTTACCTTTATATGGATTATCAGACAAGCATTAGCAGTAGTGGGTAAAACAATAAAAAATGTAGTCCCTCTCATCATTTGTTAAGTTTGGCATCTAGCCCTGGAAGTACACCCTTTATTGTTAAAGGGGACCTGTCACCCTAAGAAATAATTCCAAATAATTTTTTATCATGTTAGTTGAGCAAAATAAAACTTACTTACACTACATTTATTATTTAAATTTTGTTTCCTTCAGTCTTGGAATTAAACAATCACAGCACACAGCCATTTTGTGAAAGCTGTTATTAACAAGTTGTGTATCACCCCGAAATCTTGTAATACCCATACACATTGCCCAACACAATTATGCCTCAGGCACAGAGGCGGGGCAGGTAATATTTGATTGACAGCTCAGATATTTAAACGCCTTTATAACAGGTATGGATGCTTTAATGAAAAAAAAACAATTTGGGTTCCATGTTTGATTTGCTTACAACTTTTGCTATAGAACTTTTTATGTGTAGGTGACAGGTCCGTTTGGTGTTGAAAGTATTCACTATGTTAGTTGGTAATGCTACTCATTTAAATTTCCTTTGCTTCTAATGTTATTTTTAAAGGGTCTGGGTGATAAGTTAAAAAAAGGTAATTAAAGCAATTTGCAAGAATCATTAGCATTGCATTTCAAGGAATGGCCTGCCTTTAACTATAATAATTTGCAACTGCGTATATAATTTTGCAAAGTGACAAAAAGATCTTTAAAAAAAGAACAAAGGAAATATAAAGATAATCACATTTTTCTGTTCAATGAATTAATATTCACACATATATTTATTTCTAGCTGCTATAAATAAACCAAAAGAAAAACATTCTGCATATCAGTAGCAGAGGGCAACTGTCATTTAATATACAGTATATTTAATATATACAGTATCACAGCATTCAGTGCACCTGTTCTACCACCACTGTTTCTATAGCAACATTTCTTTGTAAGAGAAGCCATGCATAATTTCCATATATGGTGGGGGGTATATTAATTGAAAAAATGTTTTGAAACAATACTTAATATCTAAAGGTTCAGACAAAACAATTTTTACATTGGTACATCATAAATCTGTTTAGTAGTGCATTATAGAGCAGTTATTAACCTGTTCACTGCTAACTTCTTTGATCTTACCATGTCATGTGTTGCCAGACAACATGCAAAGAAGCATATTTTCAAGGGAAAACTAGAAAAATAGAAATCGTGAAAAATTTGTAAGTCAATAGGCGTCAAAATAATTTTGAAGCGCGACAATTTTGACTCGAGCAGCAATTTTTATATGTGTGACTATTTTGTCCAAATGCATTAAAGTCCATGGGCATTTGAATAATTTTGACTTGTGTCGATTTTAATGCATGCACTAATTTTGATGCACATATTTTCGCCGCAGTTTCACGAAATTTGCTGCGACTCCATGCCTGCCATCCATCAGTAGTGCTAGATTACATATACCACCACAGTCATGCCATTAGTCACAAGCATGGTTACATTTGTATTAAAGGAGAAGGAAAGGCAATTAATACTTGGGGGTGCCAAAAGTTAGGGACCCCCAAGTGATTGTATTTACTTACCTGACACTCCGGCCTGTGCTCCTATCAGTATAAAACTGCACTGGCCCAGGGTTCTTCCATGGAGCACCATGGCACAATTTTCTTCTTGCTTCTTCTTTCCGCTTGCGGCTGTAGTGCACAAAAGCCAAACTTTAATGAAAAAGTTGGTTATTTAGTTCTACTGCACATGCACCAGAAAATTTGAAAAACGAAGAAGAGAAGACAATCCGTCTATAGTGCTCGCTGGCAGAACCCCGGGTTCAAAGCTGTTTTCTTCTAATAGGAGCACCAGATAAATAAATACAACAACTTTGGGTGCCTAACTTTTGGCAATACTTGGTGTTGCCAAAAGTTAGGAACCCGGGGTTCTGTCAGCACCAAGTATAAATTGCCTTTCCTTCTCCATTAAGTATTAATAAAAGAATAGTTTTCACCAACATAGAATATTCCTAAAAAAACGATTCAACATATAATATGGATGCAGTTCCAATCTGTCCTCTAAGTTGTTCATCCAATTGTGGTGCACACAGTAAATTTTGTGTAAAACTACATAATTTTGTTCTTATTCTTATCCATTCACTTCTCTGCACACACAGTTTTTGAAAGGTTTAAAAAGTTTTACACAAAAGATGCATACCCTTATATTCCCATAACCTCAGTACAATACAAATATTCCTATCCGCACATTGTTTATCATTTTTTGTATTTACGTAACCCTTTCTTGGCACAACAGCAACAATCCGACAAACCTGCACACTCTGCAGAAGTTTGGGAGAGGCTTGGAAATTGGAATCCTAAAGCACAGTGCCTCCATCCAGTGGGCCACTGAGGAATACACATCAGTGGGTCCCATTACTCGAAGAAAGAAAAAGGCATCTAATATATTCTAGGGATGCACCGAATTCGCTATTTTGGATTCGTCTTAACCCCCGAATCCTTCGCGAAAGATTCGGCCGAATACCGAACCGAATCCAAATCCTAATTTGCATACGCAAATTAGGGATGGGAAGGGGAAAACATTTTTACTTCCTTGTTTTATGACAAAAAGTCATGCGATTTCCCTCCCCATCCCTAATTTGCATATGCTCATATATTCAGTCATTCAAACAGTGGTAAAATACAGTATTTGACATTCTGGCTGACTAACTAGCACAGTCCTTTGAATATAGCAGCCCCACAGTTTAACTCCTGAGGGGATAAATAAAAACAAGGTTCAGTACCACGCATTATGCCCCTTTCTGGGAGCTCTCTACCCCAGGTAGCACTATGCTCTACCATAAACGTCTCCTTGGATAAGGCAGTTTCTCCCAAATAGCAGAAATATACACAAGAACAAGAAGGGAATCAGATGGCACTCACGCAAGCAAAATGTGCTAAATATGTTTGGTTTATTGAGATCTCCACTCAAACTTTGTATATGTGGATCATTTTCTGCAGCCCTTAGTGGCAGATATCAAATGCTGTATACTTGTATACCTCATACAGAGGGAATTATGTACATTGAAGAAGCTTTATTATAATATGGGTATGAAACAAAATTGGTATTGTTCTTGATTGAAATGTTCCGATTTGTTCTAAAGCAGACTTGGTGCAACCTAGAACAAAACTGTGGGCACTTTTTATGGACGTTACATTATAGATTCTAATGTTAATATTTTTAACTGTTTCCATTTTACTTTTGTGAGAATGGGGGTAGATCCTCCGAAATGTAAAAGTGTAGAGATCTCAATAAACCAAACATATTTAGCACATTTTGCTTGCATGATCGCCATATGATTCTCTTCTTGTTATGGCTGTAATTGGAACCCCTTAGTGAAAAAAATCCCAGATAGAACACCACCTAAGTCACCACACGGAATCAGGATTTTTGTAAAATTGGAACATACACAAGGTTTGTCCTCACACAGAAGCCACCCACTTACAAAAAAAACCTCCCTTTTGGTGGTTCACTTATTGGGGTGTTCACAGGGGTTTGCACATTGGATATCACAGGCACTTCTGCAGTGCTGATATTTTTCACAGTGGCTCATGTGGTATGGCATAGTGCAGAGAGACTGGAGAATTGCTATTGTGGTGCCGCTATTCAAATGGGGATCCCGTTCTCAGCCTCAAAACTACAGGCCAGTTAGTCTGACATTTGTGGTAGGGAAGCTTTTCGAAGGGTTAATAAAGTATAAGATACTAGACTTCATAGCAAATCATAAAACTGTGAGTTTGTGCCAGCATGGTTTTATGTGTAATAGATCTTGCCAGACTAACAATTTATTTTTATGAGAAGGTGAGCAGGGACCTCGATTCTAGGATAGCAGTGGATGTGATTTACTTAGATGTTGCTAAAGCATTTGATACAGTGCTACACAGAAGGTTACTGGTTAAATTAAGGAATGTTGGCCTGGAACATAGTATCTGTACCTGGATAGAGAACTGGCTAGAAAAAAGATTACAAAGGATGGTGGTGGTAAATGGAACATTTTCTAATTGGACCAGTGTTGTAGTTGTAGTGGCGTACTGCAGGGTTCTGTACTAGGTCCTTTGCTTTATCAACTTGTTTATTAATGACCTGAAGGTGGGCATTGAAAGTAATGTTTCTATTTTTGCAGATGATACTAAATTGCGCAGAACTATAGGTTCCATGCAGGATGCTGCTACTTTGCAAAGTGATTTGTCTAAGTTGGAAAACTGGACAGCAAACTGGAAAATGAGGTTCAATGTTGATAAATGCAAGATTATGCCTTGTGGCAAAAATAAAATAAATGCAAGTTATACAATTAATAGCAGTGTGTTGGGAGTTTCCTTAAATGAGAAGGATCTAGGGTTTTTTGTAGATAACACATTGTCTAATTCTGGGCAGTGTAATTCTGTGGTAACTAAAGCAAATAAAGTTCAGTCTTGCATAAAAAAGTCATTAACTCAAGGGATGAAAACATAATTATGCCTCTTTATAGGTCCCTGGTAAGGCCTCATCTGGAGTATGCAGTGCAGTTTTGAATTCCAGTCATTAAGAGGGATATAAATGAGCTGGAGAGAGTGCAGAGACGTGCTACAAAATTGGTTAGAGGGATGGAAGACCTAAATTATGAGGGTAGACTGTCAAGGTTGGGGATGTTTTCTCCGGAAAAAAAGTTCTTGCGAGGGGACATAATTACACTTTACAAGTACATTAGAAGACATTATAGACAAATAGCAGGGGACCTTTTTAACAATAAAAAGGATCACCGCACCAGAGGCCACGCCTTCAGAATAGAAGAAAATAACTTTAATTTAAAGCAACGTACGTGGTTCTTCACAGCGAGGACAGTGAGGTTGTGGAATGCACTGCCAGATAATGTTTTGATTGCTGATTCTGGTACTTTTAAGAGTGGCTTGGATGATTTCTTGGACAGACATAATATCAAAGGCTGTTGTGATACTAAACTCAATAGTTTAGATATGGGTATATATAATTTATGTGAAGGTATGGAGGGGTGTGTGTATGGATGCTGGGTTTTCATTTGGAGGGGTTGAACTTGATGGACTTTGTCTTTTTTTTAACCTGATTTAACTATGTAATTATGTGGTCATCTCCTAGACATCAACAATGGGAAGGTAACAAGATTACAGTGTACTGATGCCTGCATTGTTAAAAATTCTCCCATATAGTGTAGATATGAGAACAGCAATAGTAGGAGAAACAATAGCTTTTCTGAAAGCAGTTTAATTGTGAATGTTGGCTCTTTCTGAAAGCACAAGATCAATTTCAATAACCTCATATGGCTCCCTACATACCAATATATAAAATATTGTCTTTTGGATTAAGAATGCAATTTTAAATGGTAGAATGAATTATTTGCAGTGTACACAATGTAATTTAGACATCTTAAAAATGACAACAGTCTTATTATAAAGCTTAAAAGGTTTGAGATAAAATATGGCAAAGATACAGACAAAGTAGGAGATTCTGTCTTTTTACTCTCAAATCTCAAATTGCTTTGCCTCTCTTAAGAAGTTTATCATCAAACTAATCCACAGTAAAAAAGGAAGCTTCAGTTGTGAGTTCTTTCTGTTTGTCATGGTTCCCTTTTGTAATGGGCAATACCAAATCCATTTACAGAATGAATTACTGTTCCTCCTGAATCTCTGTTTGGAGATTGAATCTTGGGAGGTGGCAATGTCAGGTTTTGTCTGCTCCTGGGCATCTCAGGTGTCCTGCTTCTTCTTTTGTGCTTATGCACTAATTGCAGTTCTGGTATACTCCTTGGCAGGTGGTCAATGTGCACTCCTTTTGTCACCAGAGTCCTTAGCTCAACAATGGCAGGTCATACATATGTCCAACTTGATGCAATCTGCATTCACTATGCATTTAAATAAGAGGCACATGTCAGTGCAAATGATTCTGAATGCTGGTGCATTTCTGGTGCTTGCTATTTTGATTGTATTATGAACATGTTACCTTCCGTATGACTCATATTTAAACCTGATTGCTCGGTAACCTCCAAAAATGGTAATTTGTGTTAGTATGTAATCGATTGTGCTTAATAGATGCATTACATCAGTAAATAATTGTAACCATTTTTACAGATGCATGTATTTCCACTTAGTCACTTAGCCTGTTTGCCCCAAGGAAACAACAGTGTTGTATAAGGATTAGCCATTCAGCTACTGCATGTTTGAATTAGTTTTTTAAGTAAGCGGGTATTTATACCTCATCAGCAAATTTTATTAGAACCAGTTCAGAGACCCTTCATTAGGCTGTTCTCTGCAAAAAAATGCCAGAGGCTTATTTTCTGACAGGCTTGGCAAAATGAAATAGTAGCATACAGTTAAAAACATATCTGTCCTAGTTATTGTGGGCTTGGTCTACAAAAATTATGAGAGACCATTGTAAGGCAAGTAATTTTCCGTCCAGCAAAAATTCTCATGGCATTTCACATATGTATTTTGCAGTTAAATAATTATGCAAGCCAAATATTCAGAGCAGGAAAATTGTGTTAAGTTGCCTATTGCACATATTTTTTTTACTTATTTCAGAGCACATTTATTTGGAAAATGCAGTCACAATCTGAAAGGGTGGAAATTGCCTTTTGGATTAAACTCAAACAGTACCACACAGTAGCATGTGCAACTGTACCAATTCTAGTTAGTATAACTAAAGATGAATTTATGTCTCTTCCTTCTAACATTAATAGCCCTAATATTTGTAATACAAGTGCTAATGTAATATACCACCATGGACTAAGTTTGATGAAGATGTCTGCAGAACAGAAGAGTTATTTAAAAATGTTGCTATAGCAATTAATATAGCCGTCAATGTATGCTATTCACGTTACAATATTACTAATTACTAATACTAATTACTAATATTACAAATTTTCTTATATTATACTAATACTATTACTATATTATACTATATTACACATTTTTTACTTTTTCTTTACCTGTGTTTTTGGTTACTCTAGATCAGTGATCCCCAACCAGTAGCTCGTGAGCAACATGTTGCTCTCCAACCCCTTGGATGTTGCTCCCAGTGTCCTCAAAGTAGGCGATTATTTTTGAATTCCGGGCTTGGAGGCAAGTTTTAATTGCATAAAAACTAAGTATAGTGCCAAGTATAGCCTCCTGTAGGCTGCCAGTCCATATAGGAGCTCCCAAATAGCCAATCACAGCCCTTATTTAGCACCCCAAGGGACTTTTTTATGCTTGTGTTGCTCCCCAACTCTTTTTACATTTGAATGTGGCTCGTGGGTAAAAAAGGTTGGGGATCCCTGCTCTAGATGCACAGTATCTGTCTCTTTTTCTTTCCTTCCTACATGGTCATCTTCCTTTTTCTTTCTTCTTTACCCATCCAGGCACACCCACAGGATTCTATTTTTACTACCTTTTTTATCTTACATGGGAAAACACACAGAAAACAGCATAGCCATCTGTCACTGTGCACTGAAAACCAGGGGGGTTATAAAGAAATAAATACAATAATATATGTATATTAAAAACAAAAAATATAATTAATTATTTTTGCTAAGGTACAGCGATTAATAATATATTACATAGTATCTACATAGCAACATAGTAATTTAGGTTGAAAAAAGTTTCAACATTTTGTATAATGAAACAAGCTTACTGTGTTGATCCAGAGAAGGGCAATATTTAAATTCAATCAGAAAAATGTGAATGTGTAGTGCATTACAAAGACATCTGTGTGCCTATTCATTGATAAATATTAATTTTTGTCAAGGTCTGCCTAAAACTTTTGGCTGCAAAAATTTCTGCTAACTTGAAAAAATAAGTACCCATGAAAAAGTTGTATTCACATCACATTTGAATAATTAACTCAACAATGATGGTTAGGATTCTCGGTGCTTAAACGTTATAATCGGAGCGAGTCATAGGGGTGCCGCATCACTAGTGCAATAAGCACTATAGCGCTCTCTGCACTAGCTGAGTCGAATTTCCAATTTAAAAACCGCCCCTTGTAATTGGACAATCACTTGATAAGAGCCCACTTCAGTTTGTTGGCTAGGGAATGAGTGAGGAATAAAGGAGATTCTTTAAAAGGCATGTCTGTCCTCCCCTGCCTGGAAGTGCTGCAGAGTCTACAATCTGTGGGACTTCGATACTTTTATCCATGAAACGAGATTCTACATTCTGTGGCACTTACAGGATTAGACAAGTTTTCCTTGGTGTTGATCTAAGAGGGAAAAGTGACTCACTTCTTTGTTTAAGGGACATCAACTGTTTTACAAGCCTTTTTTGTCTGACAAAGATACTTCCAAGGCTTGCTTGGATATATACAGTATTAAAGTCCCTTGTCCAATATTGTAGTAGTAGTAGTCCAGTATAACAAAAAACTTCTTGCCAAAAAAGTGACAAGGTCAGATAGAAACTTCTTGTTTCCTGTTTCATTAACATTCATAATAGCTCACTCTTTAAATACTCATACAGTATATGTAATCTCTAAAGGCTGGAGTCACTGGATGTCTAACAGAACATTACTTCCTGTTTTGCAGCTCTCTTGGTTTCCACTGATTGGTTACCAGGCAGTAACCAATCATTGACTTGAGGGGGGCACATGGGTCATTACTATTTGCTTTTGAATCTGAGCTGAATGCTGAGGATCAATTGCAAACTCACTGAAAATGTATGTCCCCATGTTGCCCCCTTAAAGTTGCTGACTAACATTTTCCTAATTGTTGTTTTTTTTAAATAAAGCTTGGCTAGGATATTTAGCTCTGTGTATCACCTCTTTACCATTCATGAACAAACCTTAGATTCCCAGTCCAGCTTGTTTCCTGTTTCTGCCCCTGCAGAGCACTATTGTACATGTTCCATCCTTCTGGTTAATTTTCATATCAGTGATCTGATTGGCTGGCACAATCCAGCCAATCAGATCATTGACATGCAAATTAAAGGGGCATGCACAGTATGCCCTTTTTTGCCTCCCCTGGTAACTTGTTTGGTATTGCCACCTGCGACAAGTTGCTCAACTACCTTCATGGCAGCAGCACCCCTGTCTAAGTCAAGTGGTGGTTCAGCGCTCCATGGTTGCTTGCAATAAATCTGTCTAGATAGAATTGCTTGTGCTTGGGCCATTATGAGATTTCACATGTAGTGTTTGTGCTCTGGTATTAAAGTACTTCCTGCAGATTGGGAAATGTCTCCACAATAGAATCTGTTCTAGGCTGGGAGAAGTACCGCAAGCAGCGGATGTGGTGGTCACAACCCTGATGTTTAAAATGTAGAGACCATTGTGAGCATCCGCTAGCTCTGCGTAGTGGTTTACCTGTAAGTGAGTCTTACCTCTGGGTGTTTGCAACTGCAATGCTTGTGTAATATCATTAAGTGAATTATATTATCTGAAGTATACTGTATATGAGGTGGCTGATGATTGTTCCATCTGAACAGTACCACCTAAGAGATTGTGTAACCTTCCACAAGTAAAGAGTTATAATTTGTTGCAAAAACCATTGGTGCCCAAGTTATTGTAAGATCAATTCTATAGGTGTGTAATTCAGTGTGGTCGACCCTTCCTCCTCCAAAACATTGATGACCCATCCGAGAGTCCCATGTAGGGTTGTGTGGTCCCATCTAACTAGGTGAGACCACACAGATGGTTAAGTAACATATCTTTCAACATTGTTCTGTTATTAACTGTGGTAATACTTTATTTCTTGTGTCTAAACACTTCTTGGAAAAAGGTCATAACTGAGACCTTAGATTTATGGTTTTGAAAAATATACCCCTCCAAAGGGATGGGTGCCATAGAGCTGAAACTTCAACGGCAAACAACAGGAACAATTGGAAAATCACTGTATCATAATGCATTGCTTGCGGTGGTTGCCCAGTATTTATTTTAATGATATATTGTTGCCATGGTGACCACATTTTGTTGTGTGCTTCCCTTCTGTTTTCCATAATGCCAACTCCTACATCTGTTCCCAGGTGGAAAGCAGTGTAAATAGTTCCTTCTGTGTGTTTTCGGTGTTGAGTTTCTATTTCCTCGATATGATCATGGTATAATCAAACAGTAGTCTCCTCGTTGGGAGAGTGAGGTCTGGTGGGGTTGCGGTGAAAAGAGCAATCTCCGGTTTAAAAGTGATTTCCCATTGGAAATGCATTTTTATAAAAGTAAAGATGGAGTCCCAGAATTTATCCAACTGTGGGCATTCCCACCACATATGTATCAGGGTACCAGTAGTATTGCATCCTCGCCAACACTTCTCATTGTAGGTAGGATTGATACGTCATATTTTGGCAGGTGTCAAATGCCATCGGAAAAGTAATTTCCTGTTGGTTTCAATATGGTTAGTGGTGGCTCCCTTGGGTGCTGTAAATACTGTGTTTCATTGCTACATTTATGTTCGGGATTTGGAGTTTGAGAGCTGTGGTGGGGGTGAGGGTAGATGGGAAGTCCCCAAAGTTACATCTCTTGCAACTTGTGCCCCAGTATTTAAGAAGTAGTTTGGTTGTTTGTAGTGCTTTTGGTAGTGGTGGTCGTAGCTTGTGGGGAATCCAATCCAATAGTAAGTCTTTATGTCTACTATGGGGTACTATGTATTCTTATCACATTTTCGAGGATGGACTCTTTGTGGTATAGGGAGATGTTAGGTATTCCTAGTCCTCCCAGGTGTACTGGGTATTGTAGTATTTTTAAAGATAATCTAGGTTTTCTATCCTTCCATATGAAAGATTGGAGGGTTTTGAGGAATTTTGGGGGTATGTGAACCTGCAGTGTTTAAAATGGGTACAGAATGTGTGGGAGGATTGTCATTTTGGTGGTGGTTATTCTCCCTAACCAAGAAAGCTCAAGTTTTTGCCATTTATTGCAATCTGTTCTTATGGCGTTAAGTAGTGAAGGGAAGTTTAGCTGATTTACGTCATTGAATGTTTGAGGGATCTTAACGCCAGGTAGGATCTTAAAGGCCGTCATCCACTCGTCCCTCTGGCGAATGCGAATCAAGTTGTAAGCACTCCACAGTTCAAGTTTGGAAAAAATCTTGGCACCTCTCAATCTATCAAATAACTCTGGAATTAAAGAAATAAGATAGCGGTTTTTAATAGTGATTTTATTTAAACCCCGGTAGTTAATGCATGTCCTAAGACCGCCATCTTTCTTCAAAAAAAACCCTGCTCCAGCAGGAGACAACAACTTTCTAATGAAGTCTTTAGAAAGATTTTCCTGAATGTATTCTTGCATAGCTTGAGTTCTGGGAAGGGATAGCGGATAGTGGATAGGTTCTCCCTCTAGGAGGCATGGTTCCAGCACTGAGGTCTATAGAGCAAATCATATGACCTACGTGGAGGAAGGATATCAGCATTCGTCTCTTTGAAGACATCGGAAAATTCCTCCAGATGGAGAGAAGAATCTTGAGTGACTGACGACACCCTCACTGGTCCATGAGAAACAGGGAGGCAGCGTAAGCGGCATGAAGAGCCCCAGGCAGTGAACTGACTGGTCTCCCAGTATTAGCGCAGTCAATAATCAGAAAATACATATCTTCTGCATGCAACCATCCTACTTGTAGGTGTAACTGTCAGGGGGCCTAGTGGCTCCCAAGGGAGTAGTCCGGACCAAAGAGGAAGCCAGGAACAAGAGTCCAAGATCGTGGTATCCGAGGGGTTAAACAAGAGAATAGTCAAAGACCAGGCAAAGTTTCAGGAGGCGGGTTCAGGTTCAAAGTCAGAGTTTCAGGCAGGAATCAGGATCAGGATAGCAATAGCAAAAACACACCCAGGTTCTATAGCACAATAAACTTATAATTGGGCAGGGTTTCAGTGTCCAGGGCGCCCTTTTATGACAAAATCCTGGCACCAGTGATGACATCATCATGCAGCGACGCTGCACCCATGAGTTCAACATGGGCGCCGCCATCTTGGATTTTCATTGCGACCGCCGGGAAGGTGAGCTGCGCCGTCGGCTGCTTCTGGCAGTCCAGACAGTAAAGGCACAGTGGATGAAGTTAACAGTCCTGGAGATACCGGCCGACCATCTACTGCTTGAGCAGAGAGAGGAGCCTCAATGAGAATCACAGGAAAGGAACACTTCTTGACAAAGGAGGCATCAACGAAATTACCAGACGCCAGAAGCTTGACAGGGGACACATATTTTCTTGAAGGATACGGAAACAGGAATGAAAATTCTAGTAAATTGCTTATCTGGGAGCATAGGGGAGACTCCCCACTCTTTCCTAAGTGGGAGCATTTCCCTGGTGCTTGGGTCTTACAGGTCAGGTCTTGACAAGATGACCACTTTGACCACAATACAGGCAGAGACCCAAATTCCTTCTTCAAATCCTCTCTTCTGGAGACAAACAAGTTGCCCCTAACTTCAGCAGAGACAAAAGGAGTCGAAGGAACATCTATTGTAAGCACAGAAGGATGCACAACTCTCTGGAAATGGGATTTCTTTGACACCCTCTTCCTCGTTCTGGTGTCCACATGGATTACAAAGGATCATCCAATCGATTCGAGAAGTGCTGAGGGGTCTGAGCAAGATGGTGCTGTTGTGCTTCTTGAATTTCCAGATGTTTGAGAAGAGCTTCTAGCACATTTACAAGTGATGAGGAAGGTGCGGCAGCCTGAGCAGGCTCCATTTTGGGCCCAAGCTAATCTGTTACAGCTCAGTAGGGTAGAGAAGCACGTAACTGCCAGGACCTACCCCTTGGCTATTGAGAGCCCTACTAACTCCGATGTTCAACAACGCCCTTTTGGGGCCCCAGGCTTTCTGCTGTGGAGCAGGCAGGGATCCTACCCATGGCCAAGGTGGTTGGAAGCACGGTACAAAAAGGTTCAGGCAAGGTAAGAGTCGTGTCCAGGCAAGGGTCAATGGCAGGCGGCAAGAGTCAGAAGTCGATAACCAGGCAAGAGGCAAAATCAATAAAGATTGCAGGAAATAACTTGAGCGGTGTCAGAAATACTGAAAACCAGCTTGGTCAATAAAAAGAAACAAAAAGCGTCTTTTAGATTTTAATTTGGTGCCAATACGCAACGTCTGCTAACGTCATGACGCACCGTTATTGCACATGCGTATTAATGCACGCTGGTCTCCCAGGGGGGCCTTACACGTATTTATTTGATGTTTTACAGGGTGTAATAACACCCTGCCAGTTTTATATGTGGTAAAAGCTACAAAAATGTATGGTGACCCCTGAAAACCATATATTAAAAATCCAAAATGGGTAATTATGTCTTTGTACTCCAAACTACCCATCTGCAAAGCTACATTAAAGGCAGCGGTTTTTACGTCATTTCTGGAAGTCTCCTAAAAATATTGCAGTGTAGCTTATTTATAATATATAGTACAATAGTAAACCCCCCTAAATACATAGTAACATAGTAAGTTAGGTTGGAAACAGACACGTCTATCAAGTTCAACCTTTTAAATCTATAAATAACCTGCCTAACTGATAGTTAATCCAGAGGAAGGCAAAAAAAAACAATTTGAAACATCTCCAATTTACCTCAGAGGGGAAAATTACTAGAGCAAATGGCATGTGCATACGCCAATTGAAAATAGTGCATATGAATTTTCTCAGCTGCCAATTCGCATTCTGTGAACAAAGACCCTTGACTGCGTATTATGTGCTTACACACAGTTTGGTAAATCTATGCATATTGGGCTCTGAACTGTTCAGTAGACCCCTGGCATTTATATTTCAGAAATTTCATAAAAACCACTACGTTCAGCATAGCTTTGCAGTTTGGTAATTTGCAGTAGAAAAAACATATTTACTCATTTTAGATTTGCCAGAAAGAAGAATATGTTCTGAAAATATATGGTTTTCTAGGGTCTCTATAATGTTAGGGGGTCTTATGGCACATAATACACACAACAGGTGCATATATTGCTAAGCCAGAGTGTCAGACTTGAAAATTTATATGCACTATTTTTATGCCTCGGTATGCCACATAATTTTGTAAATCTATGCAAAGTATTCAGCAGAACCCCGGCAATTAATATTTAGGATGTTTTTTTTTGGTTGCTAAAAAATGAAGGCTTTCAGGCGATTTTTAGGTATTTCATCGTTTTGCAAAAGCATTGTGAATCAGTAGTTTGGAGTAGAAAGACATGTACTCTTCAAAAATATATGGTTCTGGGGTGTTTATCATATAATTTTGTATTTTTACCCTGCAAAAATTCAGAAAATGTGTTCATTATTCAGTACAAAAATGACTTCTGAGACAATTTGTATGTGTTAACTTCATGTTGGAGTCTCTTAATGCCAGATACTTAATCCTATGCACAATGGGCATCAAATTGTTCAATGGACCCCTGTCATTCATATTGAGGATGTTTTCTCTTGGTATCTAATGCTTTGTGGGAGATAAGTTGCTAGAAAGTGGAAGCTTTGAGGTGATTTTCAGGAATTAGATCAAAACCAACAAATTTGTAAAAGCATTGTGATTCAGTAGTTCAAAGTAGAATGACATGGCTACCCATTTTGCATTAGGATGAACGTGTATTTTCCAAAAACATATGGTTTCGTCGGGTCAACGTATATTTTTGTGTTTCTACTCTGCAAAAAATGCAGTAAATGTGTTGATTATTCAGTAGTTGAAGTGACTTCCAGAACAATTTGTATGCGCTAACTTAATTTTGGTGTCCCTAAATGCTAGATACTTTAGTAATCCTATGCACAATGGGCATCTGTAAGGGCCCGAAGGCGCAGTTGGAGTGCGGACCAAGGAGGAGGCAGGTAACAACCAAAGTTCGTGGTAACAGAAGGATGAGGCAAGAGAATAGTCGAAGTCCAGGCAAAAGTTCAATCCAGGCAGCGAAGGGTCAATCCGAAATAACAGGCAAGGTTGGTACACAGGAATCAGTCAATAATAAACACACCCAGGAATACACGAAGTAAGACCTATACTTGGGCAATGTCTGTAGTGTCCAGAAGGCTTTATATAGGCCAGGTTTGGCGCCAAAGTTTGGGCGCAATGGCGTCATGATGCTGACGCCGGCGTCCTGACGCTGACGCTCTGACGCCGGCGCCCATTCTGACGCCGGCGCCCATTCCAACGCCGGCGACCAATCGGCAGGCGAGAAGACGCAGACGTCATAGTGCTGCGACCAGCAGGATCCACATGGTGGGGCCAGGAGTCGCCATCTTGGACGCCGTCGCCATCTTGGACGCTGTCGCCATCTTGGGTAAAACCTTCTATTCCCATTACAGTACCCCCTTCCTTAGGGGGGGCCTCAGGACCGCCATGACTAGGACTGGATGGAAACTGTTTGTGAAATCTTCGAATAAGAAGAGGAGCATGGACGTCAGAATCTCTCACCCAGGAGCACTCCTTAGGACCAAATCCCTTCCACTCTATCAGGTACTGCAACACACCCCTGGAAATTCGGGAATCCAGGATTCTCTTGACTTCAAACTCCGGGTGACCATCGACAAGAACTGGAGTAGGAGAGGATGGAGCGGAAGAAGAAGAATGTTGAAAGTTGAAGACGAACCGCCACAGGATTAATAATCTCGACAATTGGAAAAGGACCTTGGGACCGAGTTTGGGAGTAGGTACTTTAAGATGAATGTTTCGTGTAGATAACCAAACTTTGTCACCAAGATTGTATTGAGGGGAAGAAATTCTTCTCTTATCTGCAAATTTCTTTTGGGAAAGAGAACTCTTTTCCAGATTGGCTTTGGTGGCAAGCCAGATAGCGAGCATGTGAGCGGCTTGATCATTGGCAGCAGGAACGTTTGTGAGAAGGAGATCTTGAAGGAATGCTAGAGGATTTTGACCGTATACACAAAAGAATGGGGACCTCTCAGAGGAAGCATGCATAGCATTGTTATGAGCAAATTCAGCCCAAGGGAGAAGATCTGCCCAGACATCCTGACACAAAGACACATGGCAATGAAGAAATTGCTCTAATGCTTGGTTGACCCTCTCTGCAGCTCCATTGGATTGAGGGTGGTAGGCAGAGGAAAACTGGAGAGAAATGTGAAGAGCTTTACATAAGGATCTCCAAAATTTGGAAACGAATTGGGAACCTCTGTCAGATACAACTTCAGCCGGAAATCCATGAAGACGAAAAATATGTTGAATAAACAATTAGAAAGTTCTTGAGCAGTAGGCAACTTGCGCAGAGGAATGAAGTGAGCCATCTTGCTGAACCTGTCGATCACGACCCAGATGACCGTATGTCCAAGGGAGACAGGTAAATCCACAATGAAATCCATCGCCAAATGAGTCCAAGGTCGGGAAGGAATGGGTAAAGGCAGAAGTAGTCCCTTAGGAGGGGAGTGGCCAGACTTAGAAGTAGCACAAGTGGAGCAGGAAGAAACAAAGTTCTTAACATCTTTCCGGAGTGAAGGCCACCACACCAGGCGAGACAGAAGTTCAGTAGTCTTCTTAATTCCAGGATGGCCGGCCTGTTTGGAGTTATGAGACTGAGACAGGATGGAATGGCGAAGTTCTGGAGGAACGAATGCGACTCCCAAAGGAGTATCGTCAGGAGCAGAAGATTGAGCAGATAACAACTGGGAAGCCATGGTGGGAAATAAAGCAGCAATGATTTTGGTAGGAGGCACAATGGGTTCAGGATCCTCAGAACAAGTGTCTTCAGGAACGAAGCTTCTAGAGAGAGCGTCAGCCTTCTTGTTTCTGGAACCAGGGCGGAACGTGATAACAAAGTTGAACCTAGAGAAGAAGAGTGCCCACCTAGCTTGCCTGGGATTAAGGCGTTTGAGAGACTGGATGTATTCGAGGTTTTTGTGGTCATTGAAGATAGACACGGGTACAGAGGAACCTTC